>NC_138786.1:33815316-33870316 GCF_965178545.1 Coloeus monedula | reverse complement strand
GAATGTTGGAGAGCAAATGTAAATTCCCGTATATACAGCTGACCAAAATTAATAGGTTTTTTTTTTTTCTTGGCGGTATGAATAAATCCAGCATATCACTAGATATGAGTAAGAATAGTGCCAGTGTAGCTGTCTTCGGTTTAGCTTTTCTGATTCAGTGGCAGTTTCAAATGTATTTGAAGAATCTGTAAAAGTTGATTATTATGATAGATTCAAAAAGATTTGCTCAGACAACAAAGCCACATCAGAATGAATTGCAAGGATTGAAAAAATGCAAACTACCTTCAAATCGAGACAAGCTTTTGCTGTCTATCCATCCCCACCTCTTCTCTTTCTCTCCCCATTACCATATAAACTTCGCAGCTTCCCACAGAGTTCCACTGCAGTCAAATATAATTCAGTGATAAAAATCACTCTATAGCTCCATTAAAACACAACTAAAATTATTCTTAGGACCATGTCTAGGGATTAATATATTTAGAAACTATACAATATTTACATAACTTTTCCTCATGTAGAGTCTGATCTTGCTCTTTGAAAAATAGTCAAGACTCAGGCAGCATTAGAGAAAGAGATTTTTCCCTAGAAAATCCCCTATTCCATATCCTTGTTGTATCAAACACCTGACACACACAGAGCAGGATGGTCTGAAAGATGGCTGATGAAGCAAGGGAAAGCATCCAAACACCCCTTTAGCCACAGCAGATCCATGTTGATCAATCACAAGGGATCCAAACCTAGGTTGCTTTGCAACTTATTACCCTGTAGGTGATTAACCAAAGCACTTTGAATGGTGTCCTTGCTCACCAGGATTGTCTATTGAGTTCCACTGATACTGTGCCTTCCAGTGCCATGTTAGGTTCCCCATCTGTTCCTAGTAAGAGAGACATTATTTAAGAGGACAGAGACTTCAGAAATAGTGCCAAATCTGCTGGTCGGGCTGACACAAGGGAGCAGCTCGGGAACTGTCAGGGTGTGATGAGACTCCAGCAGTGTGCTCACTGCATGCAGGCAGCTCTGATAGCTGCATGGCTGGGAGCTGGGTCAGGACCTTTCTTAAAAGAGTGCAGGGGGAGATCCCAGCTATAAAAAAAATGGTTGCTGTTCACTTTATTGTGCAGCCGAGATCATCTCATTGCTGAAAAGATCCACCCACACTCCATTCAAACACACCTCCTCTCTCCAGAGACTTTCATGGTAGCAAAGCCAGGAAGTGTCGGGGTCAGGGGAGGTGTGAACACATGCTGAGCAAACGGTGTTTGATGCAACATATACTATCCCTGCCTGCTGAGACAGCACGAACACCTGCTCTGGAGGGCAATTCCTTTACTTAGCTACTTAAGCACTGTTTGACCCTCTGCAGGACTTTTCTTATCTTGATATGTACTGAAAAATAAAAAAGAACAGTGTTTTCAAAAGGATGTTTTTTTCTGTAGTTTTCTCATTCTGCAAAAGCTTTTTTTTCCTGCTTCCTTACACACCTAATTCTTCACTCTGCTCCCAAGGGAGAAGGATAGTTGAATGAAAAGAAGTGTTTACTGATAAAAATAAACAAAGCATACTTATTCATATGAAATAATGCAATATCTGGAATACTGTGTTGTGTATCAGTAAAAGACATGCCTCAGATTTCTAAGTCTGTACTTTAAGTACAAAAAATGTCTAGGAATATTCTGAAAGGTGCTCCCCTTGCCCCTCTGTATTTGCCTTTATTTATTTATTTGTGTTTCTCTCCAAATGCATTTGGAGAGAAACATTTCAATTTCAATCTGCTTGAAAAACTGGCATGATACGGAAAGGGAAAGAGAATGTAAAGGCATCTGACTATTGGAGATGGATTTCTTCGAAGCAAGGGGCAATTGAGAGTTTTTCCTTAACCTTTTATGCTGCTCTTCCTAAAGACCTTAGCCAGAGGAAAATAAAGTTTAAGGAATTAAGAAGCTACATAAGACACCACTTACTGGCAGATGATGAATCCACAGGAAGCCTTGACTCGAACCAGGTCTGTTACCTGTCTCTCTTACCTTTGACATCTGCATCTGCAGAACAAGAGAATTTATGGAGGTTAGAATATAGGTATTCCCTCACGCAATGACTATACATGACTGTAAAAGTCCACCTGAGAATTTATCTACTACTTCTGGATAATTATTTTTGGTAATCATCCATAAGAACACAGTAACTTTTTAACATTAATAGAGAATATAGATTTCTGTTCAGTTCAACATGCCCAAACACCTGCTAAGTGAAATTAATTTGGCTACTCTCAGTCATTTGTTATATTTGCCTTATGACTAATCTATTTATTTAATGATAAAAATCTGGTGAATGCTGTTACTGACACTTAAATATCTGTATGTGTGCAACCTAAAAGGAGACTGAGTGACAATGTCCTCAGAATTATACAACGTTATCCACCACCAGCTGTATTTTGGACAATCTAAACATCAACACATGCATAGAGCCACTAGAACAAAGAGAGAAGCAGCAGTAAAATATTGAGGTCTTCACATGATGATACTTTAAAAGCACTTGCAGGGTCTTCTTGCAATTTTGATTATATTTTCAGCTTATCTCATTTACTGAAACACAGTGAGACTGAAAGCCTGAAGATTTAAAGAGTTATTAATTAATATGTTGTACCAGTAGCTGCTGTGAAATGGAATGCAGCATATTCATAATTGTAAATAGCTGATTTAATTTACAGCACAACGTTAGGTATTTGGGTATTTCTGTCATACTGTTACTGTTCTTTGCTGTGCTGACTGCAAAATATAATAACTTCTAAGCAGTGTGTAAAACAAAGTGCTCAATTCACTTTATTAAAATATCCAATAATAATTGATTTAAAGGCAATAAAATGTGTTCATTAGAGGGTTTATATTCAAGAAATATTGAAAGTATACCTAAAGCTGTCACTTTTATTGTGAATGAACAGGATAATATAATTTGAAAAGAGTGTGATCATACTAAAGATTTGTCCTGCAGCATTATCTGATAGCTCATAAAGTGCTGAAATTTAATATGATGCTTTCAGTCAGTTTAATTGAAATTTAATTGCCACTTTGGGCAGAAGGTTTAGATCTGATCAATAAAATATTAAAGATTTTGTGCTTTCACTTGGAACGATTTCTTAGCCAATGCATCAAGTTTAACGCGTGTTTTAGGAAATATTTGTTTGTTATAATTCACATAATGTTCAATATCACTTGCTAATCTGAATGTGCTAACACACTGCACAGATAAATAGTGGAAATAATAAAGCTATAGTTGATCCATTTAATTACAACAAGATGAAAGAAATAACGGTCACCTTCAGATTCATGAGAAAGGCATTAATGTAAAAGAGCTATAAATATTTTGAAATGTCAAACCTCAGAAAGACAGAGTCCAACACCAGCCTAGCTGTAAATCAGGCACATGGAAGGACCTTGAAAAAAAGATGGTTCTTTGGTATTTTAGAAATAATTACTAATACAAAAAGGGTAATGATGAACCTATAAATTACATTAAAAAGGGCCATTAGAGGAGGATTAGTTTATAAAGCTGAGAGATGGTTCCTGAAAATTATCCTGGTAGTTATTTCTTCTTTTCCTTTCATATTATTCAGGAACCCCAAAATTATCTGATTAATGATAAACTAATTGATTGCTACTTTGCAGTTCAAATGCAGTAGCCAACTTTGAGTCTCTTTTTACTGTAATCTATACTGTCTTCATTTTTATTCTTTTTGTGTGTGTGTGTGTCAGCGCAAAGGGGATTATCCTACGTTGTTCTCTTGTGTGGGGCAATTTCAGTCTAAGCAGCACTGCTACAAAGTTCATCTGTGCAGGTGGCTCAGGTCCGTGAATGCCAACTCTACATGCCTGAAGGTAGCCTGGTGCCTCTGCTCCTCCATCCTTTGCCCAGCTAGGCACTCCTACAGCACCTAGGGGAGAGTGGACAGAGCTAGAGGTGACTGAAATGCCACTCTCTTAATTTTTCCAAGCTCTTCAAAAATGCTCTTTAACCTAAAGCCCACAGAGTGTCTTATCAGGACTGCAGTTTCCTGCTCAAGATGATACCATATTCAGTGTCTACCATTTATAGGAGTTTTCATCCTTTCAAATAATAAGCACTGCTTGAAATAGCAATGTCTGAGCTCAGCTCTCATGTGTCAGAAGTTGAGGGAGGCCAAAGAGCTGAGAAACAGAAAACTCTCTAATAGGCATATAATATATGCTATGATGGTAATTTCATAGCAAGCTACTGCTTATTTGAATAAACTGTAATTCCCAGAATGTTATTTTTTACTTAAGATTGATTCAGATGTGCATGAGGCAGAAGACAACATGAAAAGGCAGCATGGAAAACAGCTGATTTATACTGTTGCTGATGACAGAAGTACAGCAGGATCACCTTTTTGGCCTGAAATCAATGGCATCTATGGTGCTCTGTCCCAAGGATCACGAGAAAAGATGAAAAAGTATAGTCATTCCCACTTCCTATCTCACAGCACTCAACCATTATCTGGAGAATTGATGAAATAGCCAATTCAAAGCCCTCTGAAGACTGCATTGGTCTGTTTCCCCTTATGTGAGGTTTCTTGCAGAAAAGGATTTGCAAATGCAGCTCCCCGAAGATCATTAACTTCTGCTGGCTGTGGCATGTCTCTGCCATTGTGAGGGGCAGTGTGAGTGTTGAGTGCTGGGAGTAATTTAGGTCTTTGGGAACTTGATTAGCAAGCAAAACCAAATATCAACTAATCTGGCGATTAATATAATGTGCAGACACATGCCTGCTAAAATGGAACAATTTTGCCTTCAAACAGAATTTCAGGTCTCTTGTTACAAAATTAGCAATTTTGGCTCAAAAACTTGAATAACAGCAGAGGCAAGAATGTTGGGAGAACAAAATGGATGGATGGCTAGAATTTGGAAGCAGAAAACAGGAATAACATACTTCTGCCCTTGTGGGGCCATGTCTTCTATGCAGTTCTCCATCTGCTCGATAGGAAGATGATACCTCTTCACCAACCCACCTGTCTAATTGTGATTGTCAGAAGACTGCATAAAATCATATCCTCATAGACTGGGCAAGATGTTACATGTTGCTTTTGGGGGAGAATTTTAAGAAAATTTAGTTCCCAATTTTCCAATATTTTCCTCAGGTTCTCCTGGATGCATTACTCTGGGAATATTTATTTGGAATTTGTAATTGCTTTCCAAGATTACTGAAGAGTGCTGAAGATGGGGAGAAGGAAGCACTAATTCCATGTGTTGTAAATTGAACCTTGCTATTAGAGCTCTAAACAGCAAAATTCACACTTCTCCTCACCAAAGCAGCAAGACAATACAAGTTCCTTTTTTTAGTACTGTGAGAAAACATGGTTAAAATGCATGATAGATTTTGCCTTTCCAAATACCAAATTTCTTTCTTAGTTGGCTGTAAATATCTTTAATTTCATTGAAAAAATACAAATATTTTCTTAAATTTCTCTTGATCAAAATTCAAGCATAATCCACTCCAAATCTTTACTATGGGATCCCCAAAATTTGCCAAGGACCAGATACGGAGTTGGTTTGGATTACTAAAAAGATAAAAGCTGACTCTGACATTCTGTTCAGATAATGATTTGGATTTGGATTTTTACCCTCCCAAAATGCTTGCCTTAACCCTAGAGTTTTCTCTTTATCCTTTCTAATAAGACCTGTGTTTTAGCTTGAATTTTATTTATGGTCTCTTTTTCAGATTAAATCACAAGTCCTTAATGGATTGAAATCCTGACTTTGAAAACAACATTTTTGTATACACTCAAGTAGCATTATATTTTAAACAAAAGCGATTCTTTCATTTGTTCCTTAACTTCCTTAAATTCTCATTTCAAGGGTACATTTTTCATCTGGAAGATACTAAAATTGGTGTCACCTTTCCTCTGCATTGACAGTAGAGGATTAAAATGGTTGCACTGAAGCGTCTTGTATTTTCTCTTCTTCTAATTTATCACAACCACATATTCCATGGGAAGTTAAGGTGGAGGGAGAGAGGGGAGGAAAGATGCCCAGCTGATAGACAGCAGCTCTACCTTGCAGAAGATTCATTCCACTGCACATTTTGAATCTGCTGACAAGAAACTTGCAGCACAAGTAATCAGAGCCTTCACAAGATTGATTTTGTCCCCTGCTGGTATATGGCATATAGGGGAAAAAGGTTCTCATCTCCCAGTGTAATCTTAACTATTTAGAAGCCATTACCACAGGATTACAAATCATCTCAATACCTTTCTTGTGTAACTTAGTTATTTATTAGGAAGTCCAGCAAATTAGTCAGGTAACATTATATAGTGTTCCAGTCCTGAAGCTCTTATTCAGAGTGCTGCTGGATTATTCCCTAAATTTACAAATGCTAGTAAATCTATGAAGTTCTGTAAACAATACTGCATAGTGCTGAGTGTAAATATTTAGCAAATTTTCTAATTTTTTTCTAATTGCAGTGAATACTTAGCAAACTATTTATATTAAGTTCACTTTTCAAAGTGACTCAAACAAAATTGCAGATGTGTTCTGTCCTAGGTTTGTAAGAAATGCTTAAAGTCAACTTGTCATAGAAACTAAATTGAATCTACTACCTATACAGCTCTGGAAGGGAAGATGTGGGAAAAAAAAGGAGAAGCTTGAGATTTATCTGATGTTTCATTGATGTATGGTTATATAAAATCTTAAGTAATACAGATAATGTCACACAATATTGCAACATATATTTTCAGCTGAACATTATAAGACAATAAGGCATAAATGGAAATTAAAGGAAAAAAATCTGAATGGTTGTCAGGGAACACTTTTTCATTCAGAGAATCATAAACATATGGAATGGTGTGTCAGGCAAAGTTTCTGAGATAAGAAGGGAGTAATTACAAAATAGATTTATATCCTGAGGAGTAAAGTACAGACAATGGAAAAAAGCTTCGAGTAAAATCATTTTTAACCCTCACTAGAAAAAATGTTCATGATAATCGTATCTAATAGGTTACATCTAATTTTCTGAAGTTTGCCTTCTATTCTTTGGTCAGTAATGGAATATAAATAGACATATGTAAGTCATCCACTCATGCTCAGAGTTACCATGTACTTTTAATACATATCAGTATATCAAAATGCAAACACAGAAAATGAGATATGTTCTGTTGCTCTGTCCCTACTGAAATAAATTACTTGTTGATGTGAAGATATTGGATTCTCAAAGCATACAAATTTTTGATATTAGAAAATATGGCACTCAAGAGTGACTCTTCTGTAGTGATGTGTAAAAATAAATAATCTCAACAGATAAATGCATTAAAAGGCAGCCTCCAGGGCAAATAAAAGCAGCAAACATATTTTCATGTGTGAAACAAGTAATTAGAGAAAAAGTGATAGAAAACTGCAACCCAGGACATTTTCCCATTGTTGTTCCAAAGCAGGGCGGGGGTGGGAAGGATGTCATTCAGCCTTTAATCCACTTTAAGGAATGAGGCAGGAGAAAAAGCCTTTGTAGAACACTGATAGTCCCGTCTCAACAGTAACAGTGGCTCACAGATTCCACATTCCTTTATAATGTTCCAGTACATATACAAGTTATGTTGACAAATTAAATAAACTATATTTACATTAAGGCTTCGAAGAGCTATGGTAAGACATGAGTTTAACTTAACTAGAAAAGGAGACCAATTATAACTCACATAGTTAACCGGTATGTGAATTATACCACAGTCATTCTCTCTGTCATTCCACTACTTCAGCTTTTCTTCCTTGGTCAGAAAACCAGAAAGTAGAGAGAGTATACTATCAAAGTGAAAAGAAAATGTGCATATCTAAATCTCCTGCAAAATATATCCAAACTCCTACAATTTTTATAAGTTTTTCTGGCTGGAAATACATGTTTATATGATACACAGCTGCTGTGCAATGAGGCTGTATCTAGCTGAATTTCGGATGTGGAAGATCTACCACCAAAGTGCTGCAAAAATGGCTGGTGATGCCAAATGGATGGTAATGGCAAGACAATCTTCTTGTCAATGGAGAATTTTCCTACAATATTGTACACTGAGTATAGCCTACCCAAACCATCACATGTGGCCATTTTCCTCTGGGACACTGGCACACCCACTGGAATTACCCTTTGTCCAGACAATGACTCCAGAAATCCTAGCCAAACAGACAACTTTGTAATTTTCTAGCTAAAAGTTTTCTCTGGGTGAAATATAGGAATAGAAAGTGAATACCAGACATTCAATAGCTCTATTCTAAATAATTTCATGTGTTGATGATGAAACAAAGTGAGTTCTAACAGAAGACTACATGTCATGGTCCTTGAGAAGAAAAATATTTCTTTCATACTTCTGAAAGAAATTGTCCAGTAAGGCAAGTTAAATCATGCTAATGAGCAAAACCCTATGGTTAGAGTTAAGAAAAGTTAGATTTAACAAAGAGAGCATGAACACTGTCTGTACGTATCACTAAGAGATCATCAATCATAGCTATACCATAAATGTAACAAAATCCATGCTTAAAACAGCATGGCAGGAATCAGAGACACCTATATTATCAAAATGTGACCAAACGTAGTTCAACATTACCTCTCAAATACATCCAGCAAAACAGGAGATATATTTCAGCACTGCTTTTTTACAAGTAGTAAGGGCAGAGGTCCAGGGTTCTAAGACTTCATTAAGAAAAAGAATGAAACCTAACCAAGGAAGCAGCACAGTTCAAGCCTGTCTTGATTTTGCTTCACTTCATCAGAGCAGATCGAAGCATTAAAAAAAAAAGGAAATAAATAAAAGAAAATAGATGTGAAATGGCTTGCAGGAAGAAAATATTAGCACTACAATCAAGTCAAGCAATTCATATTCACCACAGCCTTCCATCTGAATGGCTCTGTTGGACAAGAAATTGCCCTGTCAGTAGCAAAACAGTCTTCTCACTTTCACAGTCATTGGTTGGAGGGTAAAAATTTCCTGGGTAGCAATCTGAGATTTGACATCAATAGAAATTAAGAGCATGAAGTGTCTTTAAAATGTTATCCATAATCAATATTTTAAAAAGTTGCTGATGCCTTTCTTGCATTTTTTTGCAAACACACTTTTATCTTAAAGACTAGCTTTAAGTATTGCCATGAATATGCCACTTGATATTCAATACAAAAAAATTAATTACCTTAATTAAAAATAAAAATTATGATAACAGCCATATAAAGTGTAATTGTAATATTTGGAAAACAGGTGCTAAAGGCAGAGGACATGACTACAAATAGAAATAGTCCAATAAGACTATACATGGCTACTACTGAATGTGGAAAGAAGATGAGATTATTTGAATTTTGCCATCAGTAGAAGTGTCTGCTTCAGATGGAAAGCCATGATGGAAAGCTAAATTTAGAGATCTAACTCAGTATTTAACCAAAAAGAGGACGGCAATATTTCCAGGCTTAAAAGGTGGAGAACTGAAAGTTTTGAGTGGTCGAGAGGTGAGTTCCCTCACAATTCTAGGAGTGGTAGAGGTCTTTCTTGTATTTTAAATAAAATGAAAGGAAACAATGAGAGTCATGCAGAAACTGGGAAGTAGAAATCAGAGCCCAGGATCTAAATTTTGGTTAAGCATGAGGCTATCAAGGGAGCTAAACTACAAATGGAGCCAAATGGACATCATGGACATCCCATTATCTTTGCCAGTCTCTAATGTGAAAGTGATATTTGAGTTGTAGTTTCTTTAGAAATAATATGGTCAAATCCTTCTCTTACTGTCATAATTTCCTTACATTTTTGTAAAATTGTACCAAATGCATTCATTACTAATTTTTATTCCTTTAGAAGGTCTTTCCATCTTGGGGAGGCCAAAGGAATGGTAATTTTTATATGTAAAGGCAGAACTTGCATATTGTCACTGCTAGTTCCAATCTGCTCCAGGTCACACTTATTACTGAGAGGTAAAATCTCACACATGCCTGTGAAAAAATATTTGGAAATCCTATTTTGGTTTGACAGTGGGAAGTGCTTGAGTATACATCACAGAGCAGCTGTAACAATTGACTCTGCCTGCACCTGTCTTGGCCCTCAGCTCTCTGTTTCCTCAGATGATCTAACTACCATCTTTCATGCAATTTCACATAAAATAATACAAGAATATTTTCAGGAGGAACATCAAAGTAAGCTGTAAAAATTGTGTCTTTATTCAGCACTGGAACATTTTGTGACACATAGGACAAAAACCCAGCATAATGAGGCAAGAAAACAGGAGATTAGTATGTAGAATAAAAGAGTAGTGAATTTAAGTCTCTTTTCACAGTAACTTCCACAGACACAATACTTCCATAGTATTTTCTTTTCTATTATTATCTCAAATCTGCCTCTAATTTTGAAACTCTCATTAATATGAAGAAAACAGATTTTCACCGACTTCTACATGGCTGCCTAACCAGTGCTCTACAGCTCAGAATGAAAGATAGCAGACATCAGTAATCATCATTGTGTAGAGTGTTTAAACTGAAGGCAGAGCTATGATGTGAATGGAGGCTAGGATTTAGTCCTAGCAAATACTTTCATTGAAGGAAAAAAAAAAGTGATGAAACAAAGTGATATTTATTCCTGGGTTGCAAAAAGAGGGTTGTTTGTGCCAAACAAAATGAGTGCTTGAACAAGACATATTCAAAATATAATGCATGTGAATCACTTTGTGCATGTTCCTTGATAACACACCCGTGCATGATATTGTTAGTGTCACTCTAGGCATGTTATAGATTTACTGTATTACATACAATGCAATTATTGATTTACATAAGTATTGCTATTTTTCCCCAAATGTAACAGATTTTAGCTTGAAAGGACTATAAACTGAGAGACTTGCTATAGTTTAAAATTGGCAGCTGGTAGGGAGATGAATGCCAGGCAAAGTGAGTGTACAGGAGGTTCCTGCTGTTTCCTCAGGGAAGCGTCCCTGGGTGAGACATCTGCTGCTCAAACTTCACCACACATTTTTATCAGGTGACACTCTGTCAATACCTAATCCAAATTCTTCTGTTGTAAAGTGTTCTGATTAAATGAAAATATAATAACTTTCCATTTTCTGTTAAAAATGTCAAATCTACTTGGTTCTCCCTCCCCCCAATATTTTATTAATGAATGTATCTTTTCATTGGTAATGCAAGTCTTATGAACAGTAACTTACTTTGCCATGCATATTCATAATTTTGTGGCATGAATCATAAAATTCAAACCCATACGTGCACATTCTGTTCAAAATACTTGTTCTGTATTCACTACATCAGTATCTGAACTCTCAGTTTATTTATCTTTACAACAGCTCTTTTAGGTAAGGTAGAATCAAAGCAGGTTCAATATGGGACTTAGCTAAAATTGTCATGTGTCCACACACACACACACACACCCCTTCCTCAGTGCCTAATGCTGAGAGATTTGCTTCCCACAGTGTAGTTCAGAATCACAAATGGGATTCCCTAAAGCAGACGTGGGAGTTAGGCACCCTTCTTGTCTTCCATAGGCAGTGGCTCTGGAATTTTTTTCTGTATGGCAGCACTGCTTCAGCAGAAGAGGTGAAAAATGTCCCCACCCCAAATAAGCTCTAGCCAGGAGATTAAATGACTCTTGAGAGGTGGGAAATGAAAGGCTGAATTCCCTCAGGAAGAGAAGGAAATTAGAACTGTTTTTCACACGTCCTGACAAGAGCCCTCATCAGTGGACTATCATATAAAGGGGACATGTCCTCTCTGTATTTTAAAATTGCAGCTGCAGGTGCATTTGGGGAGGTTAGCTCTTCTGTTTGCATACCAGATGCACGCTCAGAACCAAATGGAACCTTCCAGTTATCTTAGGTGGATGACCCTCTACTTTCTGTATTTTAGCCAGGGTTAAATACAAGATTTGTGGCAAGCTGCTCAGTCCTAATAGTTTGGAAACACCATAAAATCAGATAAGCACCCAGAGAACCTCTAAAGCTGGAATGCTTATGTGCTGCAGGCATCTTGGGGGTTAAGAAGCAGCTAAGCAGGAGTTTTCAACAACACTGTTTTTGAATTAGTTGTCTTATCTCTGTGAGAACTGGGGAAGAAAACAGGGAATTAAGGTCATGAAGGGAGTCTGGGGCAAGGCACAGTACAAGATCCAGAAGTCTTATGTTCGGCTGCTGAACTATTGTTTTATTTTAATTGCTAAACTATTAAAAATGTTTCTGTGGAAGAAGTGTAGTTGCAAGAAGCAGTTGGTGATACATTCTACTCATTTTGGTGTGTTTTAGAAACACCGTTAGCATAAATCTTCTAGTGTGATTTGCACTTCACTTAATTTTATAAATATATAGACAAGCCTCAGTCTGCACATCAGAACCAGGAATGTTTTTGTATCAAGAACCTCAAATGAGAAAATCTGTAAATGAGTTGGCTGTTTTCTCATCTGTTCTGTGCCCCTCTTGCTGCCCCTTCTGCTGTCTTAGAGGAAACTGCTTTTTTTTTTTCCACTCTTCCAGGTTCTGTCTCACAACTGCTACTGCTTGACTGATGGATGGAGGGACAGAGTAAAAAGAAGCACAACCTTAAATTTGTAACAGTCAGCAAATAAGCATAGCATAGCAAAACATTTTAAGAGAAAAAGCGCAGAAGCTGAAATCAGAAAGTGATTTTACTCTATAAAAAATTTTGTTACTCTTATCATGTCAGTTCCCTTTACAGAGCCACTTGCTTTAGCTTGTATTTTGGGCATGCCTCAGTTCCTCATCTGCAAGTCTTTCCTTGGAGGCCCACTCTTCACTCTCTTATCATCTGCTCGGTTTGCTCAATGTAAGCCCTTCTCAGTGTGCTTGCTATTCTTATTTTTGATTTTTTTTTGCCCATGTCGCCTTCCAATTTCTTCAGTCAACTCACTCAGCCAACCTTTTCCAAGCCTTTTCTTAGTACATGCCTCTCTACAGAACAGGAATATCTATCACTAAGGCAAAAGCCAACATTTTCAGCTGTTGTTTATTAGAGTAGCTTTATTGACTTAATGGGCTAGCTGAAGATTTGATCTCTTCAATTAAAGCAAAAAAACCCTTCTATCCCTCTGCCCTCTGCTCTTTTTTGAACGAATTGTTTATAAATTATAAGGAATGTCTGTTGAAAGAAACCTTGTATGAATCCTAATCATAGATTTTACATTATGAGCTTGGTAGAACTAGAATGGGAAAATATTGGATAATTCAACAAAATACCCTATTTTCCAATGAGCACTACAAAACAGATTATTACACATATTCCACTTGCTACCTCCTGTCCTTGGTGTTGAATTTGCCTCTTCAGCACTTTTAATTTACTTCTACTCACTTCCATACCTGGAAGTGGCACATGTATGTGAGGAAGTGAATGAAAGTACAGGATTCATATAATTTCTGTGACCCAAAAGCTTGGAAGCACTGACAGTGCATAAGAATTCTGGATCTTTTGAATAATCTGTTCCATGTGCATGTGATTGGCGGCAAATCTCAGCTCAGATATGAAGATGACAGCAAACAGTTTTATGGACCACACAACATGCAGCACATGGCTGATTTCATTTATCTCTAATCACCTCAAGTTCTGAACTCTAATATAAGGGGTGGTTAATTCAAACATGCGTTGCCAATTTTATGCTGCTTGTTGGATTTAAGCAACCAAGGAAAGATCCCCACGTCTGCAGAAGTCAGAATTAAATTGAAGTCAAATTTATTAACAACCTGATAATTAATGTAATATCAGGAAAAAAAAAAAAGTTTTCTAGACTTTGTGCAAGTAGATCTATTTTTCAGGTTGATAACTGATATAGGAAGGGACAAATAACTCCCAGCTCTAAAGCTGGTATTAAAGCTGCATCATTAGTGCTAATCAGACCATTTGCCCAAATTACTGGTAATACAATGGATAATTTTCTCTTAGTGAAATTATTAATGTTTAGATGATAACTAAAATATCTACCTCAAGAACACAGGGCTTCACGGAATATTCAAATCCCATCCAAAATGGTACTGCTTGTTACACTAATATAAAATAATTTAATGATGATAATGTTACTTTTCTATCTTAACATTCAGCTCCTCAACCAATAAAACACCCATATGATCATTTTAAGAGTTAGATTACTTAACCTAAGGCTTTTTAGGTGTTTGCAGCACTATTCTTTTAGCACTGTTCTCAAATAGATTATGTGATTTTTATCAAACACACACCCACTCTCACCATCTGCTGGAAATTTATAAAAAGTATAAGAATGTTAAGGTGTATTTCCTCCATTTATAAAAACTGTGAGAATTTAAATCAAGGACAAAAAAGATATCTTAAGACAGCTGTTTCAGTTCTGCGGATGTCTTTCATTTAGTAAGATGCAGACAACCATCTGAAGCTACAGTGCCATGCAAGACTGACCCCAACCAGCAGGAAGTTGGAAAGGATTGCTTGCTGAAAGACACAATGGCCTTCCCAGCTGTGACCCCACTGCAGGGCAAAAACTGCCACTGGAAAAGATGTCAGCTCACTTCAGAGGAAGTGGAAGGTACTTCAAACCAGGATGTCAGAATGGCTGCATATTGGAAATCATCTAGTCTAGCCCCCGGCTGAATACTGGTTCAGCTAAAGCAGGTTGCTCAAGGCTTTGTGAAACTGAGCTTGAATGTCTTCGAGGCTGGACTCATGAGTTCTCCAGGAAATCTGCCCAGCGTTTGACCATCCTCACAGTCAAAGTGTTTAAATAGATTATCCTGTATTTCAGTTTGTGCCCATTGCCTCTGGTTCTTTCACTAGATACCACTGAGAAGAGTATGGCTCCATCTTCTTTATTCCCCCTCATCAAACAATTATACACATTGATTGTGAGCAAAAGCTCATGCGGCCTTTCAAGAACAGCTTCTTGAAAGCTTCTTGATAGAGCTTCCTTGAAGCTACCACCCCAAAGGAGCTACCCATTCCTGACAGCAGGCATTCTTAAGTTTCTTCAAAGGATTCTCAGGCATCATTTACTGGTTCCTAAAGATGCTCCCAGAAGATCTACAAGATCTAGAAGGAGAGATGGGGAACTGCTGTGCAATCCGCCTGTGTCTGTTGCCTGCCTCTCTTAGGTGTACTCCAGGTCATGGGATGTGCTTCTGGAATCCTGGGGTAAGAATGATGTAGGAAAACACCCTGAATTAGGGGAAAATAGTAAGTGTGAAACACAGAAGTCTCTGCAATTTCCAGTGCAGTTGTCTGACCTGTTCCCTGAAGGAAAGGAAATGCACTATGCTTCCTGAATGCCCTAATGTGTCTCAAAGATGGGGAGGCAGCTACCATAGGATGGAGATTTGATGTGGGCAAATATTTCTCTGGGTTTGCGAATATGAGTTTTGGTCTTAAACAATTAGTAACAGGGAGTCTTAATCAATGAATGGTCGTTCTGAGTGTTTCATAAGGAAGGCGATGTGGCCAGTAACCGAGGATCTTGACAGCTAAACTTGAATTGTGTTTGGGCACCTAAGCCAAAGAAGAGCTTCTCAAGACTTCTGTGACAACTCATGTGCTGGAATGAACAGCTTAATGTCTATATTTTTCATAGATTAATTTACATTTATAAACTAAGTGGGCCTTTCCATTGGTTTCCTAAGAACTGTTTCAATCCATGTCCTCAAATTACCCAGTGAATTGATCTCTAGATGCTGCAATGTTTAGTTTCCCAGCACTTTTACCCCTTTACCTCTCCTTTTCAGAGACATAGTTCTTCCTATATTTATCCTGAGCCTGCAAGATGAATATTCATTTAATTTTGTAAAAAATCTCTTGGCTTCCTTGACATTTCCAGGAGATCACTTATTATTTTTTTCTATCCTCCCTCTCATTCATTCATGTAAACACACTTCTCACACTTGTAAGATTCTGCTCCTCCTCTTGTGCAGCACACACAGAACTTTTATTATCATATGAATACTTCAGTATATGAGTAACATGCATTTTTAATATCAAAATCATGCCCTTCAGTTGCTCTGTGCATGCAAGACAAAAAGAGAGATTGAATTTGAAGGTCTCAGGAAAAAGATAATGTAGATACCATTTGTTTATTTAAAAATGTCTTTTCAGTATGGACAAAGCAGTTCCAAACATTAATAATGAATATTTACCTAGAAAAATTTAAATGTAAGAACTCTATTGCCTGAAGGACAATATTAATTAGTAATAGTAGTCCATAACTTAGTTTCAGAAAATGCCTGCTGTCTTGTCTAAGTATGTATGGAGCATAATTACACTACTCTTGGTCAAATTAGGTCACTTCCTTTGAGGATTTGTAAATATCCAAGTGTTATTCTTTTTCACCTCTACAGCTAAGACTGATTTCAGGTATTTTATTCCTCTTTGAAACCCTCTAGTAAAGACAGAGAATGATCCTTGTGATCCTCTAGGGTGTATTCTGATCTCTGCATGCTAGCTCTGCTGTAAAGGGTGGGAGCTGTGCATTTGTATCTTAGAAGAGAATATAATCCCTAGGCACTGTGTTTTAAAATCAAGCAGTAAATATTCATCCCAGTTGGAAGCAGAATATATTTAAATTTGTTAAAAAGATTGTTTACTGAAGGTGTTGGAAAGAGTGGGTAGTATTTAATTATTTATTCTCTCATTGATTTGCAAAGTGCTAATAAAAAGAAAAAAAGAGTTGTTAAAAGCATGGGTTGCTTAGGACAAAAGTAATATTGACAAAATTTTTGCAATTATTGAGATGTTTGAAGATAATTCTTTACTACCCTGCGCAGTATTATGACTACTGCCAGCATTTAAAACTACTACAGATAAACCTTAATCCTCTTGATTTTAGAGTAATGCTTCCAGATTTGCTCTCTTTGTGTGTGAGAACACCTGGCTTAATATGTAAGTTCTAGCAACTATATATGCAGGTGATAATGTCCAAAATATATGTGTACAGCTGTTTTTAAGAACACAAACGAAGGCTTTCCCTGTCTCAGACCCTCAACATTTCATGTGTTTCAGGAGGCCAGTACGTAAATCCTGTGAAATTGAAGGCTAAAAAGCGTCAGTCACAAGAGAATGCTTAACTTCCTAAGGGTATATGTTACGTCAGCAATGGGCATTTTAAAAGGGAACAGTCTCCTACAGAAGCAGGAGTCACTTGCCCCTGTTTTGAAGATAAATTTTTGTTTCTTTGTGGGACTCTGCTAACAGCAAGAGATGGAGGAAGCATTCATTTTCAGCCATGCTAAATTTTCAATTTATTTGAAAATAAATTTTTTGTTACTACTCAGATAGCCAGATACAATATATGACACCTTGGGTTTGGGAAGCTGATTTAGGCATAAAATTCCAACTGTTTTTTGAATTTGCATCAGCTTTTTAAAATACACACTTGTAGTTAAATCTCTTCTTGTGACAGTTACCTTTTTCAGCATTCACAACCTTGTTCGTGTTTTATACAATGTCAGATAGCAAGTGTCAAGAGAAATTTAAAATTATAGTTCATTTACTCTAGTTAAACATAAGGAAGCAAAAGCAATTACCAGAGCAAAATGATGGAATTAAAGATTCTTCTTGCAACCTAGTTAGGTATTTAGTGTTTGATGAGTGGTGCAAAAGATAAATATATTTTTCAGAGAGGACTGTATCAATCTACAATCACAAATGAAAGCCTCTGAACATGATTTAGATATCAAATATAGGGTTTGCAAACAATTATCAATCTTGGACTAGGAGGCTGGAGCTAAATGAGAATATAATTTTCCTTTGTTCCTCAAAGGGTATTTTTTCTTTAAGTAGTAAATAATGTCTTATAACGCAATTTTATATTTATTACTTAAAGTATTCTTAAACAAAAATTGAATTTTTAAAGACATCCTGCGGGTGTTCTACAGCAGATATATACATATCATCATATAAACAGACTAAATGCATTCTTACCATGAGGATAAAAATTTAATTAGTTTAGTCTAATTACAATCTTACTACATGCTAGAAGTTGAAATCTAGTGGATTGGTGATTCATTTTGATTGATCGTAAAAAGTGAGCATAGACTTATTGTTGTGGTGACTAGTCTAAATTTTATGTCGTGCATCTGTAATTTAATCTGTGATTCATACTATATGGCACATTACACATAAAAATCCTTTTGATTGTTAAATATAGAGAACTTGAATTTAGCTGAGCCTTACTTACAAATATCAGATGGTCTATAGGAATGAGTTATAAATTCAAGGCTGTCATTGTTTTGAGATAGCAAACTGTAGCAACAATTATCTGTGTTCAGTTCCGGTTTACTGTGAGGTTATAGCAAGACAAATATTTGTGTCAACCTGGAAAAAAACATTACAGAAGAACAGTGCCTCAGCATTAAAATTCAGAAAGAGTGGAATGGTAGGGAGGGAAGAATTTTTTTCTGAAGTTTTCTTTTCCCTTCAGAGTATTTCATGCTATTTTTTACCAGTTTCCTTTGGGCTTCTGTTTCTTTGCAGCTGACATTTGCAGGCAGAAGGAAGAACTGGCCCTAACCCTTGCTCTTTGCTTGCCTGTCCAGCTGCAGCTCAACAAAGATCCACACTAACTGTGAAGAAATTCAGGAGACCTTCTCCTCCTTACTGCTCTTTGTATCACATGTTCTGGCTAGTACCCACTCTCCTACTGCTCCCTGGCATAGGGAAGCAACCAGAGCCAAGCCTCCACAAAACTCCCCATTCTACCCTTGTTGCTTGCCACCAGTGGTGTATTTCATATTCAGCCTCCATTCTTTCGGTCTGGAGACAGACGGGATGCCATGGTGCTTTTATGAAGCAGAAGATCTCTAGGAGTCAACATGTTTCAACCCAGTTTGGGCAGGAATTTACATATGTAAATTTTAATGTTACAATTCTTTAAATAAAAATTAGAATAAGCTTTCTCTAGATGCCTCATGAGATTAAGAACAAGTAATATACTGGTCAGAGTGCAGTTGAGTATTTAATGATATTTATAATATATTCAAGAAAGAGACTACATGTATAATGACTTTTTTTTTTCTAGGTGTGGAATTAATATGTAAATATTTTTCAACTTCCACCTTTCCTTAGTACATCTAAATTTATTTTATTTAAATAGCAACCAAAGCAAATATGTTCTTACAAATTTTATTTGCGACACAGTTCTTTTTGCAGTGAGTTGTTCCAACTCCTCATATCACTGAATTCTATTCAAGCATGTACAAGAATATGTCCATCTCAGAATGTCTCCCCATTTTCAGATGTAATGAAAGTGAATTTCTTAATATTTTGGAAGATCTAAATGCAAAGAAATGCAAGATCCTTTTGAAATAGTGTGATAGTCATGTTCTTATCCATGTAACGAATTTTTCTTCTTTCAAGCTTTGAGGCATAATTTGGTTTTTAATCTTGTAACTTGTGGTCTTCTTTTAAATCTAGTCTTTGTCTTTCTATTAGAGACAGGAAAAATTGTGACCAGCTACTTATACATACAGAATTACAAAAGTAAGGGAATCATGTGATAAAGTCAGAAAAACACGACAGAGAAAAAATGACAAATTCTGAGCTGCGTTAAATATACATAGCAGTATTATAAAAGTTGTGTCACTGATTAGAAAGTGCTTTGCAGCCACTACCATCTGCCTGTATTGTTGTTGTTCATAAGGGTTAGTATTTTTTTCTGGGGTCTAGCCAGCCCATTTGTGTTTAATAATCTGCTGTCCTTTTATACTTTACTCAGCAATCATTCACATTCTGTGGCAATAGCAGCAAAACTTTAAACAACTACTTCTCATGTTTAATTCATGCTGGGGTTATTCTCAAATGGTCTCAGAATGCACCCATTCACTACAGCCTTCTTAAAACAGCCTTTGGATATACAAACTTACAGACTCTTTACTCATTTTCCCAGAAGGAAGCCTTCCACTGTACCGTATTTCCACTGCTCATAATGCAAATTAGGGAAAAAGGAAAAAAAAAGAGAGAGAGAGCAGGTTCCCATGAAGATGTTCTGCACCTCTTTTTCATGGCCTTCAAAATCCGTCCTCTAGCTAGTGCACAGTGAAATGTATATTTAAGAGAAACAAAGCTGGGTTTTTTAATCAGAAACCAAACCTCACAATATTTCCCACTTCCTGTTCTTACACTAATATAAATCCACTGGTATCGATAAGTCTTTTCTGGGACCAGTAGAAATATGGAAAAACTACAGACTATTTTCTCTTCAACAGCATTTTGTTGTGTTTTTCAAGATTAGTAAAAAGCACCTTTCTTCTCCTTCCTTTTCTACTGTTGAATTCAATCACACACAACAGATTATCAGATTGGGGTGCGGAAATTTTTTTTTTTATTCACCTAATTTTTTTGAAATGAATGAAAATAAATAAATCGGAGTTGCAGCATAATTCTTGTCTGTGAAATAGGAAAATTCTGAGGAGGTGTTTGTGTAGGACATACACTTCCTTGTACGGAGAACTATTTCTATGGAAGCAAGTGTGGTACTACAGAGTGCCTGACACTAAGACCCTCTGATAGAAAACAGTAATGAAAGCTAAGATCCATTTTACACTTTTAGCTTTGTGACTGTGATTGTTTTTAATAGAAGTTGGAAAGATCACTAACTGTGCAAACACTTTGAATATTTAGAATAACATGGAAGTTTTCTGTGTCTTTGGTATAAAACATACATATATATGAAAGACAAGTTAAACAGTCCATGAAATTATGTGCTAATATCAAGAATTCACTTGTGATTTGGGCCATATTTTCATCTTCATGCACCTGCAATTGTGAAAGCAATTTCACCCTGAAAGGAAAGTAAACCTACAAAGTATATACATTTCAGTTACAGCCAGAAAAGCCTTACAGTAAAACAGATTTTTCATTTTAAGGTAAAACTGTCACAATCCTTGCAAAATAACTTCTATAGCTTATTTTGACTTTGTTTCATTTTGTTTCCTGTGACTGTTGATAATTGCTTTGTTTTTGCAACACAGAACTGTTGCAATAGTCAGGCATCCTGTTTTATAGATGTTTTAGTCAATTTCTGAATATGTTTGTGGACTTAAAAAGTAGCAAAATAATTATTAAAATATATAAAATAAATATTTAAACATAAACAAAAATTACAATAGCATATGTATAAAAATTGGAAAGAATGGAATGTCTTCTCTGTTCTTTCAAAAATCTGATGTTGCAGTAAAAGCACTGGTTAGTTCCGAAATGTAATGTATTTATGTTGGTTAAAACTATATTTAGATTCATTTATTATTTAGAAATAGTTCTACAAAATCAAGAGATTTGAAATTATTGTTAAAGAGGGTTTAAAAGGGTGGAAAATTAGAAGGGAATTGAAAAATCTTTGAAGAGATAACTAGATCTACGTGTCTCAGGAGATACACCAATCTGGATGGAACTAGGGTGGATTTTTCATGCTGGTAAGTTATTTTATGTTCTACCACAACATCTCTTATACCTTCCTTGAAGCTCTTGGAAGTCTTTGTGCTCAGAACAATGAACTAAACCTGGTCTGGGCACCTGATATTTCCAGCAAATACTTGAAGGTTCCCACGGATAGCCTTGTTTTAGAAACAACTGCCACACAGTAAGAGCTCAGACCTGATAAAGGCATTGAACCAGTTCTTGTTGGGTATATGCCTGTTACAGCTTTCTGTCAAAGGCACTCACAGTACTGTTCCAGCAGCAGCAGAAGCAAGAGTTACAGATCCAGTATTTCCTTGTTAACAGCAATCTCACTCTGAGCTACACCACGGTTAAAGTAGGCTTTAGTGGAGATGTAATTAATAACATTACAGCACTCTTTGCAGTGATGGAAAAGTTTTCCCATATATCTATGGTGTACACATTACCCATAGAACCTTGGAAAAAGAACGGAAAGGAATTTGCTTTAAGCATCAGTATTTGGTGGTATTCAAGACAATGCATCTCATCGGGGTATTACATACTGAGGTAATATTATTTAGATAAGAAAATGATGTGTTTAATTGTAAAGAAATGACAGATTTACTGACTTGGCCCTTTTATGGCACAAATAAGGCACAGACCTAGTGGAAAAAGCAGTATGTGATTGGAGTTTCAGCCGTGGCAAATTAGTACAGTTCAAGTGTTCAGCTAGCTCTATGAAAGGGGTTTTTGTCTATTTTTCCTAAATATAGATGATTTCCTCTTAAAAAAGAAACAAAAACAAAACAACAAAAACCCAAAAAAACCACAATAAATTCCAGACAATGAAAAGCAGAAATCTGTAAACAAAATTTTGTCTCAGAAGTCTGTATTTGTTCGGTTTGTTTGTTTTATACTGAAAGCTCAAACCCTATAGGAAATAATCAGGCAAGAAATGAAGACCAAGACAGCTATTAATCCTGGAGTTTACAACTGCAATGTAGCTCCCTGTTTTCTCTTCTGCCCCTTATACCCAAGCATTGTTGATTCTTGCATCCTTCGTATTGCCTTTGTCTTAGGATGCTGCAGCCATGTGCTGGATGGGGAAATATCATCAGAAGACATTCCATTTATGTTTTCCTCAGTTTTCTGACCTAGTCTTAGAAATTCCCAGCAATGCCCACAAGGAATTATAAGTACCCTTCTGCTGCCTGGGAAAACTTTTTTAGGATTGTCAGTGACTCTGGCTATCAGAATTTTCTTTATAATGCAAATAAGAAAAGGAAAATCATTATTTCCTCCCCCCTCCCTCCCCCTTTTTTTACCACTTAATAAATAGATAAAATGAAATGAAATGAAATGAAATGAAATGAAATGAAATGAAATGAAATGAAATGAAATGAAATGAAATTAAGCAGAACATGAGGTGGCACTTCTACAGCCTGAAGAGTTTGTCTTTGCCAAATACCATAAGCCATCTGCAACGAAAGAGAATCCATGGAGGGTTTTTTTGGCAACTGAAAGTGATAGCCGCTTCATATCTAGATAATTTATAAGATTCACCTATTCTGTATGTCTGGTGACCCTTCTTCCTGAGGAGAGTAAACTGGTGTCACTCAGCTGAAGTTAGTGTTATAAGTTGAAGTCTAATAAATGAAAATCTGGCCCTTGATGCATGAACTTAAAACTATAAGAGAAAAAGGAATTGAAAACCAGTTATGATAAGAAAGCATCAAAAATCAGAATTAACTGACATAAACGTACCTAACTGCCACTTTCATATAACGTAGTGGCTCCAAGCTTCTGCTCTTCTGTTAGAATGGCACACTAACCTGTGAGGAGTTGTCTTGGGTAACATAAACAGCATGGGGTTACAAAGGGCTACTAACCAGTTGCCCCTTTTATGATCACTTTCTAGGAAGCTGTTTCTTGTCAGCTCACTGTTGATGCATTTCTGTTATGCACAAAAATTCTCCATGGGCACCTTCTGCTACAGGTAAAATGTATCATGTTTATTACTTCATGCAGTCCTTCTGTGGCATTTATTCCACACTCACGTGAAAGTGTTCTCAGCATGGATAGGGAACAGTACATAGCATTAAAATTTATACCAGAGGAGTGAATTGTATTTAAATAGCTCTATACTTAGAGTTAACTAAATAAAAGCATTTGAATGTTATGGGCCAGTTTTTTAGCTGGGGTAAACTGGCTTCTGCTTCTCACCAGCCGAGCATCTGACCCATTGTGTTCAGTCTGGTTAATGCAGCAGCAGGAAAATGCAGACTTGTATCTCAATTGAGAATAATTCAAGTGGATAGATGACTCAGAAGGACAATGCAACAGCCCTGTATAGCTATTAATAAGGCTCCTTCAGTTGATCATCTCTGAAAGAGGTAGAAACATGTTACTTTCACGTGAAGAGCTCTTGACTCTTAACAGCCAAGAGCACTTCACATGAAATGTGAATGCATGTTGAATGTTTATTCTTTCATTAAATCATTCTTTGCTATTATCAAACCAATGCATTGTTACGGGATTTCCTTTTACTTTCAGCTATTTCTAGATTTCAATACAAGTGTGATTTGCTGCTAGTACTTGACTAATGATACTATTGTTGGTGTATTAGTTTAATCTAAGCCTGTCACCTTGGTTTTCTGTTGTCATGTACCCCATTCATTCAAGAGAGTCTTCAATGCATTGGGCAAAATAACAGATGTTGAAACTATCTCACTACTGTTTTAAAATGTCTATGAAGTAAATTATAATCTAATGGAATCTGAGAAAATAGTCATTCAAGGTGCTGCTTGTGTTCGCCATTCTGAAATGCAAATAAGGTTCTGAGCAACGAAAACTTCACAAATGTACAATAATTGTTTGTTTGAGAGGGTTTTGGGGGGCAAGGAGGTGTTTAAAATTGAAATAATGGCAGTCAGGGTTTTTAACTTGACCTTTAGATAGAGAAAATAATTGTTTTGCTTGGTTCCTGTGGATGTTGCTCTCTCTTAGACTGAAAAGCTGTGTAATTGAACTGAGATGCCAATTATTTTATATTTAAATATGTGACATTGTGCAAAATCCTACCCTTTCTACAGCAGGCTTTTTAATTTCAGGTCATTACCTTTTAGCTACTGATTTTTATCCTTCTGTTAGTAGCAGCAGTGGAATGACACACATAGATGAAGCATGTTTATTTTAAATACCAAAAGTGAAACACAACAAGAGGCTTGAGTTCTTAAAAATTAAATACAACAAATCTATTCCAAATCAGCTACCTTCTAATTATCAGCTTAGGTGGGGGAACAATACAGAAATCCTACCTTTTCAGTCAGCTTTGATACCAAGAACTCAGTAGCCGTACTTCATCACTCTCCTTTAAATATTTCCAGGTGCTAAACTAAAGAACCAAACAAAAGAAAGAACATTAATCACCACTTCCCACTTCTCTAACACTGTGCTACAGAATTGCTTTCCTTCTTGCCCAGTTCTCTTGTATGTGACATTTCTCAGCCTCACGACTCTCACATTCCTGTATACATGGTATTCTTTTCAACATGACTCTTAAAAAGAAAACCAGTAAAAATCCCCTAACACTACTGACTCCTTGCATCTCATATCATGCCTGACACACTGAGCCAGGTTTGAACCAGCAGATGATGGAACTCTATTTAGACTGACGCAAGGGCATAAAAGACCAAACAGGGATATTCAGTATTTGCATTAACATGTGCAGCCTCGTAAAACCTTTGAATGGCCTACTCCTATACATCTTTCTAACTATTGTTGCTTAATTACTGAATGAAATTCAAGATCACAGGGATAAAAGATGAAACATTTCCAGTTTTCTGTTAGATATCTGGCAGTATGTGGAGTCATTTTGTCACCAACACATGCTTGTTCAACAGTGTGGACATAGAATTGATATTCAGTCGGGTTAAGTTGAAGAACAGTCCAAACATAAAGATATCTGATGAACTGGATTTATAGAAATGTACATAAGTGCATGAGTAACCATTGTGTAAAGTTAGCCTTTTCTCTACGGAAAATATTGTCTTTGTTGCCTACTATAGCAAGCCCAGGCTAACATATTACTTCAATTAAAAACAGGGATGTCACCTTACAATTTTACCTTTTATCCCACTTAGAAATCTTCTCTGAGTGCAATTTGTGTGGGATCTTCTGAGGCCCAGCAGCTAAGACAAAGAAGTGGTTCTGACCAAAACTGCTTGGGCATGACAAATAAGTAACACAAGCCAGGCACAGAACCACTGTGCAGGTGCTCATGAAAGTACCTGATACTTTATGCAAACATCACCTGATGTACATGCCTAGATTTCTGCTTTGCCTCTTTCAGAATAAAAATGAGCCTTAGTAGTAGTAACTGTGTTTGAAATGTGGTTCTGTATTTGAAAGATTGGCTGTTCTCACCATTGTTATCAGGAATATAACTGAAACCAGAAAATGACATCAAATATTCCTCATGGAGATGCAGCCTAAATTTCAAATTAGAATGTCACCCATGCTACTGGAGTATTGTTATTTATTGAAATATGTAAGCCTAAGACATAGCTGAAGCTCCTGCTGTTATACTTCTGTGGCAATGGCACCTAGATAAAAAGGACTGACTCTGGCAGCAAAATGCACATGATGTTGTGAGTTAAAGTAGCATGTGACACCATCCAGTAAATACTGGGCACAAATCTTTCTGCTGTGATAGCTTTGTTGACATGCAAATACAATGAGACATATGCTTTGTTTTGATTTTTCTTTTAAATACAAATCAAACATTTTAAACCTTTTAGAAATGTATGCTTATGATAGCAGAGAGTAATGAAATAGAATATGAGCATAGTTATGGTAAATCATTGTATAATATGCAATACTTTCAAGCTACTCACACGTCACTTCACCTAACATTAGCAGTCTAATGAAATGGTCCACAAATGATTAATATTCTTAAGTGCTTTCCTTTTTCTCTTAAGTGCTTCCAGGCAGAAAAAAGAAATGTATTGCATTATCAGTGTTTGTGTGTGTAGTTAGTGTCACAGTGTCTATTGATTTTTACTTCCTGTTAGAAATACACATTAGGAGGTTTTATCTGTATATGATAAACAAATTGAGGAATGTATGTTGAGCTACAGCTGAAGATGGTATAAATGATGGTAGTGCCATTGACTTAATTTGAATGATGCTTATTTGCATAGGTTGAGTATGGGGCCCTTGTTTTCCAAGTCAACTGAGACTATTCAGTACAAGTAATACTTTATACCCCTGTCATTTAGATGCCTCTGGGGACTCTGTTCTACTCTCATGACTTTTGCTTATATTTCTAATGATGAAAAATACTTTTGCTGAAATGAAAAATTAACAGACCTTGAATATTTGGAACATATTATGTTTTTAAAAGTGTCTGTGTCTTATTTTTGTACCTTTCTATGTAGGTAACAATTTAGAGGGTTCGTGTTATGTGGAACTGCTTGAGTCTAAAATTGTGGTATGTCTTTCATGGCAAAGCTTTACTTGGTTCCAATCTCTAGGTAGGCCTTGTATTTTCAGCACTGCTAATATGCAGATGTTAAATATTAGCATGGTAAAACATCAAAGTTTTGCTAAAACCATAGTCTCTCTAGTTGCTGCAACTGAGCTCCACTGTGGAAAGCACCATTTAAGCTTGAAAGGTGGCTTGAAGAAGATAATTTTCAGCTCAAGATACAGAAAGAAAATATCTTATTCTTATGACTGTTATGAGGAGCTTGAAACCGATCTGAAATATTTTCAAAGATAAAGAGATATTCAAAACCCAAAACTTGTACTTTTGGGGAGAAGGAGCAGGAGGGTGAATAAAAAAAAAAAGGAAAACTCATGATAATTAAGCCAAATTTTAGCAAGGCTGAAGCGTCTTCCTTATGCTGCTTTTTCTGCATTTGTTCTCACCATAGATTTATGAAGAATTGGAAAAAGAATCAGGAAAATTCTGGCAGAGAAAACACAGCGAAGAAACAAGCCAGTCTTGGCAGATTTCAGTTAGCAGTAGGAATGTGGAATTCTTGTCGGTGCCCTCTCATTAGGTAATGGTGTCTTTTCCAAGTGAAGACACTGAAAAAAAGTCCTGCTACTATTGCTGTGGAAAAAAAAAAAAGGCAAGTCTTTGCCATGACACTAAATCTTCATTCATAAGGACACTTTTTGTTTGATCAAAAGTCCTAAAAGATTAAAAAAATATTGAATAGAATTAGTAATAAGTTAAGTAATAAGCTTTAACGATATAGATTTTTTTAATATACGTACCTATATATGTGACTGGTTATTTCAGAGAAGGAATAGTTGGGAATCTGTTTAGAGAATGAATGGAAAATCCTTCAAATTTTGAGAGAGTTCTCTGAAGTGCAATATTTGAAAGTGACAGGACAGAGAAGAAAGCACAAGAAAAGGGCAGAAGGTGAGTTTGCAAATGGGCTTGTGAAGAAATAGTGTCCTCATGATTGCAAGAACGTGAAGAAGATCTCCTGCTTTCCGTTAGAATGAAAGGAGACAGAAAACACCCTGGTAATGAGTCAAAGGAAAGCTATAACAGAGATGCTGGAGGATATATCAGGTGGCCCGTTTTTCAGTGAAAATGTTAAAAGACTGGTTTAGATACTGTCCAAAATTTGCAAGGGTTATTTACAAAAAATATAGAGCTCAGCATGCATTCTAATATCTCATAGAACAAATCAAGTGAAACAGGTATGCAGGACATCAGTCAAGAGACAAGTACTACTCACATATATACTTCTAGAGAAAAATGAAGCACAACTGAGAAGGCACATATTTGCCTACATGACTAAATATGGATAATATTTAGGTTTTTAAATCTTTTTAGATATAATGAAAGCAATGTTGAGTGGAAGTTTCTCTGATAGAAGGTGCTAGTGGATCAAATGTGTGAAGGAGAAGCTGTGTCCAGGCTTAGAAATGTCCATTACCTGTGGTGAGATGAATCTGGGAAGGAAAACAAGAAGTCCAATGTTAGAAGCTTTGAAAGAAAGTATCACTTCTGTGCAAGCACAAATCGAGCACACTTTTCCCCCCAAAACATAAAATTATTTAAATAATTCCCAGAATTGTTTTAATATTTTTAAAGCAACACAGGTCTTGTCAAATATTTTTTAACAGAAGAGAGCAAAAATATTACCACCCTACAGTGTCAAAGCAAGAGAAGAACAGAGAAGTTACAAACAGGGCAACTATATCACAAACCGTGTGTAACAATGCTCTGTCAGACTCAGCATCCACAATCCAAATGGAAATGCCACTATGTGTTTCCTGATGTGATACCATGATGAGCCTTTGACTTGACAGAACAATGAGTGCAACATTGTCTGAAGATTAAATGCAATCTGATTTTCATGCACAATCAGATCATTTTGTTGATATTGTGCCCAAGAATGTTCTATCAAAAGGAGGAAGAGATCTAAAACAAGCTTGGCATTGGAATGCAGTTATTTTTTACTACATTGGCACTAGACCTTTTTATGTTGGAGCTTTCAGGGACACATCCTACCAGAAGATACTTTGAGAATACATTTTATTAGCCCGGAACAAAACCCATTAATATATTAATTATATATATAGGACTATAGTAATACATATATTAGTATCTATATAATAATAGCAGTATATAGTAATAATATATAAAATAATAATATATAGTAATATATATAGTAATATATAGTAGTATATAGTAATATATATGTTAATATATATAATAATATATAGTAATAATACATAAATATTATAGTAATAATATATAAAATAATAATATATAGTAATATAGTCCTATATATATAATTAATATATTAATGGCTTTTGTTCCTGGCTAATAAAATGTATTAAAAATATTAAAATATGTATTAAATATGTAGTCCTATATTGTAATATAGGACTACATTGTAATACAGTCCTATACAAGTAATACATTAAAGATTATAAATAAATTCACATAAACTGGGGACTCAACAATAATCCACCATATATTCACATTTTAAAACAAACATCTCACAGTGCAGATGTGGTTAAATGTGATGAGCAGTGGACAAAGTGAGACACAGATAAAAACATTGATTTAGGTATAAGTGATGCACAGTCACATTACATATGGGCAATGATACTAATTCAGAGTATAGCTTGTATCTCTGTAGAGAAGCTGCGGAGATTAATTACTTTCCCTGTGGCTTTAAATAGAGGAGGGGTCTTACTAAGTAATAGAACTAGGTAGGAGTTGATCCTTGACTGTAGCTAATACATATTTGCAAAATGACTATTTTTTTCCTTGAATAAACCTTGTAGCAGTTAGAAACTGACTTCTACTGAGAACTGTAGGATAAAGTAAGGGCTTTTTCTAAAGCTTGTGAAAATCAATAGAAAAACAATTGATTTCAGTAATCTGAATCTGGACTTATGCAAAAATGGCTGCACTCTGTAACAGTATAACAATGTCTAAAGAAAGGAATAGTGCAGGTATAGAAGTCTGCAATTTTTATGATTTTTTTCCCTCTTGACTAGATTCAGGCAATACTCATTATCAGCTTAACACTGAGAGATAATGAAGGTTTGAAAAGCCAACACTTGGAATCATGTTCAGTTTTTTATGGTTATTGATCAACAGTTTGGCTTTTTTGTTAGCATAAAAATACTGAAGTGGGGTATATAAAGAAACTTATCTTGCAGATTAATAACAGTTGTAGAATATCTAATGTGACTTTGAGCAACAGCTTTATACATGAGTCAGACAAACTGCCTGAGGTGAAAAGGCAAAGTCCTCTTTCTTTCTGTTTTATAGAAAGATTTTGAGATTTCTCTTTCAGAAGTCGCTCTGGAATATTGAGATGTATAATATAATATAGGTATTAAGAAGACAATGGTTGCTTTTTCTTTCTGTAGATTAATCCTTTGCAAACATCTTTAGAGTTGCCATGAATTCTAACACTTAAACTGTTAGAACATGGTATTTTGCAAGCATTTAAATGTAGTCACCACTGACTTCTGTGGTCGCAGAAGAAAATTTACACATTATTGTACGAGTAGATCCCTCCCTCCTATTTCCTCATTTTGAGTTTTTGTCTACACTAAAAAAAAAAAAAAAAGAAAGAGAGAGAGAGAGGGAAAAGAGTTGTGGCACAGACCCAGAAGGAGTTCTGCAGCACATGTGAACAGTCTGTCGTGCTGAGGAGACTGGGCCAAATTTGTTCTTGCTGTAATTCCATTGAAGTCACTGGAGCTATTAATGGGGATGAATGTTGCCTTTTATCACTTCTGACTTTGTATGCTGTAAGAATTCTATTTCTCAAATTTTTGAGATTTCACTGGCTGGGCTAAAAATATTGCAGTGCACAATTTTTTCCCCTTCTGATTAGTATGCTAAATGTAAGGCACCTTTCAGTGAAATATTAAACTTGGTATTATAATGTTTTCAGTAGCAGAATCTTTGGAAAAAGTAGTCATAGGCCATTTTCTATATGTAAAAGTGGGCAAAATTAATAGAATTGCTGATTATTTAGAAAACCAGTTTAATTTAGTCAATTATTTGGTTTACAAAACTGACCAGTGGCTGGGAATAGGTAATATCTATCCAATAAATTTCCTGACTCGAAAGTGAACATGCCTATTTTGCCAACCTCTTTTATTTCAATGAGTTTTTAAGATGCCTGATCTCAAAAAGGTAAAGTGTATTCTTATAGCAAAATGTCCCACATATTCAATACTTCAGGGCTTTCAAACACAGCTTTTAAAGTTGTAAAAAGCACCTGCAGGGTATACAGCTATATCTTTGAGATTTTCTCCACCTAATTTGTATAACCATGTTTTAATATCTGCAAGCTGACATTCTTTGAGAGGTCTTTTGTATTTCTTTCAGTGATTTGAATGTTGCCATTGAAAGGACACTGTACAAACACAGGGTTGTGGGGTCTATTCTATAAAAAGCAATATTCATCTTTGCTATCTTTTGCTGAATATTCTATTAATTCACAGAAGACTTAGCTGATTTCAGGAAGCAGATGCTGAGTCTGGGAACAGATTTTTTTCCAACATAAACATCTGGATGTGTAGGTGTCTCCACTAGTGGTGAAAGTGGTGGCTGTGCAAAAGCCTTCAGGGCTAATATCCTGGGTCAGGCTGCTTAGGGAATTGCTTGAAGTCTTTCTCAGGAATATTTCTTTGAGTTACTGCTGACTTCAAGGATTCTGTTTCTACCCTCCAACCCCCATTAAATACAATGATTAAAAAAAAAAAAGGCAGATAATGTTCTCAGTAAAAGAAAGATATTCTCAGGGAGTAAGATACTATTTTCTCCAGTTTATTTAAAGATCTCCCATAAATAAAATTACTTCAAGTCTGACAGATTGGTTCTGAGGGCCATTTACCATCTCTTTCCTATTAATTTCTGCATTCTTTAGAGTTGTGATAATAACAGTGATACAAGTTGCATTTCTGGTGAAAATAGTGAGACTGAGAAACTTGTCATGAAGAATAAGTAATGCTAGAAGTTAAATATAATGAAAAAGAACTTTGTATTCTTAATATTTGGATGACAAATTGAGCAATACATTTTAAAATTTTATTCACATATTACTGTGCAGATTTTAGTGCTAGTCAAAAGGCCAACAAAGGACAAATCCTTGATAAAGAACGATGTACTTTATACAGGGCTTTATACAGTGGCTATAGTGATGTCCTTGGGGACTTCTACAGTTTCACACAAATTAGAGTGCTTCAATGGCTTATATTAAGAGATTACAGGGACTGTATTACCAGTGTCTGATTTGTTGATGCATCTTCCAACAAGTGGACATGTGTTGATTTTTAACCTTTAAAAGGAAATGCAGTACTTTAATTCTCATTGATGAAAATGGCATGGGAAATTTGCACTTCAAAGAAATGATGTCCTAAATCTTCCAAATTATATGCTTCTTTCATGGCCGTGGTTCTACCACCTTTGACGCTGTATTTTAGAAGTATAGTTGTATCATTTACATCTGAGGCTGTGCCCCACTTCTGCCTACTGATTTCATTTTATCCTTCCAAAGGAATATAAATATTGTTTGAAGTCCTTCCCAATCCAATAACAGCATCTTCACAGTATGAATGTTGGGAAGAATCTGAACTGTTGTTCAGAAACAAACAAACCTTCCCTAAATTTGATTTCTTTGTGTGTTTCATATTTGATATATCAATTCCCTTCTTAGAAAGGAGGTTAGTAACAAGGTTCCAAGGTTTCAGTTTCTGAGCCTGCTGCTTTTGTAATCCTCACTCTGTCTCATTGTTATTCTAATTATCATCATCATTATTATCGTGGTATGTTTTCTCTATATGAATAAACAACCAGAGTTACAAATATAAAACAATCACAGCTCTTTCCCACACTGCTTATGTGTGCACAGGACTTCAGACATTCAGAACAAAACTGATGAGTGAAACTATCTTTTCATAATTCTTATATTACAACCACAAAAGCTGAATAAGTAAAACTTACAGAAACTGAGTTTACACCAATAGAGCTATGATCAAACTGAAGACCTGCCAGCTTTAATGTCTTAATGAAATAAATATCTGTCATAGAGCTTTCATTTGCTTTGCTTAACATATAAACCTTTCCCATTAGGAAAACCTGAACTTCAAGGTTTAGTATTCTGTTTGATTCAGATGACTTTTTTCATGTATAGAGTATCTGCAAACCAACACTGTTCCATATGCTCAGATAGCTGAAAGTTTCCTCAGCTGAAACAGTAAGTTTCATGTGCAAAATGACACACGACTTTTGCACGTGAAAAATTAACCCATCTTAACTACAGTGAAGTGGCCCTATGACTGTCTATGGGGGGTAGCCTGTGAAGTGGAAATAATCTCTAAGCAGCTTTTTGGAGCAGTTGTATCATGTTGCCAAGTTTCTACAAAATCCATGATATTAATATTAGCTGAATAACTGCTGTATAATGGAAAAAATTGCCAAGCCTACTAAGAGGTTGGAGTTTAAAAAGAAATTATCATTGAAAGTAATTTTACTTTATATTGATAGCTTTCTCTAGGAAGTTACTTAAATGAATGTTCTTATAATATTATTACCATTGACATATGTCCTTTAAGAGTCTGACTTGATTTGGAAATGGGAACTCCACACTGTATTTGACCTCAACGATCTAATAGTGCTTTTTTATATTTCTAACTTGAGTGAATTCCCTGTATTCATTTTTATGAGATGTAAAAGGACGTGCTGTATTTGTCTTCCATCTGACATTGAACACGAAAGTTGCCAAAGGACTACGGAGTGCATTCCTGGAACAATTTTCTGCTGGACTAGAGAGAACAACAACCCTACCTAAGGCACCTGCATTACTGGCTGGTGTTCTAACTACAGCTAGAACAGTAGAACAGTGTCTATGTTCTTCAAACACACTTCTGAATATGTATGCTCTTCCTATATTGAACCACTGGCAAATTTCTTTCAGGTTTTCCCGTTATTCCAATCCATAACCTGCTAGCCAGACTCTTATTGAAAATTCTTGTAAATTACGTGTTTCAAATCATGACTCATCTAAGAGACATTTATTAATCACTTTTTCTAGGTATTTGGGACTTCAGAATTTTTGGGAAGACATCTTGTTACTCCCAGAAAATTCAGTGAATATAATAAAGTTCAAAACTATTAAATAACATTTTGTACTTGTTTCTGTAAAGTCTGCTAGAATATGAGAGCTATATGAAAATAGAATACCATATGTAATGACAACATTTTTGCTTAGATCTGTGTTTGTCTATTAATAACATCCAAATAAGTGCTAGTGTTCTCTTTTAAGTCATTACTAAAAAGCTCATGAAAATTTTTAGCAAATAGAGAAAGGCAGAATGAGCTTCTGTTCCTGTAAAAGGCTGCAATAGCATTTCCAACCAGTCCACACAAACACTACACAGGAAATTGGCTACTCATCAACACTGAATTATACCTTATAATTGAGGCAAAGTATTCCTAAGCTTATCATTCATTTTTTTTAAAAGAGACGGTAAAGCCCTTCTATTTCTGTTTTCCTCCTGATTTTTCAACCCAGATGTATTATTTGTGGAAAGTACTGTTTTACTTAAAAAGTTTTTAAGCAAAATGTTTTTAAGTAACATTTTACATGTTGGGTGACAATAAGCCCAAATATTAATGCAAAACATTTGTATTAAATAAAGGGAAGAAAAATTAAAACAAGCAAAAAACCCCTTCCAAAAAACAAACAAACAAAAAAACCCCAAGCCCCTGAAAAATGAAGACCTTTATTAAAAAGCTGTAAAACAGATCTGAGCTAAATGCTTAATAACTCTCGGATCAAGTATTTCATATACCAGGCATCTAATTTAAAATATATGAAGGATGTTAACACCATTTCAATTTGCTCAGTGTTACTGGATATTAAGAAGGACAGAAAAAGGGTTCATAAAGTATTTCCATTAATAAGCTTTTCTTCCTGTATCCTTCCCCTTTCTGTTATCCTTCCTCAGAACACCCAATTCATGATGAAAAAAAAATAAATAGACCAACAGAAATCAAAAGCTGTACAGCACAGATACTATTCCAGCCATCAGAATCAAGTCATTTTTTAACTTCATTAAATTGCTGTCATATGGTGTCTTCTGACATGCATCAGACTTTGGAGAGTATTACTCATCAGGTATTCTCTAAGATTGTTAACAAGAACAGCAACTCTCATCAGGGGTCCCCAAAAAGCAGCTAATTAGGGGACAAAGGTTGCTCAGATTGTGACAATTACACCTGTAGGTCCCTGTAGAAACACCAAAATCTTGAACAAATGTATGTTTGGTTGCTTAGTGCAAGAAATAAAGAGCTAGTCCATTAAAAAAAATGAGAGGCAGAAACTGTCAACCATTTGAAAAGCTTTACGAAAATGATCATCCAATTAGTGACTATGATCAAATCAGGCATGAACTCTCTCTGGATGGCTCCATAATTTTCCTTCTTGCATGGTGTAATTTCATATAGCTCAAATGAACTCGTGAGAGGTAATTCAGTTCCAAACAGTTTTCTCATCACTGCTAATTATACTAATACATTGAAATGCCTCCTACAAAATGCATGAGCCCTTTAAGCCACCTCATTAATGTGATATAATTTTTTGCCAGAATATATATCAAACCTATTATCACCACAGGTTTTCTTTAGCATTTTTTTCAAAATGTCTATCAAAAAGCTGAAAAAGTAGATTTCGTTCGTTTATTCTCAACATAATTAACTGTTTCTTTGAACTCTGGTTGTCTATTGTGGTGTTTTCTTTAAAGCGTACCGGCAAAATACAGTATGATAGGGGTATTCCTCATACCTATAGGTTCTTTTTCCTGAGTATTTGATTACTTAAATCTCTTTTCAGTTGAAGCTGATCCTTTAAATGGCAAATGATGCATGCAATAATGTGCAAAAATGAGTTATACAAACTGAAAGCAGGGGTGTAAAAAGAAGCATCATCTGAGACTAAAATAAAGACAGATTTTATGGTATTTATGTCAGTTAATTTAACTGCTGGTAGGGGCTTTTGTTGAAACATGAGTTAGTTCCAGTGTTTAACCTTGCAGCATTAATTTATGCTTTATGGCATGAGTACTTCATCACTCCCTCCTTGGGAAGACAGTTATCTCATTAGCCAGAATTTAATGAAATGCAAGGATACACTTCTTAATTTCAAAGATTACTATAGCACAAATCAGGTGTAAATCTCAGACTGACTGTCCTTTCCCTTTACCCATTTAAAAAAAATAGATTCATTTTGTAATCATATAACAGAAATTCATCTGATGGGATAAATTTCACTACTGCTATTCTAAAGGCACTTCTCATCTGTGCAAGCTGTTTTAACTTTGCATTCAGTAATACTGGTGACATTTAGGGTCTGTACAAATTTTAAGGTTTATAATCCATTGCAACTACTAAAAACAATCAAAAACATGTAGTGTTGGTGTCATTGTAGAAGGATGTTGTGCATAAGAAATATGAAGCAGAACCTGGCTTCATTTTCACAGAACTGTGTCTAGGTCGAGAAGAATATGAGTGTGCACACTCTATCCTATGTAAGACTAACAAAACTGACAAGACTGATGTTGGCTTCTTACACTTGTGCCTGTCATTATATCCAAGATTCCAGTAAACACAAAACACTGTATTACCTTGTAGTCTCATTTCTTTGAAAGGCAGGGTGCTCAGGCACAGATTTACCATGTTTTTCATGCCTTTCTTTTATTACTCAGATGTTGCCGTAAATTAGCTTAGTTTCCTATTGAAATCCCCATCCTGCAGTTCTCTGCATGAGTGTGTACTTCACTGAACAATAGCAGAATCTAGAGAATTCATTATGCAAAATGTTTTTTCGGTGAAAAATGCAGGTGTTATGCTCTTGTTCGTAACAGCAATTCTTTGTTTCAGTATCAAAGCAGGGAAATTTATTAAAGACTATTGGTCTTACATTATGTTAATGCATATAATACTATGTTATGTAATATTTACTTACCAAATATACCAGTATGAAGACATAAATGCATTATTTTCCCTAGTGTTAACAAATAGCAATAGCAGTGCTTTTGTCTTACAGTCAGTCACAAATAATTTCCCACATTTTATGATGTCTGCCCATGAGCAACTCGATATGTTACATGGAAAGTGAACGTAAAAATACAAAGAAATTCAGACCAAGTCTAATATACTGGTATCAGGCTGGCTTTTCAGACTACATATTCATGGAAGAAGGGAATATCCTTGTGCACTCTGTGCCTCTAAATATGACACAGCATATGAATATTAATTAAAGATCTTTTTATGGTGGTTAATATTTAAAATTTTATTTCTATATGGTAGAAAATAGTAATCATAACTTAAAAGTCTATAGTAGAATGCAATGCCATTATTTTTTAAGCAGATTAGGAAAGGACTGTTTTCTTCTGAACCAGAGCTGGCCTTTGATTTCTGCAGCCATAATTCCTGCATCTCTTTTCCAAAGGCAACCAAAAGTTTGGCATGACCAAGTTACATCCATTTGTCATTAGACAGACTTTGAAACTGGACAACAGGCAGCTTACCTGTGAGCTTCAGAAAGTGCCACTGAAAGTATAAAACCAGAGAATAAGTATTTATTGGACCTCATAGTATGTGGAACTACATACTTGTCTATCAGCCTTTGGTATGGAAATCCATGCTCCTGGCTCTGTACAGCAATCTGTATGAAATAAACTATCTCCTGTTGACTCAAGGCAGTTAAGGAGGACATTCATACTGAGTCTAGGGTTTTCCATCTGTTTTAAATACCTTCAGAATCTTGTCAGAATAGATCATTGCTTTTTCCTTCGCTGGATCTAGTCCTGTCAGGGTGAAGTCCGTGTAGTGTGGCAGGGACTGTCATGTCATTTATTACGTTTGTTTAGCACACTGGAATATAACCTGACTCTCCCAGTTAGGTGCCACCACATTAAATTGTAATAATAATAAGGCACCACGGAGAAGGGACATACTGAACAAGAATGATGAAGCATATCTATTTTCATTTGAAACTCCATGTGCGAACTCCAACAGAGCTGTAGAGCAGACAGGACCACAATTGCCAAGATTTTACCTTCTACAGTAAACTGCATTTCTGCATTGCTGCACCAGCCTTCCTAAATTCCAACCTGCTTCAAAAGGTTCTGTTCTTGTTTCAAAAGTCTTGTTCACACTAGATGCAAAACCAATTTCAAACATTATTACTTTTAAACGGCATTTAATATATTGTGTGACTACACATATATTACTTGGTGTCAAAGGACAAATTGGTCCCTGGAGAATCTTGATTTCAAGAAACACCCTTTGCTACACTCAGCTTCCGTTCAGGCAGAAAGAAACCAAGAGATCATGCTGCAGGGGAAAGTACTTGTAAGAAGTCCCAGGTTAGGAAAATGATCTGGAGGAAGATTTGCCATACCAGTAAGAGAAAGTGGTTTGCACTGCCAACCAGAGGGGCCTTGGCAAGCTGGAGAAATAGGCTGACAGGAGCTTTGTGCATTTCAGCCAAAGTAAAAAGTCCTGTACCTGGGGAGGAATAATTCCACACACTGGTACTTGCTGGGGCCTGACCAGTAAATGTAATTTTGCAGGACATGAGCTGGTCGACACTGGTGAAGCCAGAAATTAGCCCCTTCAAGGAAAGAAGGTCAACAGTGTCCTGGACTGCTTCAGAAACCTTGCCAGCTGGTCAAGGGAGGCGACATTTCCTGTCTTTTCTACAGCCCAGTACACGAAGCATATGGAGGGAATCCAGCAAAACACCTCTGAGATAAATAAGGATCTAGATCATCTCTCCTATGAGGAAAGGTTGAGAGATTTGGGACTGTTTGACTTGGAGAACGCTCGCGGGAGACTTTATCAACGTGTATAAAGACCTGAAGGGAAGAGGGACAGAGGATGGAGGCAGGCTTTTCTTCATGGTGCCTGGTGACAGGACCAGAGGTACGCTTCCTGACATCTTGACATCAGCAGCCACTCTTTCACTGTGGGGGTGACTGACTGACACAGGTTGCCCAAGGAGGTTGTGAGTCTCCATCCTTGGAGAGATTCAGAAGTTGTCTGGACATGGTCCTGGGCAGACAATATTAAGTTGCCTTGCTTAAGCAGAAAGGGGTTGGACAAGAGGGTCTCCAGAGATCCCTTCCAACCTCAGTCATTGTGTGAATCCACAGGAGGTCTGGCTGAGAATACCTTACACATCTTCAACTGTACAAGAAAGCTACTGAATGAGAAACCAGAAGACAAAGCTTGACTTTTGATAATCATGTGTCTAAATAAAAGTGCTGGAATACTAACTTAGTAGTGGTAATGCTGGCTCTTTTAGAAGAGTATGCATAAATGTAATGGACTTGAAAATTTAAACCTTCATATATATAGAAACAGTAACTGAAAGAAATAATATTTCAATTGAAATCAGGCAGTAGATTATATGCAATTAAAGCTAAATTCAGTAACTTTTGTAATTTTTCAGATCAAGAAATTTTCTTTGAAAATTCCATATTTTTTCAGAAAAAACCCTATGAATTTTTTAGGTTTTCCCATTCTTCCCTGTTGAAGGATATATAAGCTTCCATGATGTCAAGAGGGTATTTTACTCCAGAATTCAAGTCAGCTGTGGAGTAGATTTCATCAATTTCTCTCCTGTTTCTCAGGACTGTTCATAGCTTTCAAAGGGAAACTTTTTATATGACTGCTCTTCTGTTTATTTCATTTTTGCCTTTCCAGCCACTCCTTTTCACATACCACCTTGCAATAGGTATTGCCTCCATTCTAGTAGACTGTATACACAAGGTTCAACTGCCCTAACTTTCAGAAGTTGTTTATTTTTATTTACAGTCTAGACACATGTGACGGCCCAGATCTCAGTTTCTAAGGAAATAATACTAGAGGAGAGATGGTGATTACTCACTTACAGATTGAATGAAGCTGACTGCTACTCAAGTGTTTGACAACATACTTCCTTGCACAAATAAATATTGCCAGAAAATCTATGAATCTGGATTTTGTTTAATAATTACAACAGGGAACCAGAAATCAGGGTGACTGGACTATTACTGTATTCTAATCTCTCTTGTATGGGGCTCAGCTATTTCATCAAGTTGCCATTGCTTTAAGAGGTGCTAAATGAACTCTTAGCCTTTGGTGAATCCAAAGTATAACCTTTTAGTAGTATAACCTTTTTTCATTAAAGTTTAACCTAATGTGTTTTACCTTGTGTTTGGCACAAACAGAGTGAATAAGCAGCCACCACCCTTAGCCGATGCACAGTAGTAATTCATGAACCTGTATGGCTCAAAAGCATTACTGTTGCTGTTAGAATATATCAACTTTGGTCACTCTTGAGTTTCAGTCAGTTTCATGAAGTGACTGGCTTGGGAGAGTTTAAAGACTCTTTTTGAAGTCATGCTGGATAAAAGTGGGGGGTACAGACCGTTAGGAATTCAGGCAAGCTTAAATCAACCATCCTAAATATCTTCACGCTGTGGAAAATAAATTAACTATATCTTCTTTATATATATATATTTATATATGCATATTGCATAGCTGAAAAATACAAATAACATTGTCAATCACATTCAAATAATAAAAAATAATCTGGACTGCCAACATTTATTTCCAATTTTTTCTAAATCCATGATTCTTTGTGTTGACAGTGTGGATTTTAAGTTTTTAATATTCATGTTCATTTTTAAAAAAATATTTAGATTCTCTTATACTGATCTCAGATTGAGACCTTTTAGGAGGAATACAATTATTTTATGAGAATTGGTAACTTTTACTTTATAACACTGAGATGCCAATGTGGTAGCATTAGTGAGCATACCACTCTGTGGTATGTGGCTATGCAAAACCATCAGATTTTTCACTGAGGCCAATGTCAAAACTTTCATAGATTTTGGCAAGTAGATAAACTAGTACAATGTAGGCAAAATAACCAGGGCAAGAAAATTTCTCTGGAAACTGGACTTTCAGAAACAGAGCAAGAATATCTTCTCATCTTTTCATCCTTCACACTGAAGAGGCAAGTGGTGTGCATTAAACTGATAGAGTTTATCAGTTTATAAAAATCACCCTGCTGTATACAATATTCTGATACATGCAGAAAAGTTGTAGCAGCAGAAAGCCAATATAATTGCTTACCCAGTAGTTGAAGGACATGACCCGGTTTATTTAAATATTCCAGATGACTATTTAGAATACATAAAAAAAAAATTAACATAGAATCAATTTGGACCTGTATGCAAAATCAATTAAAAAGATAATCATGGCTTCTCTCGGTCTAGTCTGATGACAGACAAAGTGAGGAAACTGGTAGCTGGAAATTGAGGTTTTAGCTACCTTTTTTAAGTTTTGCCTCTTTTTTGTCTGTCTGAATATACTTGTTACTTGAGCCTTTCTAGTTAAACAATAAGGCTTTTTCTAACTTTGCATTTTTCTGGTTTCTAATTATACTTATTTTCATTCTGCTAATCTTGTATTTTCTTGGTAACCTACAGCGTCAATTTTGCTTGTGTTAGGGGACTGCTACAAACAGAGGTTAAAACATTACAATAATTATGTACCCAGCAACACGACTAAAACTTGCTTAGATCATCCGATGTTTAAAAAACCCTCTATTCACATTCACCCATTCTGTTGGCATGCAGGCAGGGGTGTTGATTTATTTGGGTGGGTTACTGAGAAGTGTCAGATGACCATTAAGACTATCTATAAAATTAATTCCTTTAAAGGTCAGGGAACAACACTTAGTCTTGTAGAAATTAATTTTTGGGTTTCCATTGTGGCATTAATGAAGAAAAGCTGCAAGAGAAAACAGACCATTTTCAGGAATGCGTTTCAGAACATTAACACCTTAATTTACATAAAATTAGTTACATACTGCTGTAGTAATTTAATTTATTTGACCAGGACTTTGCAACTGTGAAAAATAGATTCAGAAAGGCAAATCAGGACTCGTAGATATTTTCTCCAAGTGGATGATTTCATGATAATGTGAAATCAGAATGATTTAATTGCAAGACATCAAAAAATTATATTGTGTTGGCAAATTTTAAGACTGGGATTTGGAATATAGGGTTTTAAAATGGAAATAAATTTTAAAAAAAATCCACATACCGCGTACTTAAAGTAATTGCTTTTTTTCTTGTGTACTGAATAGGTGATAAAATCAAAAGTTGACTGTAAGATTTTGACATATGGCACTGAAAACCAGGCATGTAGGCAAGAGGCAAAAGCTTTTTTTTTGAACAAAGAAAAGACATATATGAAAGAAATGACATAACTTGGGAGAAAAACACAGCTTTTTTGCTTTTTTTTCCCTTCCTAAAGGAAAAGAAGAAAGACATATTATTTTTCTTTGGCTGAAAATACGATACAAAGGAAGCTTCTGCATCCTGAGTGTTCAGCTCCTCTATTTGCAGAATTCACTCATCTTCTTTCATCAGTAAAAATTAGAATCCACCATTCTTTATCCTTTTAAAAACTGTCTTCAATTCATTTTCCATTGGGATTGGAGTTGTACTATACCTGCGTAATTAAAGCTATCTGATGAGGATTTATTTAGATCAGTAAAATGATGATTTACATTATTTAGCTATTCACATACATGAGAGAGTGAAGAATAAGGTATGCTGAATATGCAGAAAAATACTAGATGCAAAAGTTTATGGTTCGATCACATTCCAATTTCATTAATTTCTCTTAATTTTCTATCAATAATTTGTTCAGCACAACTCACAATTCTGAAACTGTCTGGCCTTATAAAATGCAAAGCTGATTCCCCATGTCTGAGTGACCTGGAGATTCTTCCTAGGAGTCATCAGCCCCCTGGAAAGGACCCCACATTTTAGAAAAAATATAGGGGTTTTTTTGAGAAAATAAGATCCTTGTCTCTGAGCAATTCGGTTATTCAGCCTGATACTTTAGACAGGAAATTATAGATTATCCCTCTTTTGCATCTTTCATTAATCCTCCATCAAAAGCCTGGACAGTTCCTGCCATCTCTTGATGTACATTTCTTTACCGTCAGTGTTTAGAAAAGCACTCTGATTTGTCCCAAATCACTCCTAACATAACTAGAAATCCATGCTCCTTTGCAACTTGAGGTTGCCAGCGTATGGACAGGGCGTAGTCACATGCAGCCAGAGACCACACCCCTTTGTCTCTTTGTGTTTGTGAAGCTTAGATTTGGAGTGAGAGTTTAGGTTTGGAGGCCTAAAGTTTATATACTTTTGTCCCAAAAGTAATAAAGGATAATTTTATCCTGTTATCTTGCTTTCAGGTGATATATTCCTACTTCAAATCACTGAAGAAAGGGCAATTCCAGGTATCCAGCCATTTAAAAAAAAAAAAACCCTGCTGGTGGGAGTGGGAAAGCTTTTAAAATTGTAGGAATTGACACAGTGATGTAATTATGTGTTCATTAGAACTTCATATGAATGACTCATCAGTCAAAAAACCCTACACTCAGAGCTAGTGAAATTGCACTGCCAGAAGTTGCAGGTAAAGATCCAGCTCTCACAAAATGAAATAGTTGAATTTTACTAGTCACAACATGTTACAAATACCAATCAGTGACTGAACCACATATCCCAAAAGACCTAAGTTTAGGGAAGGCAGGAGTGATGGCTTCTTTGGTGACCTACTACTGTGTAACTCCTTAGCTATATTGTTTCAAAGCAAACCTGTAATTTCCATAAAACTTGACCAGCTAAATTAAGAAGCATAAATTTCTGCATTATATATCAGTTCTCGTCTGGATTCCATACTATAAAATTTCCTTGATTGAGAATCTCGTATGCATTTATTCTTCCTCAGAAAGAACACAGCCCTTTGGAACATTCTTATTCTGCCCATGTATTCCCCATAAGCTAGCAAGACTTGCATATTTCAGAGCTATGCTACCAAAATTATGGTAGCGCTGAGCACAGATAGCTTGAAATATGTTAATAAGTAAAGTGCTATTCAAGTGATTTTTAACTAACATTCATTAAGTTATAAATAATGGCACACATCATACTGATGAACCTCTAATGATTTTCAACAGAGATTTGACCTTCTTACATCAGTTGTGGCTCTATCGTGGCTTTTATACATCAAATAAGTATGCAATAACAGAGCCTTTGGTTTACAGCATGAAAACTGCTACACTTTAAGTCCCTTTGGAGATGTTTTTAATACACACTGGATACAATGCCACCAGCTTTCCAAGTGGAATGAACCACCTCGCACAGAGCCACACTTACTGCACACACACGAGAATACACGGAATAGTTGCATAGTAGCTATCGTTTTGTGGCATAATTTTCCTTTGTATGCAGGTGCCTGGGAGATGCCCAGGATGCACACTGGATAAACTTAGAGCAATAAATCTGTATGGTATGGCAAATAAAAATAAATAACTTTCCCACTATTGTGAAATCAAGAGTCATACTCCTGTGTCTGCTACCTGAACTTTTCTTAGTATGAAGTATCTCCTAATATTGTATGGATCTTACACATTTTTGTGCGGATCTTACACAATTCTAATGTAATTTTATGATCTAGCCTTCATTTCTCTGTGATCACATAATTAAATGACTTAACCACAAGTCATTTGCAAAAAGCAAACTGACTCACTGTTACTTCTCTGACATGGTACCATGACGTGGTTCTCAGAAGCCAGACAGTGAAGTCAGATATTGTCAGTGCTCTGTAAGACGGTAAAATGCTTTCATGCCTATCTCTGAAATCCACTTTTCTGTGACCAGTCCAGCTTGCAGTCCACTGGGCACTGTTCTGCAACCACTTCTGACCACAGAAGAAAGCCACAGAACTGTGCTACTGTCCCTTGTCACACCGGTGTTGGTTGTCCTGGCTGGATTCACTTGAAGGTATTAATTCTCTCAGAATTAGGTACAAAGCAGCTCATTCCATTTGAAGCTGGGAAGTGTTATGTAATCTCTGTTAAATAGCAATGTTAAATGGCAATATAAAATAGGGATGAGCCTGTTCCTCACTGGACATTACATATCATTAGCTCAGTTCACTGGAGGTCTGAAAAAATTTGTTTGTAGGGCTGTTCTTAAGTCATAGGATGAGTAAGAGCATCTCCTCTTTTCCTAATTCTGAAGCTACCTTAGTGACAAAACGTGGAGTTCTCCTCAGATACTTTTATCACAATCTGTTATAAAATCAGGACAGTAACAGTTCAGATCCTGTTTACAGATGTGGTAGTGGCAAAGGGTTGAAAGTGCTACGTAAACAAAGTAGTAACTAAGGCCCGGATGAATATTGGGAGAATCAGCTCTTCAACCTGAGAAAATGATTGAGGTATTTTGGGGGTTTCTTCAAACACTCTGAGTTTTTTAATTAATATATATGAAAGAATAGCATATGCAGTGAACTGAATCATACAAGTCTGTATGGAAGTCCTTTTGGAAGAATACCAGATAAAAGAGTACACTTGATTAAAAGCAAAAAATGTCCATTGTGGCAAAAGATGAAAAAATACAATAGAAATTTGAATGGATAAAACTCTTAATTGTAATGCTTTTTTTTTTTGGTGTACCAGATTAAAACTTGTTTCATAAAACAGCAGACACTCTAAGTGAATATCTGTTAAAAGAGTAGATCTGTGAAAGTAGTATTTTATAATTTTTGTGCAATAAGGATATCCATTTAATAGGTTTTCTCACCAGCTTTGATCACATTTGGAATTATTCTGCTTTTTGTTACATTTTCTCAGTTATTTTTTAAACTTTTTAATGCTTTCTTTGAAATATATGAACCTTTTAATGTATGGATAATTTATTCTGCTCCTAAATTTAAATGCCTGGTGGGCGTAATTTTCCTATTTTAGTTTACTTCTATTGCTGCCTTCACTTTGTCTGAAATATATTATTCATTGTCTCCAAATTATAACAGGACTGACGTGTATGAGTATAACTCCTTACATTCATTTCAATATTTTAACTATTTGCATAACAATTGAGGGGGTTAGAAAGCTTCCCCAGAAATCTCTTTGTCTCAGATAAAGTGTCAGAGACTTCTAATGTTAACTGGGTTTGCAGGAAAGTGTAACATATTTTCATATGACCTTAAGAATATGGACACGAAGAAGTTTGCACCAGTATTGTGACTTCTTTAGTAATTTGAAAATGTTCTCACAAAATGCAAGTTATTAAGTATGTAGAAAAATGCAGATCTTAAGCAGGCCAAACTCTTCATTGACATAACTTTAGGGTCTCGCCAGAGTGAAAAGTGATGGATTTATTTTTCAGATTAAAACCCATTTTAAGTGGTTCTTAAAGCATATTTTATTGGATCAGAGTTTATGTCACCATAAAAGTAAGTTTTTTGCATTTAGAAGGTGAAATGCAAACCACTGCACTGGGCTACCTCTGAGGCTCTCTTGAGCAGTGTGTATGATGGAAGAGGCAGGAATTCAGCAGAAGTGGGGTTAACGGAGATGTAAAGTGGAACTTATTTTGTGCTGGGCTGGGGCGGAATGGGGAATGGGGTGATGAACAAAGCAGAACTTTGTTTTACAGCACAGATCTTGGTCTGAGAGGCATAACAGGACTTTGCCAGTAATTTCTGCCAAAACCTTTTCCTTTCAGTGAATATCCCAAAGTACTAAAAAAGGTTGGTTTTAAAACACAACAATAAAACAACAAATCCCACCCCCCCACCCCCCCCAGCTTTAAAGCTAGATTTTACTTGAACACAAACCTGAAGAAAAAACTTAACGCAAATTCAGAAGAGACAGAGTCTGTAAACAAATCTCCCACAGCATCAGGGGTTGGGCTGCTTCTTTATGACAGCCCTGGGTATGTTTTTGGTCACTCTGCCTCTTCAAGTACAGATTTTCTTTCAGTGCTTCCTGAGCCACATGGTGTCACATGGCTGACACAGAGTCCTGTGGTGGGAGCCTTGGGGAGCCCTGACAGGGGCAGTCAAGATTATGAGTGCTCTAAGGGCATGAGCAGGTTTCCTTTTGCTGCCCCTGGGCACCTTTGAAGAGGAACATAAGAAAGACATAAAATTGGTGCCAGCTGGAGGAATGGGGAAAAGCTACAGACCTTGCTTGTTACGACCTGCCAGAGTGTTAAGAGGCTTGTGGATTTTGTTGCAAAATTTCATGTAAGACTCTAGAAAGTAATATATATTGTTACCTACAGTATAAAGCATGCTTATTGTTTACACTAAAAATAAGATGTTAATAGCTGTGTCAAGACCCCCCTATTTACACAGTAGTTCAGAAGACAAAATGCTTGACAAAAGAAGTAGCATTGATGTACTAGATTTCTCAAACTCAGTTCAACATTTAGGACCATACTAGTATAATTAGGCTTAGAAACAAGATTCCAGAATATTCTATAATGCTTTCTAGTGAAACAGAACCAAGGAAAAAACTGGATGATTCATAGAAGCAGGGGGAGTGAGCAACAGAGACCATGTGTTTGAGAAGTTCTGATGGCATGCTCATGGAGACTTACTGCAGTATCTGCTTAGATCCTGCAATAAAGACCAAATAATTTTGTGAGTTATCCTATGTGAGGATGCCTTTGTAGGCCTAATAATTTCTTTGGCACTGTAGGGAACTGACACTGGGGTCATCCAAGTCCTAGATTAGACCTTTAAATGTGAAAAATTTTTTTATATCTTGCTGTGAGGAACAAGGGTTGCTGAAAACTACAGTTCTGTACCATGTAAACAAACCCAAATGATATGTCTAATAGCTAAATATAGGTGTCTTAGTGGATTTATAAACCTAAAATAGAGAAAAATGTGTCTGTTTTGAGACATGGCATAGCAGAGTGGAGTCATGGTAGGTGACTATTTTTCCTAGAGATTGATATAATCAAAATGACAGTAATCATGAAAGGAGTGATAGTTGTCCTAAAACAATGTTAAAATGAGTAATAGGATGAGACATGATTCTATTTGTAGTCCCACTGGAAAACAGTGGGAATTTGGACTAGTTTCAATGGGGAAAATTACTATTGGTGTTTTTTTAAAGCTTGTCCAGTCTGTATATTCCTTTAGGCAAAATATTTGTTAGTGACTTTATTACTTTCCTACTTTTTAAGCTCACTGGATACTAACTAAAAACCAAGGAATTTTCCAGGAATGACTTCTGCTTTAACCTTTTGAATTTCTCTGAAAGCAAGTTGTTTGGCAGGGCAGAATGTGTGGCAATTGTTTAAAAAAGAAAGCTGTAGTCTATGCAGACATTTCCTTTGCATTTCCTCTGACCTCCTCACTGCACTCTACTCCTGCTATCTCTCTTTGGCAGGATTCTGAAATGGCAAGGGCAAGGGAACAGGTTTCTAACCAGAAATCCTTTTTGAAGAGAAAATTGGTTCCATTACATGAAAATGAAAGTACAAAGAAACATGTGGAGCTTCTACAGTGAAAAGTTGAGACATAAGAAAAACCTATCTCAAAAGAAGTGGTACTAGTCAGCCTGAGCGAGCAACTTTTGATCATCAGAGTTTCATGAGTATTAACGTTATTGCAAGTTTGTCTCCAGGATTAAGAAATGATTGCTAACTACATGCAGAGCTTTTTCTAAACATTAAAGCTGTATCTATTCTGTTTTGAAGCATATGAAGTTTTAATAGCATAAAAAAATAGGAATATATTGAGCTGAAATTTAATTTCTAATTTGAAAGTTTGGGTAACTGCTTTTAAGCTTCACCACCCAATATAGGACTGAAATTATTAAGCCATTTTACATTGCAGGGAAGTATTTCAAAAACAGCTTAACCTTTCTTTTGCAAGCAAAAGATTGAAATAATTTAATTTAAAAAATAGTTTTTCAGTGTGATCTGAATAGGAAACATTATTTTAGTATTTTTAGGGAGAAATATTCTAAATCAGGCTGTCAAAATTTAAAGTACAACTACTGGCCATAGTAGTGGTGGTGTGGTGATGATGTTTTCAATTGAGTTTCCTGCAAGGATTAAAATGTCTTCTCCACTTTCTAATCATGATGGTTCCTTTCTAGTCCTCCTCAACTTACCGAGAAATTACATTTGAGCACTATAGATGCCTAACCTATATAAAGAACTTCAGTATAAATTTCAGATTTTTAGAATCTTTTAAAAAATATCAGTCTCTTAGTTTCAGCACATCATGTTAGATAAGTCCTGCAAGACCATTGTTCCTAAACACTTAATTCACAATGGATCTCATGATATTTTATCTGCTTTGCATGAAGCAATAAAAACAAAGGACATGTATTAGCAAGTGTTGGAAATTTGGGGATTTTGTATTTTAAATTGTAGGTTTTTCCCATCTCATGTGCCAATGAACTAAAGCTTGAAAATTAGAATTAAATGCTTAGATTCCAGAAGACAAATATAAAAACACCCAACAGGTTAATTTATTTCTGACTATTTTGTGTTCTAAAGTCAATTTTGTGATTTGAATGGCTTGACAAACTTAATACATTGAGATGAAGGGAATTTTGAGCAGTCATTAAGCACAGCTCCCAGAGCCAAGAGGTGGCCAACCATACCTAAACTATCCTGCAAGGAGTCTAACCAAATTCAGCATGGTAATACTATGGCATCAAATGATGCTTTGCCCTTTGTGACATAAGAAAACAGGATCTATTTGAGAAGTATTTTAACACAGTGCTGGCTGGGAACACGAAACTAGGACAGTTGTGAGCATGTTCCAGAGATACATGCATCAATGGATAAAATTACTGCTGTTATTTGGCCCTTGAATGAGCAATGGTAAGCTTGTGAGTGGCAGCAGACCACACAGAACATTTGGAATAGGTAGGGTGTAGCGGTGCAGATGGCTGCAGCTTCACTATGGCTGGGTGGCGAAGGGAAGGATACTAAGGCAGCGCACGCAGAGGTGCCGCTGTCCCTGAGCGTCTTGGAGTCTCCCTGGCTGTTACCACCCCTACTCTTGGTCTCAACCACGTGCGAATGTGAGGTGGGTTGGTTTTCACGGGCAGGACTAGCGATGGAGGGCACAGGGACACAGGAGGGAGAGGCAGGGTCCGCGGCTGGGAAGGGAGTCCCAGCGGAGGGGGAAGGGCCCGACGCAACACGCATCAATGCATGGGGGGGGCAGGGACGGAAGAGGGACCGCGTGCAGGCGAAAAGCCCGCCACTGTGACCATGGGCGCCACGAGGTGTCTGCCATCTTGGATGAGGGCAGTGGAGATGGCAGAATTAAAAATAAACGTAGCAGGTGGGATAGTGGAACTGATTCTGCTGCCACCACGATCTTGGAACAACTTCAAAGTGGAAGAAACTGGGGAAATGGGTACAGGGAAGAGGTTTGGGGTAGGACCTGGGGTGGCCTGGCCAGCACCACCATGGGCAGGGAACAAAGGAGATCGCGAGAGAACAGGCAGACGGTAGCGGACCTGTGCACTTTGGCAGAATTCATCTCCCGGTTTCCCTTGAAGCGGGGCAGAGGGAACAGGGATGTAGGGAGAGGGAAGCGGTGAAGGGTTTTTTAAACTGGGGTTAGCATTTCCCAACCGTTTCATAAAACTATCAATAGCTTTTGCTAGTTTGTAAAGCAAAGAACTTTTTCCCGACATAAATAACCATCACACGAAGCGCTTTAAATACTCAACTAACCACTGCCTAAATAACCACTGAACAAAATATTTTAAACCTTCCCTGGTATAATAATAATTTTTTTGAACAATGACTTTTAGAGCAGGGAGAAAAACTCCTCATAAAAGACGAAAGAACTCTGCCCCCATCTTCCTCTCTTCGGAACCTTCGAGATAAAAGGCAATTAACAGAAAAGGATACAGAAGTGACCGATATTACTTTAGAGGGTCAAATAAAAGTCTCGAGGGCGGTCCACCAACTTTAGACTAGTCTTCTCTTTCCCCAGAAAGTTGTTGGTCTCCCCCGCTGAGCCCCTGATAGAACTTAAGAGTTTTCTTTAATCCTCTTCACTACAGAGGTGTCCCCGCTCTGCCTTAGGGCTGTTCCCAAAAGGACAGTGTTTGCATTTGTTCAGGGGGAAATACAGAAACACCCAACGACTAAAAGCCTTAGAAAACTTAATCCCACTTGCTTCCAGGGAACCCCAACTTGGTTAAAAACCTCCCTCTAGTGCAGTGAAAAGTAACACAAAATTAGCACAAAAGGCTGCACTTAACTTCACCCCCCAACAGCAATAAAATGAAAAACTTAAAATATACCACCCCGGGGACCCCATGAAAAATTTTAGATACTCACGTACACAAAAGATAGGTCCCGGGAATGAAAAACTGCTGCTGGAGCCCTTTGCCGTATGACCGGTCCTTGAGCTGAGGTTTGGTCTCCTCCCAGAACACCACTGCTAAAACACAACGTGCCTCTACAGAACGGGTGGCTGTCCTGAGGCACAAGATCCCTTGATGACTGAGACCTGCCTTAGGTCCCTCTTGAGAAGACCCTGCTCTGCTCAGGCGCCACTTGGGAGGGGTTTTTAGCCACTGGGAGCTGGCAGAAGGGGGTTTTACCCCTCGCGTGCCAACACAAAGAAGCCCGGAGGTCAACACTGAAACCCCTCTGGAAGGCGGCAGTCAGCGCCCATCACACAATGAAAACGGGGTAGAGCTCCTCACCCAAAAGGGGCTGGATCTTTCTGTCGCCATTAAGCAGGCACAAAGGCAAAGAAGTAAAGAGAAGGGACTCTCTGTATGTGTTCCACGCAGGCCCACCCCCGTGAAAAGACAGGGACAAAGAGGCCAATTGGTGGCAGGGTCCAGGGATCTTATACCGGGTACAGAATAGGTGGGGAAAGGGATCTCAGCCAGTGGGATAGAGACAAGCAGGTGGGATTGACAGGAAGGGAACCAATGGGAACAACACATAGGAGGGACTCAGGGAAGGATCCAATGGGGCGTCGAGGAACAAGGAATTTTCTAGAACTAGTACATATTAAAGAAGGAAAATGAATATATGTAACTTCAAACATAACACCGGGAGACAAAGTGTTAACCAATCAGGGGAAAACATGCAAAAGACAAAATAAGGGAATCATGGGTTCTCACCATGACTGAAAGTTACATGCTGAACTTGGGTTGCTAACCACCACAGTTGGTTGTCTGAGTTCTTCTCAGGAGAAAGAGTAGCTGCAGCCATCTGCACCACTACAGTAGGGCTACTGGGGAATGCTGAAGCCTGCCATGGATAACTGGCCTCTGAGCAGTATATAGTTCAGGTGAACATAGATCAAATATTGAGATGAATGTGAAGCAATTTGCCTTCATGGTAAAGAGCGCTACCTCGGATTTTGTTGAGGAAATTGAGAGATGGGGCAGCAGCAGCTCCATTTCAAACAAGAAGTGCCTTTCTGAAGCTTAAGAAAGTCTTTGTCACTCTCTAGCAGGTATAGAAGAAAATCGTTTCTTACAGCAATGGATCTTGCCACTGTAACTTATCCCCAGTTCACAAGCATAGCATGCCTGCAGATACAGCCTGACATCACATTAAGAAGAGAGTAAGAAAGTGATATTAGCCTTTAATATCTTCCTGCAGTTATGGTGTATCCTCAACCTACTCCTCCATCTAGCTGTGTGACTTACTATGCAAAACTGGTCTGATCTGAAATGAGACATGTTCATTCTTTAGTTTAAGACACTTCCCTGGCAAAGCTGGAATAAAGTGAATAGCTGGGATGAGGAGTGCTCATGAAACCCTGCCATTTCAGTGGGGTTGCATATTTATCTGATAAAACAGCTCCATTTTTTTGTGGTTTTTTTTTTTTAATTAAAAACTTAAATGTAAAACAGATGTAGTTACCCTACATCAATTTTTTGTGTCTCCATATGTAACCTATTCCACCTGATTTAAATATGTGGAGATGGAAGTGTATGCTTGAGCCTTGTTCTTTGGGGAGTAGGACCCATAGTCTCAAAATTTCAGGAAGGCTGACGTATAGTTTAGCCATTGGACTGAGAATTGAGAGGTCTGGATTCACTTTATTTGTGTGACATTATGGAACTATCTTACTCAAAATAAATAATAATAACAAAAATAATAATAATACTTATCTTGTTTGTATTCTAAGATCTTTGAATCAGTGCTAGGCTTTTTCTTAATTTACATTTCTAAAAATGCCAAAAGGCATCTTATCTGTCTGATTTTTCTGGCAGTTGCATAAGGGAAATAATAATAAAACACTAAAAAAGCTCTTTTAAAGTAGTTACTAACAAAAAAAAGTAGGAAACCAATAAGTTGAAAATCAAATAAAAGCAATTAAATTATATGGAAAGACTCTTTACTTTTTATATGCTTTATAGTTTCAAAAGAAAAAAAAAAGAAAACTAGGAATAATATTGGAGAAATAGATACCTTGAAGAGGCTAGAAGCAAAAATGTAAAATGACACTGAGTGTTTTGCAGTAAGTTTTCTATTTGTTTAACTGTAAGATGATGCACGCTAACCGTACAATTTCAAATTACCCAAAAGAGGATTATTACCAGGAACACAGAAAGAAATTTAAATTGCATGCACTAATTATATTTTATTACAAATTATTGGTTTGCCAAGTACACCAATCTGGTTGATGACCGCAAAAGAGTATGCTTTGTGTTATAGTATTGATAGAAATATTTGGTGTTCTACAGCAGGATTCCAAGCGACAATAGACTTGTTGATGGTTTTGTAGTGAGCATGTCCCCTGCTATACAGTAACTATCTGTAACTGTGGCTGGTGTGTAGTGCCCTGGCAAGTCACGCTGTTGCAGCAGTCATATGTTGATCTGATCTACAGAGTCACTGAGTCCACGTTCTGTTGATTATTTGTCTTACTTAGCAGTAAGTTAAGCAGTGTGAAAAACTGTGCAAATGTCCTTTTGGGTCATTATGTTATTGTGCATCATCTACAATATATTAATATATTTTGAGCTTGTGTACAAGTCTTGTTAAATTTATTTGTTTTTAACAAATCTTTTTTGAAAACCTGAGCGTTTTATCACAACTGCTTCTTAAATCTAACATATTTATCATAAAGTATTTTATTTATTGAATTTTATTTGCCATCAAGAGAGACAGACATGAATATAATGTTTAAAAAGATGCCCATTGATGTGAGAAAAATGCAAGCCGTGTGATAGAAGCTCAGTGAGTGGGAGAAATGTAAATGTTCTCTGCATTTTATCTCACATGACAGAATGCATTATGGTCAAAATAGTGTCTTCTCAGAGACACAGGTTTCTAAGATCTGCATAATACACACTTTTATGTAAGCTCTTTATTCTGCGTGCAATTGTTTAGTTAAATGCCCTACAGTCTCATTTATAAGACCCTCTTTTATGCTATCACCTTGTATGGGTTCTGTACCTTGGATACATATAACCCAATTATAATTACCATGACAATATATAACACCTTTTTGAAACCCTCCTCATGTGATATAGGGGTGTGGTACCTACTGATGTCAGAAACAAGCTATTTTCATTAGACAATTAGTTGTCTTTGACACAGGCCCGAATTTCCCACCAATTAGTACAAACGGCAGGGTGCATTTCCAGAATTTTGCAGAGCCAGCAGATTGTGCTTTTAAGCAGAATTTAGGATCTTTAAATAAGTTCTGATACATATTCTGGTTTCCTTAATTTGCTAAAATCAATACTTGTTTTTTGTCTGTGAATCATTTCTTAACATAATGAACAAAAAGATCTTACAAGATTTATTCTTCTTGTCAACAAACAGTTTTAATTTTAATTTCAGTCTTTCATACCTGAGGAGTGCTATTAACAGCCATCAAATAAGAGCTCAAAGTTACAATATCCTCTGTAGTATTTAAGCTATTAAACCAGAACACGTGATGCTAACGATTAAAAAAGACAATTTTTTAGCACAGCATTTTAATCAGATATGCAAATGCAAAACTAGTATGTTGGTCAGATTTTAATGGATTTCCATATATTATGAGTAGCTATAAAGAAACTGGGCTCAGATGTCCTTCTCTACTCTGTCCTGAAATCATCTTAGAGATGTCTTCAGATGTTATAGATCTTAGTTGCACAGCCACAATGAGTCAGAATAATTGAATGTTGCTGTGGTCAATTTTGCCACAGTGGCCGGCAGTGCTGAAGGGCTAGTGCCTGATCAAAAGCCATCAAAA
>NC_138786.1:33480316-33810316 GCF_965178545.1 Coloeus monedula | reverse complement strand
CCCACCCCTCCCACCAATACAGCTGCAAGAAAATACTGTGTGAGCATCCATCCTTATGTCTTGGATAAAAATCATGTTTACAGTCAATGTTTCCTTTTCTGAAGTTTTCTATTTGACTTTAAAAATGCGCTTTAAATCACAGCATTGTACATTGCTTTGCATGTTTCTGTATTGCTTGTATTAAAAGGGATGGAAAATAGTAGCATTTAATTTGTTACCTTCTGCCAGACTGCTCAGTAAACATTTTTTTAATTTGTTCATTTGTAAGGATAAGGCAAAGAATAAAATGTAATTTATCATTTTATTAGAACTGTGTATCTGAGTGATGCAGGAATGTGGATTTAAGAAATCTGTAAATCTCTTTAATAAAGGCCTGGGGAATTATTAGTAGGGACAAATGTAAAATGCCTGACAGTTACATTTCCAAAAGAAAACCACAACAATCTCATTAAAGAAATTACTGACGGCAGCTCACAAATGTTAATGGTTGAAGCAACAAAGGACATGCAATATCAGAAAGCAAAGATTTTTTTTTTTTAACTATTGATCTGCTAACTTATGGAGCATATCAGAATAATGTGCTAGACAGATTCTTAGTGAACAGACATCTTCCTTAGCAGTTCTAGACAATGCAGTGCCAGAAAAGCTGCTGATGCACAGTGGCTACTACAGTGCAAAATGATAAAGAGCAGCTATGGTAATAAATAGGGAGCTTCCAGGAAAGACAATGTTTTGTGCTATAACTTTGCTGAATCCTTCAAAGATTAGAACGAAACAAAAAATTTCAAATGAGATATGTCTTGAAGCATACATTTGGCATGAATATTGAATATTTAAAATGTTTGTGCTTTTGTGTATCTATGACTGATAAGTCTTATAATGGTGACAATTGCTGCTTTCTTTTAGGAATAAGCAAGAAATATTTTTTATCTTTTCTTTCATATTTGAGTGTTTATATTAGATGAGATTTTGTACAAACATATGTCCATTTTACTTTGCCATATGTGGAACTTTTGTAATATTTAAAGAAAAATAAAATAAAAGGCCTATTTCTGACCTGTTTATCCACAGCTATAACTGGCATGAAGGACTGATTCACAGATATATATGAGAGAATAAGTAAAATCTGAGAGAATTAGTAAAATCTTGTTTTACAGTTTAATTGTATCTTTTCCATTTTCTGCAGGCTATATTGCCAAATTATACATCCATGAACACAAACAGCCTGTATACAGACATAAAGAAATATAACCTCATTTTATCAAGGCAGTTAATCTGCTAGAGAATCTTCTCCAAGTCCTGATGTTCACTGTAGACTTTCGGCCTTTTACCTTTAGGTTTTCAGAGCCCATTAAAATATCTTGTTAACTAAGCAGGAATATTTTAGTAGTAATAATTATCTCTTTGGATCAAAAGCAAAACTAATGTGTTACATATAACTTGATATATGCATGAATTTTCCTAGAAATTGTGAACATATTAATTCTCTTTTAGTTCAGTTCATCATCTTTCTCCCTAAAATGCAGACAGTGGAATTTAAAGCACATTGTTTAAAATCCTTTGCTTTGTGTCTTGATCCCTGCATTATTTTACTCTATAAAGAGGAGGAAGAGTGACTAAGGAAGTTCATAGAGGTAGAATACATAGTAGTAAATGACCTAGTTCATGCGTATCATCCATCAGTAGGAGCCCAGTATCTGCAGGAATTTTTAGCCTTAAAATTGACTATGAACTGAGATTTGTAACCAGTTTTGCTATTTTTATTTTTCCTCCTATTAACATCAGTAAAGGTGCCTCAATTTCTCTTTCTTCAGAATTCTATTCAATCCCATTAAAACCAGGCAGTTTTATTTATTTCTTCAAATGTGCACGCAGACCTCTCAATGCAAGCATCAAGGGTAGTAAATATCCAGAAGATTCACTTTTAAGAATGTTGTGAAAAATTTTATATTTTATTCATTATTTTAGTAATGGATTAGAGCTTGAAGTTTCAAAATATAATCAAGGCACAAATGCAGACACTCTTTCATGGCAGACTGATATCATTACAAGTTCTAGTGCATATTTAGGATTTTTTTTTCATTCATGTGTTTTCAGATTTGTTTAAAATTATAGAAACCTTTATGAAATTGTTATTTAACCACATCCAAATTTGTTCCATGTGATATAATTAACTCCTGTTAAAATACCAAGGTTTTTTACATTGCACTTAAGTAAAATGGTAAACATACCCATTAATTTTTTTTAAGGAAAAAAATGTTAATAGCAAGTGGTAAAGATGCATACTGATTAGAAGAAATGGCCTTTTAATTTGCTTCACTCGTGTGACCTTCAACACTATGGTAATAAGGGAAAGCTTCACAATCACAAATGAATTCTATTTTCACAACATCCTGACAGTGCCTTGTAGGGCTGTGCTTTGATAAATATTAAGGAAAAGTGTAATATTTGTTAAATAAAAATGATTGATTATTAAAAGGAAAAGCTTAATATTTGATAAACATTAAGTAATGGCAGGCTAACAATTGTAGATATCAAAGCCAGCTGAGGAAATGAACCCTTCTTCCTAGCCCCCGTTAAATTCTGGGACTTCATTGAGTCTCCATTAAGTCTTCATAGCTCTGAGACAACATCTCTTCCTGGTCTAGTAGCATCTGAAGAGTTGTGATCCAATGCAAAACAAACAATGCGATGAGACATAGACCTATCAACCTTTGGTGGTGGAGGCACTTTTCAGGCTTGCACAGGAAGACAGCTGTGGTGTTATCAGTGCACCTCTGACCCTACACATGCATTGCACCCCTGGACATGTGCACCGTGAACTGTGCATTTCTGGGACACTGAGCACACAGTTTGAGTAACTTGGTGAGTATGCAGATTAAAGGAAAAAAATTTCCATATTATCTCTTGAAAAAGTACACTCTGAATAGAACTCACTAAATTATTTGTTGTGAATATTACCTAAAATTAATCCCCCTTCTTTTATCCCAGGCAATGTATTCATGTGAGTGTGCTTTTATTTGTATTATTTAATCAACTGTAGAAAGAATCAACAGTATATGGGTAGTGTTTTCTGCTAACTTTGGTGTGAAAGACTCACTGTAAAAAGGAGGTCAGTTGTATTTTTCCGGGACTACTGAAGAGGGAAGCTGTGGATGTACATTTCTTGTGAGGCACTTCTTGGAAAAAAGTAGCTGTTTCCACAACACTATTAAATCAGATGGTCTTTTGCAGGGACAGGGAGTTTACACTGCTGAATGGTAGACATTTATTGGGCAGGGCCAGTCACACTGCAACACAGTTAATCCACTGCTCTTGGAAAAGTTTTTAAGATATGCCTGGGTTGTAGACCAACCCCTAGATTGTGTTTCCCAAGGTACCACAGAACAAAGAGATCCCAGAAAAACTGAAAATGCCTGGCTCGCATAGCCACAGGCACTGCAACACTTCCCAGCTTCAGACCTCTGTACAAAATATAAACAAGGAGAGAGGTAAAATCATCATGGGTAGGACCTTGTCCAACAGAGGTAGCTAGATGTTTGCTCTTAATTGGTGATGGTCACACTACAGAGCTTGAAGATGAAGATGAGAGAGAAATATTTGATTTTGTGGGTCATGATTAACAAGGAAAAACCACATTATCTAAATTTCTACATTTCAGGACAAGATTCATTCATATATCTACAAATTGCCTACCACACACTGGGAGCAATATAAATCATAATTATAAAGTAATATGACACAGTTGATTAATTGCTTAATTAAGCCTTAATTAATATTTGTAAAGCAGTTTAACATCCTTGGTTGAAAAGTCTTAGGGAAGTGTGAGATATTAAATATTACTATTTACAGTCAGAGATTCTGGTCTGCCCATGTTGAAATTTCAGAGGGATGCATTGATGAATTAGTATTAAACCGTGGTTTTTATGAAGACAAGAATCCCTCTTTATTTCTACCATGGACTGAAATAAAATCCCAAAATCTCTGGATAAACTCTTTGTCTTTTAATGTCTTCATATTTTCATAGCCAGTTCTGATACAATATATCTACAGACCTCCATTACACAGTGAAAAGGGGAAAATTTTTGTATTGACTTATTTCAATAATTTATCTTTTGCTGCTGTAGCATCTGCTTTGCTCTAGGCCTCACCTATAATGTTAAAACCCCCCTCAAACAGCAAAAAAAATCCCAATTGCCTGTACCCTGAAAAGCATACGATATATAGCTCTTGTCCTGCAATCAGATCCACTTGGGCAAACCCAATTATAGGATCAGGGCCTAAATAGGATAATAGGTATTGTAGAAACTACCATAAATTTCTCTCTGGTGTCCTATTTTGCCACTACTTGAACTAAGTGGATAATTCCGGTCATCTTTCTTGTTATGATGTTTCAATTCAACACCATAAATTTACTGCTATTGGTCTAATTTGTCTGTAGAAAATCTTTGCAATGCTAAATTTTGTATATATATATATATATATATATATATATATATATATATATATACATATGTGTATTTCCTCAGATGCTAGCTAATTTTGCTTGGAGAAGTTCAGCAGTATTAGATGGGAATTGAACAAATAGACTTTTACAAAACAATGAACATGGGGCTTGGTAAATGCAAAAAGAACTCATTAAAAAAATATCTAGAGATGTGACAAACTGCCCTCAAATAATCTGGAAATTCAGTGAACCACAGTATCTGCTGGTTTGCAAGTAGCCAAGACATCTCATTGTCTGCTCTGCATGAGTCCACACACATACTTATAATTAGATACCTGTTCTCTGAAATGACGGTGGCTATCTGATTTGAGAATAAAAGAGTGTTGTTCTTTAAGTGTATTCTGTTAACTGTATTGTGTCATGTTGTGTTACATAGCATTCAGTTACTTTGCATCTTATTATGACAAATACTATTTTGATACAAAGGAAAGTGAATGTTAGATTCTGAGAGAAAGAACAGGTTTTAGGTCAAATTATTGCTGTATCATTGAGGTTTTTAAAAGAACTGGAAAATTTTTTAAATTGTTCTGACTGCTTTTTCTTCTGACATACATTTTATTTTATAATTTTCAACTATTTTCTTTTATTAAGCTTTATTCTGAAGTTCTGTTAAAAAAATCTTGCACCACCTTTAGTAGGCAAATTGCATAAATTGTGCTTGCCACAAGCAGCATTTACATGCTATCAAAAGCCCATTAACATTACTCCTGCTGTTTTCACTTCACTGGCATAAGTCAGTGAAAGCCCAAATAATCTAAATTTAATTTAGGTTCCAGGATGTGATTTAGATGCAGAAACACAGGTATCTGGGACCATTTGAAATGTTTTCAGTTATTGCAGGGCTTCTGCAAGAGCTGACTGATAGAAGATAAGACCTGCAGGAAGTCTGTACCGTTCTAGAGTGTGCGGAGTGGGTAGAGGGAGAACACCCCAGCATTTCTGGCTGACCATAAGCATCTGTGTTTAGGTGTCTGACTCACCCTCTCTAACACAAGGGTGCCACCTTATTACTTTGCAGTTCTAATTAAGATACACTATCAACTTGTGAATGCCAGTATTCTGTTCTATTATTTCTGCATTCCAAATTATGAGGTAAAGTCTCTTTATTCCTGATGACATTAATAATTTCACACATCATTAAAATTAACTTCACTCTTCTTCTATGCCTGCAATTTGTTACTAGTAAAGCAAAAGCCATTTCACCTGCACCTCTGAAGGAAAAGATTGTATGAATATTGTGCTGAGCTTAATGTTCCTAAAAATGTTATAATTTGTCATGTTGAAGATGTTTCTTTCATCTGGAGTTCAGTGAAGAGTTCCCTACATTTCTATAAGGATACATTTCAGGGCAGAGTGAGGAAGAGGAGTACCAGTATGTTGACTATCAGGCTAGTTGGCTGATTACAAATGAGTATCTCTAGGCTGCCCAATGTATAAATCAGTTTGCCTTATGTTCTATAAGCAGTGTAAGGAAAACACCCTTTAGAAAGGAAACACCTTCCTTTAGAAATCACAGAATCATGGAATATGCTGAGTTGGAAGAGATCCCCAAGGACCATTGAGTCCAACTACTGGCCCTGCATAGCACCAACCCCCAAGAGTCACATACCTTATTTTGGTGGAACAAGCAAAGAATTTCCTAGTTCAGTAGTCAGCATCACTTACCTGTAAGTATCCTGCAAATATTGAGCACTGATTCGTCTTAAAGTATTATTTCACCATATGTTTGTCACTATAAGAAAAAAGACTCAAATGACATTTGTTAAAATGAGGAAAAATTCAGAAAGTATTTACCTGTGGAATGTTGCTGTTGTCTTCATGAAGAAAGAAAAGTACTTTGAATTGTTATTTTGTTTAGAAGAGGTAAAGCTGAGTGGATATGTTGGTTCAGTATTTTTCTATTAAGAAGAGGGATCCGTAGTAGCAATCCCCAAAATGAAACTGTGCTGAACAGGTCTATCCAACACAAGACAGAAAATTCTTGATGGCTTATCATAAAAACCAGAGGATTGAAGTAATCTTGAGCTGCAAAGATTCAGTGTTTTCGCAAAGTACACTGGATCTAATCAATTCATGCTGTTTTATCAAGGGTTCTAAGCAGCCCTACAGAGTAGAGGATACAGAATCAAAACCATTTTGACCTGGCCTAACCTAAGACGTTCTTAAAAGCCAAACAATATTAAACATAAATGCACAAATGCCTAGTGCATTTGCATGTACTTTCAGCTAACAGTGTCTGGATTTTCTTGGAATAACTTCTGATTTTACAAATTCTTTCAAAACCTGTAAAACAATGATAGGAGCTTTAAAATAGTCACTGATTACATGCAAAGATCAGCTCTCAAGCAGTATCTTTTTCAGTTTAATAGAAAAAGTGCCCAGTGGTTTCAGAATGAGGATGACATAATGGTGAGGATGTGCTTATGAAGACAAGCCTGGGAAGAGGACATTACAATTTCAAGGCAATGACAAAAATTCAATTCAAGTCTATAGAGACTGTATTACAGTGTCAAGACGATGGCAAAATTATGCCAATGTAAGTCTATGGAGACCACTTTACTATGTCAAGACAATGGTAAAACAATGTTATATAAAATGATTGAGACCACACTGCAATGTTAAATTGTGATGCCAAAACCTTGTCATTTCCTGAAGTAACGACAGAGGATTCTGCATATGCTCCTCACAGAATCACTGCTGGACCTGTGCTCCAGCTCAAAACACCTTTGTAGCTCCAGCCCTGGGTCTTTCTTGTGTAGGAAACAACTTTTCTCAGACCTGAGGGTGAAAGCTGAGGGCATTTGAGCTGTGGGGCTAGTTGTCTTTGCATTTGCAGATGCAGGACTAATAACGATCATTCTACCCTTATCTCTGAATTTTGTAAAGTTTATTTTTAATAGCAGAACACAGCATGATGTTATTGATTTTTAAGTGTATTGACAGCCTGTCTTGTTGCCATTTTTATGTGGGGTTTGTTTGAAAGTAGATTGATGCCTCTGTTGTGAGAATGTTTATTATTTTGCATTATACCAGTTGTTTATACTATTACAAAGACACAGTTCCTGTATATGTACACAAATAATCTCATAAAATAACTAATTTCAAGTAATTGTGCTGAAATTTCTCTCTTCAGTGTGAAATTTGATGTTCTTGCAAAATGACAGTTTGAAATCCTGCTTTTTTCAGGGGACAAGAAAAGTGTTGACAATGGTAGAGTATATGTTAGTTACCTCTCCTCACAGCATGTTTCAAGCCATATATTGAGAACAAACTTTTAGCAGTTCAGTTCTTGTTCGGTTCTTGGTATCATCAACAGAGAGACCAGTACTGATACTGATTAACAATTTTCTGTCTCTATTATAATGTTCTCTAATAAGAACAGCAGTGCCAGATCATATCAAGTTCATCCATCCTTATATTCCAAATGAAACTGTGGCCAAGAGTAGATGTGTAGTAAAGAGTACAAAAGCAGGATAAGGAAACAGTGATACATCCCTAGAATATTCATCTGGCTGCCTAAGCTCTTAATTTGAAAACTATCAGAAAGGGCTTATTGCATATGAGATCATGAAATAATTTGCATGATGCTATGATTACGTGATGGCTGCAATGACCTATATTTCAGAGATAGAAGGGCTGTTAGATTAATTATAAAATTACCTGAACTACTACATTTTTTGCTGTCATTAATATTGTCGCGGTAGCTGATAGACAAGTTCTGCTGTAAGTTCCCTTAGACATACAAGGTGATATAGTCACTTATTAAGCTATTTAAATTTGAAATTTCATTTTAAAATTGTGTGAAATGGTATTTGAAGTTCAAAATCTGACCTGTTCCAGTTCTAGTTCTAATCAGAGTTTTCAAAAACTACTCAGCTATTAAGAAAAAAACAACCAAACAAACATATGTCTCCAACTTTAAAAACATCTTAGACTTTTTTATTATTCAAAATGGCAGTTCTAGTAATTTCTCTGGCCATGAATCTGATTGAAAAGATAATAAGATGTGAATAGGAAGCAATATTCTAAGTGGTGTTAAAACTCTTTAGTTAGGCAGAAACCTTTACTGTTACTATAGAGGAACAATTTGTGAAGGTAATATGTAAATATTTCTCGATAGAATTTAAAAACCAGAAGGCCACAAGGTGGGATGTTTATCTGTTAGTTATCACACAGCTAAATGACTCTTTCTCATGTCAGTGACAGGTGCACTGCTATTTACCTCAGCTTTCCAGAAAAGATATACTGAAATTCCTTAAGAGGGTGAAAATCTCAGGTAATATTGTAATTCTTTGCTGTTCTGCAGAGGTGCTAACAAAGCATTTCTCTGCATAATTTGCTTCTTAGAATTATGTTTGACAAAGCTAATCACTGTGATTGTGTTATGAGAGTCTCTGCACTGCTCCTGTATAAATTTTCCCTCTATGCTTTGTGCCACCTCAGATATCCTTCTCATTCAATGCCGCCAATGAGAAAGCACTCTACTAACTGTAGGAATCATCAAGAGCTTTTGCTTGCTGTGAAAAGTTCCATGATTTCATGGTAATAGCATATATACAGTATAATGTCTTTTACAGGCCTGTGCTTCTCTGATACGATTTTCAGTGGCTCGTGAATGTGATACTTTGGATGAGGCAGTTATGGTTGAAGGGATTACACGGAGGTTAGGACAAAGGCTGCAAATAGTGACTGGACAGTGATCAAACAGTGTTTTGCAAACACTCATAGTGACAAATAATGTATTGAAAAACATGGATTGCTTAGAAAAGATTATGGAGGCAATGTTACTCAGCAAGAAGAAGAGGAGCATAACATTTAGGAGGCACAGGTTGTGTTCTTAGCAGCTTATTTATTGCCATGGGGTATTAACACACCCTGTTCCTACCTCAGTTTCTCCATCTAACGTGGAGATTATGGTACTTATTTTGTTTCGTAATGCCCTTTGAGATCCTTGCAGGGTAGGGTAAGTATTACCATTACTTTTACTATTGCACATTATCAAAAACCAAAACAGCCTTGTAAAGAATTCATTTAGAGGCTTTAAAATATCGTGTTACCTAATGTATTATGCCAGATATATAACAGCAAGAGGTTTCCAACTCTATTTTATAAATACTAAATTTTGTTTCCAACATTGCATTGTGCATGCCATGAACAGTAGCAAGTATAATATGCTGTATTTGGACAACTGCCAAAATTTGATTGTATTTATCAATTCCATTCTAACTATATTCACTGCTGGACTTCTTTGGATGGGACATACAAATTGTTGCTATTCAGACATTTTATGGGCAGATATTTTCCAAAGAACATAAGAAAACTTCTCGATGAGTTAGACATTCATTTTATAGCTCAACTGAAATAAAAGGTTTCAACTCAGTGAAAGTCTTACTGTGCTTGAATATTATCTGGAATGGCAGAAAGATACCCATGAATTTGCAGACAAATAAAATTTAGAGATCTCATATATTATACAGCTAACAAGAAATGCAACTCTTCATTCAGAAGGAGGAACGGAATTGTCTTCTCTAAGCATCTGAGAATAGGTCAGAGAGGACAATATTCAGAAATAGGAGATTTCAGTCTGAGGGACTGAGTTGTTTTGTTTACTCTTTGATAAAGAGTATAAAATATCCAGAAAATTGCTAGCCTAAAAAGAGAGATTCTTGATCAGAAGTGATGTGAGATTTCCCTTCACTGTTCCCCCCACCATGACTACTACCACCATTGCTGGTAGTGGCAGCATTATTTCTTGGACAAAGGTGTTATCACCTTTGATAAGTAAAAAGTTGTCCAGCTTTTCAGCTGTGTTTATGACTTGGTCTTTCTACCTCCTTACCAAGGCAACCATTTTAAGTGCTGCAGCTTATACTGTGGGTTTTCACAATAAACCTTTTCTTGATTTGTAGGCATTGGAAATATTTTCAGAAGACATGTAAAATTCTTAAACCCTATTTCCTTAAAGTTTTTTCACTATAAGGGAAGGATTCAGGCTTTCTCATGGCTAGGTTATTTTAAAAAAAATGAGTGATGATCAAACCATTAAGCATGTGGGGAAAATGATTTGCAGGAAATGAGATCAGTGTTCCAGTTTGATGAGCCACTGAACTACTAACCAGTTTCAACTTTTATTGTTAGCACTACTGTATCTGTTGCTAAGAATAGAAAATATATTCTCCCCCCAATGTTTTACCCTGTGCATTACATGTTGTTATCCAGTCCCCTAAGCACATGTATTGCAACTTGCTAAGGACTATTGCTGTACACAAAGCAACAGGCATGCCATCAAATTGGATATAGTCCTTCAACAGAGTCTCCTCTGACTTCTCAGAGAAAACTAGAGGTGATTGCCAGCACAGCTCAGGAAATAAGCCTATCAGAGCCTGAAGTTTCGTGAATTCACAAATCATCTTATAGTGAAGTATTAGATGTTAAGTATTAAAAATTAGATGTACCTAAAGTACAGAGTGAGTTCTAAACAAGTGCTTCTAAAGCCTTTTTGTGCTCTGTGAGCTTCAGATAGTTGACATAAATTAATTTAACTCTAAGTACCATGAACCCCATGGCTAGCAGTGACAGTGTTGCTTCTTGAAACAATTTCTTCCTCATGATTTACAGATAGTGAATAACATGAATTACATACTATTTCTGTTTATCACTGTATATATTCATGAGCTGACTGCATCTATTAGCAAACTATATAATGTATGCAAAGTATTACAATCATGTTATGAGAAGATTTCAAAAGTATAAATGGGAATATATCTTTTTCTCTTTCCCAGTTTTCAAAGGACATGTGACAGGAGTTAGGGCTAGCATAGGCATTTTATGAAGACTGTGTAGCAAAAAGGTAAATGGGGAACTAATGAACATTGAGGTCATTCATTATTGACCTTGATAATGTGATTAAGCAGTCTGAACTGGATAAAACTTTGTATATTCATTTATTCTAGAATCCAGATCCAGCCTCAAATTTCGTAGCAATAAATGAAGAAGTTTCAGTAAAACAAAAATGGACTGGGAGAAATCCTGTTTGTGGAACCTGAAATGGTAATTTAATTCTATTTATTTTCTGTTATCTATCCATTTTCATGTATATATACACTTCCTAGATCATGCCAAAAGGCAAATAGAACAAATGGTAGCAAAAATGGTATTTCCAATTCAGTTGAAAGGAGTACATTACAATAAATCATATAAAAATCAAGAAATCAGAGAAATCATTCAAACTTAGGGAGATCTTTGTTATCTCTGTCAATAGATTTCATCCTTTTGCTTATTGTTTGATCCTTATGAGGCATTAGGATATAGTTATATCCAAGTTGTTCAATATCTCTGTTTATCTGCATTTGGATAAAGAAATGTTTTTAAACCCAGAGCCAACTCTGTTAATGAAATAGCAAAGGTGTAAAGTAATATATATGCTTATTCTTTTTCCTCTTGGTGGAAAACAACCTCAGGAAAGAAATTTTATAGCTAAAATGTATTAGTTAAAACATTTTAGCTTTAAATTTAGTGGGATTAAGCTGAAACAGGATGACCATTTGGGAGACAATTATAAACCTTACTTTTCTATGGAAGTTTTGCTTCTTAGAGCTTCATGGTCAAAAACAATTTTTCAAGAAAAAAAAAATAAAATATTTTTCAGTCGGTTTTTTCCCCTAAATTCCTGCTTGCATTCTCAAATCTCAACAGATCCTCCATCATTTTTGTTTCTGTCCCTCAGTTTGTTTAATGTTCCCAAATCTATTTTTTTTTTCTTTTGTTGTGCTTTGGGTGAGTTTTCTTTTCTTTTTTGTTTCTTTGGGGTTTTTTTTTCTTTAATTCTGAATGCTGTGCTCCCTCTGTGATTCAAGTTCAGTGAATTCATCTTTTTCATGTTATCCTCTTTTTGCATTCATCCCATTTCTATTCTGTCCAACCAGATCCTCCTCTGTGATACAATGCTGAAGTCGTAGTAATTTGCAGCTTATTTCTCCAGGAAAGCTGTCTTTTACAGATGACACACTAAATGAACAGTAATTCATGACCGGAGACCAGAACTAATAATTTTAAAACAAATTCTACCTAATATTATTTTGTTGCATATGAACTTTTAAATGTTTAATCTTCCATTATCTAAAAGAGTCTTTTTTGAAACGGAGGGATTTTTCAATGGACTAAGTTCTGGCTTGATTCACTGTTTTTGAACTGGTTCAAGCAATTCTAATTATAAGCTACAATCTAGAGCTGTTACTATTTGCCAGATATTTCAACCTTCATGAGCAAGACCCTTTAGGCTCATTTAGAAAAGCTTACAAACAAGGAAATTCAGTGCTGTTCACCCGCTGGGCTTGGGACAAAAAGCAAGTATGAAAGCTGCCAATATTTCTGTATTTGCTTTTCCATCTGAGTAGGACCAGTGCAATGACACAGAAAAAGGCTCTCTGAGCCCAGAGCGAAAATAACACACTGGAAGTGCTTGATGTGTTTCTTCTATGAGATTTCTCCAGCAACTTTAATAGAGCTGGGTGAACTGCTTGTATGAAAAAAACTTTAGCTGATGAATTTCAGTCTTTGTTTGTTTGTTTGTTTTCCCAGTGTCTGGATTGTTCACCAATGGGCTTGATTTTGTATCTGATTTATTATTATTCACAAGCCAACTTGAACAGTGCATGCTCCGTATATTTCAGATTAGTTTCTTCCACCGTGAGGCCACCTGCTCTCAGTGCCTTGTGTTGTCTGAGTAAAGTGACACAGTGCCCATGCCAGAGCTGGGGGAAGGAGGATACAGAACTATCTTATAAGAGGAAGCTTTAAAGACTTTTTGCAGTTAGGTCAACAACACAGTAAACATTTAACATTTCATATTTTAGAAAACATGATTAATACCTTGGAAAGTGTTGTAACATCTTAGTAAGATATCACATTTAAGTGAATGCTCCTTCATAATCAGTGCAAACTTATACACACAATTGATCTAACATCAGATCTTTGACTCACTTATTTTGTCTTTGTGCAAAGGCTATGAGAACAGTATTCCCTTGACCCTGAAAACAAAGGGTACGATTATATTATCACAAATACATTGCATCATAATTGCATGCATCTCACTGTAACCCAGAGCCTAATGAAGACAATGAAATCATTAGGGTCAGGTGCTTTGTATTGGTATTTTAGATCTAAATTTGAGAAACTGTCAGTTAAAGTAACTTTCACAGAATTACAGAATGGTCAAGGTTGGAAGGGTTCAGGCCAACTTTCATGGGAAAAACGAACAGTTTTCTCTGAGAGCAGAAAACATGAGGTGAATCTTAGTTCTAGCTGCTCCTCTAATGTAAAAAAAAAAAAAAAAAAAAAAAAAAAAAAGTGGTTAAACATGTAATATTCAGAGGTGAAGCTGTTCTTCTTTTCATGAAAGCAACTTCTTCACACCCAAATGTATATTAGGTAGAAACTGTGGGAGGTTCTTTTATTCTGACAGCCTTATAACTGAGATATATTTTCACCTGTCATGTAAATCAATAAAATATACAGTACTTAATACTTAAATGTTTCTCTATTAGAATAATTTTCTGATCCCTCTGGATTAACACATTGTAAAATAGAACACTCAATTTTTTATGAATAAATTAAGTGTTTTTCAACTTGCAGTAATCAGCTAGTTGGTTCACATAACTTCATAAACTGGTTAAATGATACAGAAATGCAGATGTCCAGTTTGGAGGTTTGCCTTCTTAGAGGTAAAGCTGAGTAAGGGCAGCAAATCTGTGTAGACTTTCTACGGTTTTTTTCACCTCTTAAAATTCATAAATTTTTACATCAGCCTTTGTTTTTCTTTATCCTATGAATTCTTAAGTTTACATGCATTTCACAGAAAAGATTACCACATTAATTATTCTTCTTCCTGAAAAGTAACAGGGAAATGCTTCCTCTTTACAGGTGATAGAGACAGGTATTGAACATATGTTTTGCGGTGTAGCAAGAGGAAAGGTCGTAAAACCTAGTGGCAAAGATTTGGCAAACTATTTGTAAACAATTTAGGAAAATTCTCCTTGAACCTAATCTGAAGCACATAGATTAGGAGACTGTAGGGGCATGAGTAGGGAATATTTAATTAAGTACCCTAAATTTAATTAAGTCCTGGTAGATGAAGAATTCTCTTTCTGCTCACTTCTTAAGAAACCAGAGTTGCCCATGACAACCTAATAGAACATCCCAGTGGAAGCAGCTGGAGTTAGGGTTGACCTCTGCTGCTATCAGAGTAGCAGAGATATGAAAATAAGCGCTCCAGTATACACGAATAAGATGTAAACAGCTCATGTTAAGAAATACTAATTTATCTATCTTTATCTAACTAAATTAGGATCAATTAGAATTTGATTGGGCAGTCTAGCCATGCAGTTAATTATGTAAATGTAGCAGAAGTTAGGGAACAGTTATAAAAATACTGGATGTAACCTTTCTGTGTCACATCTGTCCACTTGTTTGTGTATTGGCTAATTAATCCCAGCTCCTGTAACATAGTGATTAAGATTGGGTTTAGAATTTGTTAGCTGCATGTTAGAAAAAATACTTGTAAATGAGAAGTTAAAATCAATGTTATGCAATGAAGTATTACTGTGAAGATACTCTCAATCTTTTTGAGGATATTTCATGCTAAGTGCATGGGAAATTGGAGTGAGGAATTCATAGATGTGGTAAACTGATGTAGAGTAAAAAGATTTTCACTTTTATTTTCATTTTACTTTTGGATTTTAATACTTTAATAGAGGATTTCCTGTCTTCCTCATTCTTCTCATTTTTGGTCAAGGATGTCTTTCAAGACATCCTTGTAAATTATGACTTTTCATTAATATGAACTCTGTTAATTTTAAATCTTGGCTGTAAATAAATCCTTGGCCAGTGACAGAGATTCAGGACAATCTCTTTTGATTCAGTAGCTTATATGCACCGCAGACATTTTTGATTTAGCCATTTGTAGCCATTTCTCCATTTGTCGTATTGATGCACCACTCTTACACTGGACAAGATCTAGTCAAAGAAGACTTTTTTTTGTTTTTGAGCATGCTTTCTGAGAAGAGAATATTGGCTAACAATTGTATATTTTTGATCTGAGTTATATATAAGCAATTTTTTTGTAGCTTCTTTCAGCTCCCCTCTACTGGCTGCCCAACATCAAAACAGGAGGTTTGCTTTTCATTTGCAGTAATCATCCCTGACATGCTGTTGGCAACATTATCCTCCAGCTTCGTTCTCTTGTCTTCTAGAAGATGTTTTCCCAATGGGGAAGGAAAAAACCATTCTGTCTTTAAACAAGGAATTAGAAAAGCAAAGGTAGAAGATACTTGGAATTCAGTGCCCTGACTCTTGCGCACCCATTAAAAGTCAAGTTTTATTTTAACAATGCACAAAGGAGGGTTTAAAAGGGTTATGTATAGTTATCCTTTTCTTTCCTTCAACATAGTGTTAGTAATATTAAAACAGGGTTTTCTAGTAGAACTATAAACAGGAAAAATGGGGACACCCTGACTCAGTGGTCAAAAGGATATAATACATGGTCCTTGTGATTATGTTGTCTGAAGCAATCCAGTTATAGTAGAGAATGGACTGAATAAACTGAAAGGAGCAATTTTTTTTTTTTTTACACAGTGAATAGAGGTATGGGGCAGACCATCCAGAAGTACTCCTTTTTATTTCAAATAGACTTGGGAATCAGAATACATTTCAGTACAAAGAAGGGACAAGTAACCTAGGTACAACTATCTTTTTACATTTTACTTCAGCTGAATGAAAACTAATGTAAAATACAGGGATTTCTTTCGTCATAGATCAAATTATTACAGTCCAACTTCAAAATCATATCTTAATGATTCCCTAGAACTGCTCAGTCTAATAAACCTGCACCTTTCAAAAAAAGATGCAATTCTGAAGGCAGAATAATAATGAAGCTGGTTTGCAATGGCTTCATCCTCTGTTTCCTGCATCTGTCATGGGCAAGTATGTTATGTTTCCCTCAGGCAAGGCACTTTACCTGGAGAAGTATTTACACAACATCTGTCAACTTTGGTTAAAATTTGGTCAAACTAAGTTAAAAATCATACATGGTTAAGAGAAACAGACATTGGTACGGAGGACAATAGGATCACCTTTTTTCTTAAGGAAACATCATTAAAGCTCTAAAATTGCAAACTGTTTTCATATATGAGATAGAAGAACACAAGAAGCATGAGATTGTAGTAGATAAATTCTGGTTCCACAGAAGCTGAGGGAAGTTTCGTTTTATGTTTTTTAGTATTGTTATAACCTACACCTAATTCTTCTAAATTCTCTCCAAGCAAACCATTCCTGCTGAACCCAGAAGTTTAGCAGGATCTGTGGCAAGATTATTGGATCAGTCTCCAGGAGTCTATTGTCCACATTATATTTGTGTTTGACAGAAGGAATTTAAGTTTCCTAATTGCCTCATTGTGCTTTTGGGAACTTTCTGTGAACAGTAGAATTAATGAGACTATGAATACTCATTTCCACTTTGTGCCTTTCTACTGTAGTTGTATATGTTTATGAAACATGTTGATGATACAGTGAAGAATTATGTATTTATAAAAAACAAAATCACTCAGCAATGTTAAAAAAATGTTGCTTTACAAAACTCTATTTATAGAAGATAAATGACTGTGTTTTAGCATTTATAATTAATTAAATATGCAGTATCTTAAATATATATATATTTTAGTGTTCTGATGAGGATACATGGTTATATCCAAAACCAAATATTTTAGTCAACCAAAAGAAAGCGCAAAAAACCACCCAGCTGAAAGAAGCTGACAGTCTTTTTAAGGGTAAAACTACCATTACAGACAGTGTTCTCTTCAGAAGAAAATAAAAAGGAAAAACCCTCAGATATTAAAGTTGATAGAATGCATATCATCCTATGAATAACATATTGATGCTAATTGTTCATTGTGCTGTTAACCAGTAGAAGACGAATCCATCCCTGCAAAGAGTGTCTTTTTGGTGGAAAAGTCATTGTAGGATAGCAAGAAGTTCTGGAATTGTATTGTCTCTATAGGGGCAAGTTGTCCAGTACCATTCACAGCCACCACTATTTTTTAATGCCTATGACACTCAGTTTGAAAGTGTATAGAAGAAAAATAAAAATTTTCTCCCAGGTTTTGGAAAAAAGGCCACAGACTTTGAACAAGGAGCAGGTGCAATGCAAATAGTCACCGCACAACTGGATGGTTTCAAGGCAAGCAAAAATCTGAAGTGCTTGGGATCATACAACCTGATTCTTAAATACATATATGCATCTCTATCAGAAATGGGGAAAGTACCTGCCAGCTACCCCATCTTCCTCTGAACCAATCCTATTAGATTCTAGAGACATCTGCCACGGAGCATGCGTTAGGAGAAATGTGAGAGGTAACAAGCTGGTGGATTGCAGACCCATTTGGGAGGAGTGCTTTGTGCCTAAGTGGAACAAGGTGCAGAAACTTTTTGATGAGAGGCAAATGAGGACAGCATCCTTAGCAGAGGAGAGGGGATGAGGGATGATGCCATAACAACCTTCTCAGCACAGTTGGAGAGGTTTCAGTCAGTGACCAGCCCCATCCTCATAGTTTGTCAAAGTGCAGCCATTACATCTTCTGACCAAATAGCTGGTTACAAAGAACTGGGAATAATGAAATGGTCACTGGGCACCTCATTTGCATCCACTGTGCTGCCCTTCTCACAGCAATACACTGGTCAGATATTGTTGCTGTCACATCACACCTATTCTCATTTTCTACTAAATAAGATGCAGATAAGTGTAAATTTTCCACTCTTAAAAATTTTCCAATCTTCATGCACTTTTATGTGTTTATATTAGAAACCTGACTGTTTACCACCTTGGTTCTCTGCCGTTCTTTCTGAAGACTGCGGGATAGAGAAAAAGCGAAAGAATTAATCAATGCTGTTGTCTGACAAGAAATCAGATGCAAAACTCCAGCATGTTAGGGAAAATTAGCCTAGGTTTTATATTTCGTTGTCTAGAATACTCTCTGGATTTTGTGTATTCCCTTAAATGTTTCATTACTGAGAAACACTTTTAAATAGCACATAGTAAAAATTAAGTCAGTGTAATTTTTTTACTATTGCAGATTTCATTATGAAACATCTCAAGATTAAATTTATTCCAATAATCATTACAATGATGAAAAAATTCCTTGCTTCAATAATTGATTTATGCTTCATTTAAATGTATGGAGTAGTTTCAATATAATTTCTTATTAGCTCTAATGACAAATTTTAAAATAGCAGGTCTCTGAAATAAAAATGAAAATTTGCCATACAAGTTATTAGATTTAAATGGACTTAGTACTTAATATTTAAAAAATCATTTGATGTAAATAGCCATCATGAATCACTGCAAATATGATTAGATGTAATTAAACTTTTTCTTTACCCATATCTATTTTCTTCATAATAAATTATTTTATTTCCTCTTTTTATTTTTTTAGGATCTTCAAGAATTTGAACTGAAAAACCATGACATATCAGCACTGCTTATTCAAATTTTGTTATTTTGATCAGGAAATTAGATGTCTTGTCATATATGTTTGTTTGTATTATGTATATGATATTTTTTCTTACATGTAATGCTAGTGTTATCTCCCTATGTGGAAGTTACATGCATGCTATTTTATGCAGAAGAAAGACAAATAGAACATAGAGATGACATTTGGCAAAAACCTGTGACACTTCTGAAACCTGTTAAACTATAATGGCAGAAATTTAAAAAAAAAAAAAATTAAAACTCCCCAACTGGCCTTATTCTGTAATTTGTTTTCCCTTCATATGAGGTTTAAAGGGAAATATTATTCCAACACAGGATCCTACAAGCACAGCCAGAAGGCAGCTCACTTTTTTTTGGGAATCTGGTGTGGCTGTTCAATAGTGACCACAAAACTCCCATTCAAGTCACAGTTGCTGTAATGCCCAGAGTGACTGTATGCTGAATTTACACAGCGTGTTTATAATATATATATATATATATATAATATATAAACCATGGCTTTTGGGAAACTCTTTCCTAGAGCGGGGAAATTACTCACCTGTTTAAGCTTAGACACACAAAAGGTTTATCAGTGATGGAAATCTTACAGCAGAAACCATCCATTGACACAACGCATCTGTTAGCTACCTCATGGTGTCAGGAGAAAGGGGAAAAGTCCCCTTTTAATATGCATGTGCTTGTATTAGAAATGCTGTAGCTTTACTTCCAGCTTTTTAAGAAAATTGTATTAATTCCATACAAATCCTTAACTGAGAATATGACATTTTTCGAGGCCTGACATTTAATTTCTTTACAGTTTTGGCCATATTTTTTTATACAAAACATCTAAAAGTAATGCAAGTAACAGGACAAAAACTGGGAGTGATACACCTGAAATCATTGAACTAACCACAAAGAGGCTCCAGAGATTTTTGAGGAAGAAAACCACTGGCATTTGAATACATAAACTGTTGAGAATTGAATTGCTTTTGGAAAGTAAAACTGTGTGATTCTAAGCAGAAATTATTTCATTAAATATTTTTTGCCTAAAACAAACCCATAACAAAAAGATAAAAAGTTAAATGGGAAGGTATACTGGAGTTCCACTGGGTTCTGAAACCCATTCTACTCAATATAGATTATTTGGGAAAGGGGATGAATGGTGTGGTGGCAATTTTCCTCATGATGCTGGGCTATTAGTAGTTAATATTAGTTCTGTCTGAAGAGCTGCAAAGAAATTCCTAAGACTGAGTGACTGGGTAATAAAATGGCAAATTAAATCCAGCATTAGTATATGTAAAATTATGTCCTGGGGAAAAAACAATCCTAATTTCACAAATAGAATTGATTGTCCCAGTCTGACCATTGCCACTCAAAAGCAAGATCTCAAGGTTAAATAGTTATAAACCACTGATTGCAATTATCTCTGTGCTCGGGAGTCAAACTTAGTATTAGGAATTCTTAGGAAGAAAATGCATAACAAATAATTTTTGCATCTGTATCATGGAGGCAGCTGTCATCCCTTGCACCTCATAGCAGTGTATAAAGCACGACTGAAAAAGAGTAAAGGAAGATTTGGAAAAATGACCAAAGGTGTGGAGCAGCTTCCCAATGCTGGACTGGAGCTCTTCAATTCGGAAGAAAGAAAATCTATAGCCAAAGATAAGTGTGTTATAGACTGAACAAAAGTATGATATAATGCAGCCTGGAAGGGAAGAACAGGAGTGACTAGGCTGTCTCATGCCTAGTAGGAGCCACAGGGGTGCCAAGGGAATCCAGCAGGTGTCACATTCAGGATAAGCACAGGGGTAACATTGCCCCATGGGCATTGCAGCTCTGCCATAGCAGTGGACCATGCAGATGCTAGGACTTCATCTGGGGTCAGGACAAAATTGAGCATGTAAGGCTGGCTTAAAAAGTCTTTGAGACAGAAGTAGTTAATAGCTTGGACAGTTTTCTGGGGGAATGTGCTTGTTTCTTGTGTATTTTCTTGTGATATTTCCATGACAGCTCTTTTAAACCAGTGTCAGATGCAGGATACCTGCTAGATAAATGGACCTGTGGTTTGACACTATGCATCTATTCCTAGCTGCAAGTACTTATTTGCAAAGAGTGTTAAAAATGCTTTGATATGAGCTGGAGTCTTCCTTTTTCATGGTTTTTATGTAAAGAATTTCTTTCAATTTTTTAAGAGGTAAGTATTTAATTCTGTATTTATTAAAGATTTTTCTTTACCAAAAATATTACTGGTATTTTTCCTTGATCGAAAGTGAAACAACAGAGCTGTTTTGTTTGGTTTTTTGTGCAACATATCTGACTTTATCAATAATATCAGCAGGAGTTTGCATTTGGGATAATTTACTTTAGAGAAATGTCTTCTGATGAGGTAGAGGGCCATCAAAAAATATGACTGCTCAGTAGAAAGGTAGACCACTTTCTAAAGAACTGTTTTGAAAGTTATGGGTGGCTACTTTTACTCAGAAACTGCCTGTCATGCTTATATGTTTTTTCAGTGATTTCCCCTTGCCATAACAACAGAAGTTTAACAAACAGTATTTATGTGCTGCAGGCATAGAAGTGTACATAAACATAAAAGTAACAGAATGCAGGTTGCCAATCACATCATTCAGTTCTCCTGAAGCTTCCAAATAGTTTTACTTTGCTAAAAGTTTCTTTCTTTTGTAAGCTTTTGAATTCTGGAAAATCTATATTTTCTGTGAGGGAAGTTGGTTTTTTTTTTTCCACATGGAAAACCTAACTTTAGAAAAGATTTCTTCTCTTAAAGCATGTATGTAGCTCATACCTATATTTCACGTATCCACTTTTGGTGTTTGTTAATCCACTAACAACTAGCAGTTGTACTGTTTTAAGAAAAACAAAGATAAAAGCCAATTTTAACCATTTTTAACCATTTAGTGTTCAAACTCAAGGCGAATGAAGCAAGTGCATTTGAGAATGTGATGGAGAATAACACATGTGAATACATCTGTCACAATAGCTAGTTATAAAATATTTGCACCTTTTTCATAAAGGTTGCATCAGCACATGTAGCATACATATTCTGCCTTGAGCATTTGCTTCTCAGAAACACAGAAAGAAAAGCTGGAGATGTGAGGGAGTTTAACCATAAGAAATAAGCATTTTAAAATTCCCTTTATGTAGATGAGAAGTATTTCTGGCCTGGCAGCTCTCTAACAAAAACTAACAAATGGAAGATAATCATGGGCGAAACACAAGGAAAAAAGTCAACCCAAGAAAAAATGATATAAACTGACAAGAAGCACAGGGGAACAGTTAAATGTATCAGAGAAAGGCATATATTGAAACACAGATTAAAATCTTGAAATAATGCACTTATTGTTGGGGATTATTGAAAAAGGCCATCCCAAAATGGGGGCTAAATTTCTTCATGACCTAAGATGGCCTTTTTACTTCAGTCTTTAAAAAATACATTATTTCATTCACTTTAAACTTGTATATATGTTCATGATTTTGTCCATAACTTTGCTAACATAAACATCTGAACAGTTTGTCACATTTAAACATAAATTTGAAGTTAACAGTAACTATTATTCCAAAGCAAGCACTCCAAATATACTTTCCTTTCAAAAATGACAATCTTGTAAGTGTGCTGCATTATCTAACGAAAGAACCCAAAACCTTTTGTCACTTTCTAAGTTTCTGATTTCTGATTAAAATTATAGTATGTCCATCTAATTGCCTTAATAAATAAACATCTTTAAAGATTCTGTTAACTTTTCAAAATATAGTCATCCAAATTTTATGCAGAAATTGTGGAATTTACAGTTTCTAGCATTTTTGAGGCAGACACAGACAGAATGCTTTGATTTAACTCAATTTCAGGTTTTTTCCTTGAAAAGGAAAGAAAAATGAAATACAGAGGAATGTTTGTGTTGAACCTGAGCTGTGATACAAGATTTAAACAATCTAGCATATTAACTTTGATATTATCCATATAAATAATAGAATGCTAAAGCAAGAACTAAAAAATATGCGGTTTATAAATTAAGTCAATCATTTAACATTCACTATGCCTGAACATAAAGAAGTTTAGCAGCATGTGGTAAGGTATATAATTTTATGTCATATATTTTATTAAGATGGTTTAACAATTAAAACATATTTCAAATGCAATCTATATTTTTGGCATGAGAAAATAATTTGAAAGACATCAACTTGAATCACATAACAGTGATTATTTATAAATGTAAGATAGAGTCACTTTGATTCTAATAAGAAAATGCCTGGCCTGAAATCACACCTTCATATGCATCTAATGGTGCTCTCATTTTATCATATTTTAAAAATCCACACCTCATATTTTCTGTTTCCTTATATGGATGGTGCTAATGACATACATAGTAAACCTTCTATTAGCTTTGTACTTCAATAGAATTTGTTTAATTTCATCTGTCAAACAATATGGAGGAAAAAAATCCAGTTTTTTGATAACCCCAGGATTTAAAATGCATTATCAGTATGACAGCAGTAAATGTTTTCCAAACAATCTTATTTATGGGCCGTGTTCTTTCTTGGTGTAAACACAAATCCGAGCAGCATGTGAAATCCCTCATTTGTTTGCCATAAATTGTGCATGTTACTGATGTAAGATTTATTATGTAAGAGTGGTTGAGTAAACCAGCATTGGTACTGTTGATATGCAACATTTTACCTCCAGCTCCCTTACTGAGATCTGAATGGAGCTGGTGTTAGCTGAAAGACATTACCAGCTGGTGACTGTTCAGTAATCAATTCTGTAGAAATAATAACATAAATCATAGAACTTTGCAACCGTGGAATATGCTGAGTTGGAAGGCACTCCCCAAACTATTGAGTTCAACTCTTTGTGCCTGAGAGCATTTTCCAAACGTTTCTTGAACTCTGTCAGGCTGGTGCTGTGACCACTTCCCTGGGGAGCCTGTTCCAGTGCCCAAACACCCTCTGGGTGAAGAACCTTTCCCTAATATCCAACCTAAACCTCCCCTGACACAGCTTCAAGCCATTCCCTCTGGTCCTGTCACTGGTCACCGCAGAGAAGAGATCAGTGCCTGCCCCTCCTCTTCCCCTCACAAGGAAGCTGTAACTGCAATGAGGTCTCCCCTCAGTCTCCTCCAGGCTAAACAGAAAAAGTGACCTCAGCTGCTCTTCACATGACTTTCCCTTCAGAGCCTTTCCCATCCTTGTTGCACTCCTTTGAATGCTCTCTAATAGCTTAAATGTCTTTTTTACATTGTGGTGCCCAAAACTGCCCAAGGTACTCAAGGTGAGGCTGCACCTGTGCAGAGTAGAGTGGGACAAATATAAATAACAACAAAAAATATATGCTAGTCCATCTTGTAGTGGAGACTTTAAATGTGTAAGATGCGAGTTTGACATTCATGCCTCTTATTTTACCAGAGCAATATGTTAATACTGGAGGACTGTGAAAGTTTTCTAAAAAGTCCATCTGTCCTTATCCTACAAAGATATTCAGTAGCGAGAAAATGAGATTTTTTCCAACTGCATGTGCCTGGATCAGAGGCGGCTACAAAGATACTTGCAATGCATCCTCTGCTCCATTGGAGCAACTGAGTAGTGTAGCATGAAGAAATTTAGGCACGTGTCAGTGTTTCGCAGTTTTGCAAAGGATTTGATAGCATTTCTGATGTCCTAGAATCTGGCCCTAAAGGCAGCTCTGAAGTACAAATCCCCAAGTGCACTATAGAGCCCTTTTGCTTAACAGAGGGTACATCACTACTCCTAGAATGGCTGCAGACAGGTCTGCTTTAAGCTACAGAAAAGCCCATCAGGAGCCAGGGTCCCAAAGTGGCAATATAAGTTTTACAAAATACTTCTATACTTTATTTCATATTTATCTTTTGTACTTTTTGTACTCATTTCATATTCAATTTTAAATACACATCTAAATCCCACTGAATCAATATTTTTTAAATAGAAATGGATTTAAACGTAAGTTTGATGTTTTTCTGAGGTGGTGGGTATATGTTTTCAAACACTTTCTGAACCTCGTTACTTTTAGTTATTTTACAGTAAGTCTAATAGAAATGCTGACTTCTAAGGGCTCAGCACATGCATGGTGCATCGGATAAATTTTTTTAAAATTCCTGGCTGGAAAAAAGCAGTAGCTGCTCTGGTGAGCCAGTGGGAAGTGCCAAGGCTGCTCTGCTGGGCTGGCTGCAGGGTCACTGCCAAGGATGGTGCATTCCTCAGGCTTTTGGGCTTTGTGTCCACTCAGGTGTATTCAAAAATCTTACCTCCAGACTTCACCATGTTGGAAGAAAATATTTCTAATGTCATAGGCTTCAGATGAACTGCAACCAAAGAGAAACAAACAGGGCAGCTGTCATTCTGTCCTGAATTCAAACTAATAATGGGTATTGTACAAAGAGATTGAAAACATTGTGAGGTTATATTCCACACAATCTTCCTCTTGTTTTCATCTGCATTTTCACCATCTGACTGAAAACTATCCTTTTCAAGCACATGCTTTCTGCAAAAATGTGGAAAATATATTTATGATTTCTTTCCTTGCACTTTAAAAATATTTCTAAAGGTTGCTTTCATCTTATAGATTTAATAATTCTGGATAGAAGAGCATGCTCATGACAGGTCTGTATTTTCTTGGACATATTGCATTTGATTCTGAGTGCAGTTTTCAGATTTTTTAAAATGGAATTTTGTGGGGTTTGAGCGTTTGTTTTTCATTATGTTAAACATAGAGCATCCATATGTTGCTTTCCTTTGGGATCTTTAAGAAAACATACAGTCATTTAAATCTGGGCTATTTTATCCCTGCAGTTGTAAAATTCCTGTAGAAGATGACTTCTGCCTTATATGATATATTTTGCTCCCTCAGTTGTTCCAAATGTGTGTTCTAATTCCTTTTCTTCATTATGCTTTGTATGACAAAGTTGCTGCAGGTAAGTAAATGTGCATAGGATATGAAACAGACTCTTAACTCCTGTGGTGCACAGTATAGCTCAAAATCTTGACCAGGGTGCTTAACTCATATCCCTGGTTCATGACCTTCAGCTTGGTAGATCGCAATAGGAAGTGTAATATCTAGCTTCTATGGTGTAATCTTTGTTATAGGAATAATACATGAGATCTTACATGCTTCTATCAGTTGCAAATGTTCTTGTAGCTCATTGTACAATATGTCAGATGAAATGGATTTCATGATCTTTTGTATAATGCATATGTTCCAATAGTAATTTAAAACCTAATTTATTTCCTTGGAAATTCATTCATCTTTTGGGTGCCATTTTTAACCATCTTAATTTTCTATTATACAAGCACAGGGGCTAAATTCTTTGCTCTCATATACATGTCCCACTCCCACTGGATTTTATACAAGATTTACACTGTCTAAGGGGAAACTTCAGCTTAGGAATATTTTTACTTTATCACTACCATATAAGCCTTTTTTCTGTTCAAAACCTAGTAGTTATTTGGCAGTTGTGTTTCATTTCAGTCTTGCTGCTATAAGGAGAAATGCTTTTAAAGATATAATTTTTCCCGGATAATGTATCTCTGTAAATGACAAAGTTGACTTTGTGTCTTTCAAAATACCTCTGTAAGTTATTGGGAATTTTAACATTAGCTGCAACTGTGTCACTGAGAGCAGTTATTGCATTATTCCTTTTCTTTATTGTAGTGGTTGTTGGTGAATGATGAGTGTAGAAAGTGAAGAAAAAGGAACCTGACACATTTCATTGTCTGCAAACTCCAAAGAACTTCTAAGATCATGGGCAGAATTGTTCTTACATTTTTGCCTTTAATAGGAAAAATAAGAGAATAGGGGATTAAGGTAGCCAGAAGAGTTTTTAAAAGTATATTTCATTGGGAAGAGTGGCATCCTGGCAAGAACAAGCACATTAAGCTGCAGGGCATTGTTAAATAGAATAAATGTTTGGGCCAAAGGCAATGTAGAAATGACAGTGCTGGAAATTTAGTTTTTCCCCTTGGAAGAGAGATTTTTTCAGAGAGCAATATAATTGGCAAGTTTAAATACATCTTACATTGAGTAGGATCAGTTTACCCATTTTTCTGAAAACTACACAGTAATATTTCAATCCCAGCCCTCTTTCTTATTAAGGAAGTATGAGCTGAGTATGTCTCTAAGGTGTAAGAGTTACAGTGCAGTTGCCTTCCCTTAGACTATGAAGTAGTGTCTGTAATTCATATCCACAGCTTTATACTCTACATTCTCCTCTACATTATTCTGCTACTTTTACTATTCAAGGCAGTATATGAAAGTCCATCTAAGACGTGGCATAATTACCTGCAGTAATCTGCTTGGGTAACAACAAGGAATGATATGATTTAAAAAGTCAATGAAATTATTAAAGAGACATTGGGGGGTTTTTTTGGTGGTGGTTTTTTTTTGGTTTTTTTTTTTTTTTTTTTTTTTTGTGTAAAACAACCAATACCACTGATACTGCAGAATAGTGTTCTGTGTCTTCCTGGAAAGTACGGTTAAGAAAAAAATGCCAGAAAGTTTTACAGAAATAACTCCTAGGATTTCGAAGAGTACATAGGTGTAGTGGGTTGACCCTGGCTGGATGCCAGGCCTCCTCCAACACCACCTTACCACTCCCCTCCACAACTGAAAATATAAAGGGGAGAGGAAATATAAAAAAGGGTTCATGGGTTGAGATAAGGACTGGAAGAGAGATCACTGACTGATTACCATTGTGGACAAAACAGACTTGAATTGTAGACATTCATTGAATTTATTACTAACAAAGAGCAGGATAATGGGAAGTAAAAATAGACCTTACAAACACCTTTCCCCCCCAGCCCTCCATCCTTCCCAGCTCTACCTCCTCCACCAGGAGCACAGGGAGACAGGGAATGGGAGTTATGGTCAGTTCATCACCTGTTGTTTCTGCCACTGCCCAGGGAGAGGAGTCCTTCCCCTGCTGCAGCGTGGGGTCCCCCCACAGGAGACAGTCCTCCATGAACTCCTCCAACATTGCTCCCACAGGAAGCAGTTCTTCACAAATTGCTTCAATGGGGGTCACTTTTCCATGGGGTGCAGTCCCTCAGGCACAGCCTGTGTTTCCAGTGTAGACTCCTCTCTCCACAGGTCTGCAGGTCCCTGCTAGGAGCCTGTTCCAGCACTCCAGGCCTCCCGTGGGGTCACAGCCTCCTCTCAGGCATCCACCTGCTCTGGCCCATATCTCCTCCATGGGCTGCAGATGGATCGCTGCATCCCCGTGGACCTCCATGGGCTGCAGGGGCACAGCTGCCTCACCATAGTCTTCACCATGGGCTACAGGGGAATCTCAGCTGCAGTGCCTGGAGCACCTTCTGCACTGACCTTTGTGTCTGCAGAGTTGTTCCTCTCCCATGTTCTCACCCCACTCTTCTCTGGACACTATAACATCTGCACAATAACTTTTCTTTCCTTCTTCTTAAATATGTTATCACTGAGGCATTACCAGAATTTCTAATTGGCCCAGCCTTGGCCAGCTGCCAGCCCATCTTGGAGCAACCTGGGATGGCTCTGCTGGACATGGAGAAGCTTCAGGGAGCTTCTCACAGAAGCCATTCCTGTAGGTCCCTCCTCTACCAACACCTGGCCATACAAACCCAACACATTAGGTTAAAAAGACATCACATAATAAAACAGGCCTAAAAAATCCAGTAAAAAATAATCTTTGGCCAGATTTAAAGTCAGAAAACCATACAAAAGTATGAAAATAAAAGTCCAAAATACAACCTAAAGAAAATTATGGCCCATTACAAAAGGTGAGTGATACCCACAACCACCAGCTTATGAAAGCATTGATTCCTCAATCCATTGGTGTCTCTTAGAAATAAACTAATCTCAAAAATTGATGTATTGAAATTGAAATATTTTGAATTGAAATATTTTGTACTTTAAAATAGTGATTCACAAGAAGTCCATCCAAAAAAAGATGGTGACATTTCTTAGCAAGTGTTAATACTTAAGCCTGAGCTGTAGGTATCCATCAGAAAGTTTACTGGCTGAAGTTGGCAAGAAATAGATGCCAGCCACAGGAGTTTATATATAGACACTGCTAGTCACTCTGAAGGAGGTATTGACTGGGACAGCCTTACAAATTTTTACACCTGGGGAGACAAATGGGGGAATCAGATTTTGATATACCCCATGACATACACATATGAGAAGGGGATCAGGAACACGGGTGAAACAATTAGATGTAGAGAAGTAGATTTTTTCCCAGTGCAGGGCTCAAGTGCTATGTCAGTTTTAGTATTCTTACCATGATGGTATAATACTGGGCTACACTTCTTTTGGTAAACAGTATTAGCATCTGTTCACATAGTTTCCTGGTAAAAAAATCAATGTAATTAATGAAGGTTCAGGATTATTTTTCTTTTCGTTGTTTTGCACTTAGGTATATAATTTTTAATAATATCTAGAATCCTAGAAAACATAAGCACTATGATACACATTGGGGGTTTTTCAGCTTGTAAACTGATTATGTTCTAGGATATCCCTGCCTTTTCAATATCTAAAGATGTGAAGAAAAGTATGATAGTGTTATTCATTTGTTCATAGTTTTCAGTTCAGCTAAATTGAAACTGTACTTAGTCATAGCATATTCAACTAGAGGGTAAAATGCAACTGGTGTTCTTTGCCAGCTGGACACTTTGGGCATCTCCGAAGTCTTTTACTTTGCATTAGCAGAGTCTGAACAGACTAATTGTTTGTATAACAGTTAACTGCTGCTTCCTTGGGTTTCAACTCTGTGATCTCTGATCTGCATATTTGTGGGTGGACCACCCTGCTACCCAGATTCTTCTTGAATTTGACAAGTACACAGCTAAATTCACCTGTTACAGGCATCCTGGTGACATGAAGTTCTCTTTGTCTCTAGCAGTTACCGAGTGTCTTTTGAATCTTTGTAGCTTTTGGGCTCAAAAGATACAAGAAAGAATCCTGTTCAGTTTGTCTGAATTCTGCTCACACATGCACATTTATAAGGAATGAAAAAAGAAGGACAACTTCCATTATATAAATACATGAAGAGTTTCAGTTTGCCAATATGTTTTGGAATATTTCCCAAACTGGAAATCTCAGTGTTCACCATGATCCTTAAATAAAAAAAGGAATTATTTTGACAATTTCACTGCTGCTTAGTATAAGTGCCTGTCATTGGTGTTACTATTACAGACCACAGACTAAGGGAGGGGGAGAAAAAAGTTTGTAATCTTAAATATTATATTTCTGGAGCTATGTTTTTGGAAGCAACCAGTGTAATTCAGTGATACCTATGCATGGTTTCCTATATGGATAAGGTGAAGCTGTAAGAATATCATGCTATAGACAATGAATTGGATTTTGTCAAATTTACCTTTTTTAGCAAAGCTGTTCTGCTGGCTGTGCCTGCCCATGTATAAAATACTGCTACTGTAAAGCCATGTCAGTGGATTATACACAATTTCTGTTATACCTTTCAGGGCATCTGCATGGCATATTTAGGCGACACTGTGATTCTGTGATTCCTCACATTCCTCTTCCTAATGGCAATGGTTCATCACCAGCTGCTACACAGCTACAATTGCCTTCCTCTCAGCACTGTTTACTTTTGATTCTTCCTGGATGTGGTACATTTTGTTTCATGTTGTGTCACTGTTGTTATACTTACATAATGTACTTAACTATTGTTTAGATTGACACAGTGTTAGTTCTAAAATTGAAAATAAAATGTCGTTATTGGCAAGAGCAGCTGTTTTCACGCACATCATTTTCTGAACTTCAGTTTATTAATCAGGCTAAGCGGGAGTTTTGTACAAATGGTAGTATTTTTTCTTGAAGTATTCTATGGGCTTTAGATTTCCATCATAACAGAACTGAGTGGTATAATATAGCAGAAATGTTTGATGTGATTAAAACTGTTTATTCTGGGTTTGTAATTGATTTAATTGTAACATCTAGAGGGCTGCAATTTTGAAAAGTTTCAGCCCTGATTGCCTATTATTCACATGACAATGCTACAATAAAATGACACTATAGTAAATGAAAACATAACAAATAACCCTAGTGGTTCAATAACATTTTGAAAGAAAATCAGTAGATGTTCTGCAGAAATCACCTACAGGAACAGCAGGGAAAAAAGCCCATGTTTTAAATCAGTTTTTGTAAAAACCTGCTAAAAATTGGCTCTCCCAGAAACTGTCATAATGTTTCTCATCCCGTAAAGCTGTTTTGATTGTCTTCTTTAATTTTAAATAATACCTGCTTGTAAAGTGCAAAAAACTTTAGGAAAAAAGTCTTATTATCTATGTTGAAACATTAGAGCTGTATACCCTTAAATCTCACCCCAACTTATACTATTCTTCATGTAAAAGCCAAATGCAAAATTCATGAAATTCACTTGGAATCCAGGAGCGCTTAGATTTAAACCTTGAAAAATTTTAACTGGTCCTTAATCCCACACAAAGCCTAGATTTGCACAGTATCTATAAGCTCTTCTTAAAAACCAGGTTTATAGAGTGGGAAAGCCCTGGACGCAGTAAATTTCAGCACTGACTGACCAAGAGCATCATGCAAGTTATATTCTTATTAATTCCTATAAAGAGAAAATAAAGTACTCAAATTATTTACAATACAAATGATAATTATTTACCAGTCTTCATAGAATCACATAATCAAAAAATCACAGAATCACAGAATATTCTGAGTTGAAAGGGGTCCACAAGGATGATTGAGTCCAACTCCTGGCCCTGCACAGGACCATCCCAAGAGTCATACCATGTGCCTGAGAGTACTTTTCTTCTGTGAAAAAAATTGGTTCTAGGTGGTTTGCATGTTACCATGAATATTAGTGTCATGTTTTGAGTTGTTGGACTGACGTATCTTGGAAGTATTTTTCTTTTCCTTGCTGAACATTGGTGTATATTCTACATTTGGTGATGAAATAGTAGGAAAGAGTTATAATGGCTCATCTTTTAGTGTTACATGCATTTCAGTTTGCATATGAAGGACCTACATTTAAATTCCCAAATTCAAGCTTTCAAATTTAAGCTATTAAGCAATATCCATTCCTTCTTCTGTTTTCACCCTGTTGTAATTGTGATAAGTTCTGTGAGTGTAATTGGGCTTTATGGAATTGTGCTGTAATGTTTATAAAGACCAGTGAATTCCACTGACACGTTACTTTGCGGTAGGCCTTGAACTTTACATAGTAATGGATTTTACATATTTCCTTTTTAATTTTTAGGATATCGTAAAAATTTCTATAATTGGCTCTTAATAATATTTTCTTTGATTTTTTTACCCCTAATTTTCACAGAGTCATAGACAGATTTGGGTTGAAAGGGACCTTAAAGATAATCTAGTTCTAAATGTCCCACTACGGGCAGAGATGCCACACATTCGATCACCTTGCTGAAGGTCCTGTCCACCCTGGCCTTTAAAATTTCCAGGGGTGAGGGATTCACTACTTGATTGACTTACAAGCAATTATGATTTTTACCAATGGTTAGAATCAGTTAACATTTTTCATAGTTCTTTAAATGACTATGACTGGGTCTTTGACAATGTGTGGGTTTCTTGAACATTGCTATATGTAGTCAATTTAATCTTCAAAGAGAAAATAGTTTTGCAAACTGCTTTTAATTGACATTAGGAGGTGGTGTGTTAGATTTATTTTTACTTGACTAATTCAGTTAAATATTTACTGGAAAAATTCAAAAAATGCTTTACAGATGACACTGGATTAAACATTTGCCGTTGTTTCATCAGTGCTAAATGATTTGTGTAGATGTTTCATTGAGCAGGTCTAATTCTTTCACTCTTTGGAACAAGCACTTAAAAATTTAGAGCAACACTGTTATTTCATTGAAAGTTATTTCACAATCTTTAACAGCACAAATGAGCTATTAGATTTCCATATCACCCAAAAAGGAGGCAAAATGTATCTCTAAACAGATTTCCTCTGTACATAAGAAACATAACTTAAAAATTCAGTATTTATTTTTTAATGTTTACTGATTTTGTTTAAAGCATTCAGGAGTTAAAAGGAAAGGCAGAGAACTGTCAAGGAAATTGAGACTAAAGCTACTACTCTGCTTTGTTTCTGTACTGATTATTCTGAAAAAGGAATTGTTGCTGGAATAGTAATACTACCAAGGGAAGGGCAATTGGTCAAAAAATGGAAACACAAAAATGTTCTTTGAAGTAAAAGTGCTATGTATAATTTCTGCAGTCTCAAATCACAAATGAAGATTACAATTTATAGAAAGAAATATAACAGAAGATGAGGATTTAACAAATTCTTCTGACAATGTGATCTTTAATACCATAAAACATATATAACTAATTTTGAACTCGTCTGATTTTGTTTTTGACAGCCTCTGAATCGTTTAAAACATTGTATCCTATTATGTCCCTATCACTATGCTTTTTGCTATGCATTGCCAAGAATATAAAACATAATTACTTTAGCATCCCTGAAGAAAGGTTAAGTAGGTCTTATGGAGTTTTTGAATACTTAAAAATGTTCAGAAATAGCTGAAAGAGTTGGGGTTACTCAGGATGGATAAGATTTTGGGGACACCTTACAGCCTTTCAGTACTTAAAGGGGGTCTACAAAAAACATGAAGGGACTTTGACAGTGGAGTGTAGTGATAGGGCAAGGGAGAATGGCTTTAAACTGAAAGAGATCAGATTCAGATCAGATATTTGGAAGAAATTCTTCACTGTGAGGGAGGTGAAGCAGTGGGACAGAGGTTGCCCAGAGAAGCAGTGGCTGCCACATCCCTGAATCCATTCAAGTACAGTAGCAGAGAACAAAAGCTGGAACAAGAGATAGTCTACTCAAATATGATCCTATTCTATGGGTATAAACTTTCCTTTGTACACTTTATGTAGAGCGTACTACAGATGACATCTTACAATTTTCTGGTTATCATCTTACTCTATTTTTTCTGTATCCTCAAGTAAGTTCATCTGATTATTTGGGCTGATTATTCGGGCTGATTATTCATTTATGTAAATAAGGGCTCATATCATAAAGAAAAAAATATACCCTTTTCTTTAGAGGAATGATACGCTGCCAAAATGCCTTGTTTTACAAAAAGCACTTGTCATGTGATCTTTGTAACTTCACTTTGAGCTATTCTTAGCTGGTCATTGCCTTCAACAGAATTTGACAATGCAGTTGTCCAGACTGGTGTTCACAGCAGAGAAACAATAAGTAAGTGGCTTATGAGGTGCTTCTTCTTCCAGAAAACCTGCTTCTTATGGCCAAAACCTGTGTAGGCAATTTTTAATGCTCCAGCTGTTTCTTGAAGACCTCAGACTTTTACCTCTCTATGTAAATTTTCCTGTTCCTTCTGACCATGACAGCTAATTTTGAGTCCTTCCAATGTGACTGAAGTTTTTTTACTTGTTAGAAAAAAATTTGCTGGCAGAAACAGAAGGTAATCAAAAGGACATAGAAGAATCAGCATCCTTTTTCTTCACGGTGTACCAAACTGTGCCTACTGCTGTACAAAAATGGAAAATGAATTATTAAACTGAGAACTAAGTTAGCTACCTAATCACAGATGAGATCTAGTGCAGCCTTTGGGAGGTCATTCACATTCTTCTACAAAGTTCTACAATAATCTAAATAGGTGGTAGCAGATCATATTAAATAAAACTTCGAGAGTGTTATTTCAGGAGAGTATATTTTTAAGCCAGCCCCGTAGGTCTAAAAGTTTACTTACAAGCCTCTCTGCAAGATCAGAAAGTGGGCTGGTGCTCTTTAGAAAAGAGGATGCAAGTTAGCTGTTTCCTGGGAGGCTATCTCGAGTGAGTGCAGTTGCCCTCTCTCAGTATGCCAGGGTTATCTCACTGTCCCTTTAAACGATACTTGGCAAAAGTCCCCATGAGGCAATTTAAAAAAAAGTAACTTCTTGAGATCTTCCTGGATCACAGAGAAGAAGGCATGGAGCTAGAGGAAATATGGGGCTAAAGGGACATCAAAAGAAGTTAATGGAGGTGACCTGTTATTTAATATATGTCATAGTAGGGAGAAGTATTTTCAGCCTTGGTGCTGCCTGAAGAGACATGGAACAGAAATATACCTTTTTGTCTTCTGTGTACACTGCTTCAAAGAAATATTTGAGTTCATCTCTAATTTATTTCTTCCAGAGTGACTGGCAAGAACTTTTGGCTGAGATTAAAAGGAGTAATAATGAAGGAGTTATTTGATCATTTAAAATTAGCACATATACCATTCAGATGTCATTTTGCCAGAAAGTTTACTTGTGTAACTAGAAATGCAGTACAACTGGAAAAGGGGACAGTAACTGCTTCTTTTCAGTGAAATAAGGTGAATATTTTAATCTTTACCAGTGTTTTTGTCTTCTTATGAGTTGTAACACTATGGGAGTGACACTGGCACTGCTAATACTGAAATTTAGACTTGCAGAATTTTTTACTATAGTTTATGCTCCACCTACACATTGAAGTTCAGACAGTTACTGTTAAGGGCATTGTTTTACCTAAAAAATTAATTTCATACATTGCTAATGAGATGGCCCTGCGGAAAGATGGGGAATTTGAGACTTGTAAATATACAATGAAATACTTTCCTGGAAGACCTACCAAAGCCTGAGAAATTAATAAACATGATTCAATTCAGAATTATTAAAAACTATTTTAAAGTAGTTGCATTTTAAACATGATATAGGTTATTTTCTTGCTAAAAGTTATCCATTACATATTGCATCAGAAATCAGAGAGCATCTTCAAAGTTGTTCTTTCCACACCCATGCAAATGACAAGGATTTACAGTGACAGGATAGTTCAGTGATTTGGGCATAAAAGATTTGTTTCACTGTCTCCTTTATAGAGGTGCTCCCTTCTCTGGAAGGCTGGTATATAATATTTCTCTTTTTCACGTGAAATAAGGCCTTTTTCTATTGTAGAGTGTTATGGCAATGGTTGATATAAATACATATGCACATACACATTAGAAACGCTGCACTCAAAGCTACTTGCAATTCTTAATTTTTCAGAGCTAGATTCTCAAGCTGGAGAGTGAGTGAACTGAACATTTCAGTGTATAAACACTAAAGGGAACTGGGAGAAATTCTAGGGTCATTGATTAGGGACAAAATAGGAGAACACTTGGACAGGTGCACACTGGTCAAAGATAACCAGGACATTTATAAAGGGGAAGCCATGCTTGTCAAATGCTATTAACTTGTTTGAGGAGGTGACAATGAGAGCTGACAGGGGTGAAGCAACAAACATAATCTGCTTGGACATCAAGATGGCTTTTGATACTGCCACACTGAAGAGCAGATACAGAGTTACTAAGAATCTGATGATAAAGTGACTGATAGAACGTCTCTAAAATCTCTTAAGACTTAGTACTGCTGACATGACACAGCACAACGTGGGAGAAAATGTACAAAAATGATGTATATAAATGAATTTGATAGGGATTTTTCACAATAAAAAGGAGGATGGATGAATTAGAAAGTTTGTAAAGGAGGGAGGCAGAAAAAGAGGAGAGGTGGGAAAGGAAAAGAACTGACCTGATCATTTATTTCTGAAAGAGGAAAGGCCTTGAAGATTAGTCTATGAAAGATAAATGTAGAAGACAGGAGCAAAACCACCTGATATATCCCTCTATATCTGTCCATATCATCCCTAAACTTTGTTGCAAACAGGAAGTGGTTGCTGAAGGGAAAAGATGATTTTAAGTACAAGCTGGATATCTGCTGGGAACAAGACTCCTAAGAACTTTGTGTTGAAAAGGGCAAATTTTAGGGTTTATTCCTATATAGAAAGTAGCCCTGTGCTTGTATCTTCTTATTCTTTTTACTGTAGAATAGAAATAGAAGTGTAAAGGATCCTTGACTTCAGCTTCCCGTACAGTTGTTTTTCAGGACGTGTCCACATTCTGTTTCACATGGTAGTATTTGCCTTTCATCACTTTGCATTTGCTAAGAGAAGCAAAGAGAGTATTTAACAAATAGGTACCAACTATAATAGGTCTCAGGTGAAAAAAGTTAGTGAACATGTTTTTGAGACAAAATTTGTGGTTGGAGTGGATAACCATATGGAAAAAATGAAGTAATAATCAAACAATGTATAAGAATTTTCCATTCAATCATACGTTCTTAGTTTCCAGAATGCTGTGTGAAGTCACAATATGCCTTTTGGTTTATAGATAATTAATGTAGTACAGGCATAGAAAAAAATATTCCATTGTGAATAGAGGAAGCATAGATTACTGGTGTGGAATAGCCATGGGCAAAACAAAAAGACATCTAACGAGAAGAACTAAATCTTAATGGATAAGTTATTTTGGCGGGGTTTTTTGCTAGGATTTTTGAAATACTTTGCAAAATCTTTGACAAATTTGTTTCATGTCCTGTTTTAAATTTTAAAAACAAGAGGAAAAAGTTTTGCAACATATACTTTAATTCATTAATTTTATTTTTTTTACATTTAAAAGCTTATGTTCTAGCTCAAAATGGTGATCTGTTATAATTTAATGTAGTAATCAGAGACAGAGAAATCTGGTCCTTAGGCAAGAGACAGGAACAGCCTTTGTAACTGAAGAATAGGTAAAACAGGTACAGCTCCTGTTTCAAAGAGAAATGCAGTGGATCAAGAACGTACAAACACTGTGAAGCATGATGGTACATCAACACTCCAAGAGTGGGCTGAGCTAAATTTTTATTTACTTACTGAAATGCATAATTTGTGTAACTTCTAGTTCTTAGCAGCTCTGCAACTGCTCCCAATCTTGACTGAAAACCTTATTTCCATTTAATTTCCTTGAGTAGAATTAAAAACAAGTCTAAGTTTAGGAAGAAATCTGCTTTTGTAGTTTTCTGTCAGTTAAGAGAGAAGGTTGCACCGTGATGATGGCTTCAGTGGCCAAATGTGTCAGAAAAAGAAAACAGAACACAACTAGAAAATAGAGGGTGCTTCCAATTTTTCAGAATCTGACTGTTTGGAGCAGATTCATTACCAAATTTGAATAATGGAAGGATAATAATGGGAAACAGGCTAACATTTTGGGACAACATGAAAACATAGCCCCAAATTTATTAATTTGTTGTTTTTCAGTTTTTTAGTCTTTTCATCATCACACCTTTCATTTGTTTTGGTTTATGTCATTTGAAGTAGTTGACGTATAATTATCACACTATATCAAATACAAAATAGGTATTTTTCTGAATAAGGAAACCAATGTATACTGGAATAGAACAGGAAAGCAGAAAGGTAAACTGGTGAAATAGGGAACATTGTGCATTAGTATATTTCTATGCATTTTATTAACAATCTGAATATTTTAATGCTACTTTGGATGCTGAAAAAAGACAAGGAAATTAATATGTTTTTAATATAGATGTCACCTTATATTTTATGCCTGATTCATTTGAAAATGCAGATTAATTTGCAAATAGTTTAGAGAGGTGAACTATTGAATTGAGTCCTATAAGATTTAGGATTTGTCATCTTTTAAAGTTGACACTCAGTGAGAGCTTGTCAATTACAAAGAAGTGAAATGAAGTGAAAATAAGCCTCGTCTTCATCTTCTTGTTATATGCTTGGTTGGTTATAGAGACACCATTTACAAGCTGAGAATAATTACTTGCAAAGTATTTTTCCCTTTAAACCAAAATTATTTTTTATTTTACCTTACTCCATTTTGGAATAGCAGCTACTGTAATTTCCTAATCTCGTAACCAAAATAGTCTTTCAGTACACATGGCTACCTGAAACTAAGTGTATTTGAGTTGAAAGTGAAAAACACTGTTTAGAGTAGGATTTTTTTCTCAAACATTACAAATCCTCTTGTGACGGGTTATACAGAATTTCTTCACTTTATAAATCTACAGCAGCATGTAATTTGACAAATATACATATGATAGAGAGAGAATGGCAACAGTAAAAACCTTTTTTATTTACGTGCAAACATATCAACATTCTCTTCCACTTTAAATGGGTATTATGTTATCAGTCTCTTGCTTCTAGATTTAACTTTTGTAGAGCTCATTCTTTTAAACCTTTCCTTAAGCTGTAACGCAGTCTTTCTGATGTGGTTTTCTCAGATTGAAGTGAGGTGGCACTTTTTTTTCTTATCAGTTTTGTTCAGCACAACGAACACTTGGAGGACTTCTGCAATCAAATGACTTGTGTCATCCTGCCTTCTCTGCATCCAACATTCCTGTACTTCACATTTCTGTATTAAATTCCATTTTATCAAAATCCTCTAGCTGTTTTAGAAAAAAGTACTCTGTAATTGAATTATTTTCTTTTAAATAAAATAATAAGGGTGAGTCCAGCAACTCTGCTAAAGCATTACCTTTGATTTTTAACTGGACCTCTGAGCTGGTTTTTTTCTTACTTTTTCCAGTGGCCTATCATGACCAGTCAAAAACAGAGAGACCAGATAATTTGTCTGTGGTGCTTAGCAAACCAGTGGCTCAACTTGAACTAGAAGAAGTCACCTCCCAACTCAGAGACTTGTGCCCAGACCACAGAGCTCCCTAAAATGAGCTCCTCCCAGCAGAAGGAGTGTTCAAGAAAACATAGCAGCCTCTTCCTGGATGGGAACAGGCACCTGAGGCCTGTCATTTTATTTGTAAATGTACACAGGACTTAGGGAACACATATGCAAAATATAGATGTCAGTTATTAATTAAATTTTTAGAGGATATACCAAATTTTTTGCCATGCAGTTAATTTTCTTTATTAGTTTAATTGCATAATTGTATTTGTACATCATTCTTGTAGTATTTGAAGCACAAAGCAAATCTTATAACACCTCTTGTATTATTTCAATTTTGTCTTTTAGTATTCATGCAATTCCCTAGTAGAATTCAGTTATGCTATTTAAATGTACAGTAGAATATTTCCTTTTTATTGCAGAAGAATGCTTTGATCTATCAAAAAGTTTAATTGCATTTCATGCACTAGTTTCTGTTTGCAATTAGGTGTATGTGTGGCAGTTGCTAAGTGTTTCTTTCATGTCCTTCCATTCATTTTTAAAGCAAATTTTCTGTTACACCATCACGTATTGTGCAGTAGGTGCTTCACTCAGATTGTGGAACTTCATATGCATATCTGATTCCCCCAGTCATTCTTGAAGTGTTTTGGCAGTTTGGCCTTTGCTTATTTTAACCATTTCCTTATTGATTTTGATAGAAAAATGCATGGATTTATTTAATAGTTTTATATCTCTGACTCTGAATAGAGAATTAAAGATCAATGAGGAATAGAGTGCTGTCTGTAGCAACCCTTTCACATTTTTTTTCTTATTTAAATAATACCTGAAGAAGGAAGTTTGGCTAGTAAGGAATGCAAAACAAACGAGATAATTTGGAGATCAGCCCTTAGGCTGATACTGTAATATTCCTATCCAACTGAGTAGCTTGACATTTCACATGGAATCCTATAAAACAGCTTGAGGAAGAAGGAAATAACATATCGATTATTACTAAGAATGTAGAAATACTATCTGCAACGCATAAAACACTACTGAATTTTAAATGGGCAGGGAAATATATTTGGTTGAATTGAGACTCTATTCTGTTTTATCACACTCCTGCCCTTACTTATCATCCTTTCTTCTCTCATGGAAAATGCTATTGATTTCTCTACTTCAAATTGCAACAGGTGTGGAAAATTGAAATATATTTGAATTCCTAGATAAATGACATTTGTTTAAATATCATTTAAAGGAAATGGCAAAATCAAGGTAAAACTACTGATTGGTCACACATAATCAATACTTCCTTTTTATTTTATTTACCCTTTTGGTATCTCTGATATGACATCCTTTTTTTTTTTTTTTATGCTAGCTTTACACTTATCTTTACTTGTAGTGCATTTTTATTCTTACTTTTCTTCTTCTCTTCCTTTGTGTTGATACTTTCCTTTTCCCAGTATAATTTCTCACTCCTCTGTTTCAACTACTACATCTAAAATTTGCTTTCTAAATCTAAGTCCTTTCTCAGTGTTCTCTCATCTACAGCCTTCATGCTTCTTTGTGGCTGCTCAGCCATTATTTCAAACAAAGCTTGTAGTTGAATAAGGTGTGAAAGAAAAGTGGAATGAAAAAAAAAACGGGAGCACACTCAACTGAATCCGTGAATCAAGATGCAGAACTCACACAGCTGCACACTAGGATGGAGAATCCCGGGTCTTAAAAATCACTGTCTTTGGTATATGGAAGTATGTGGAATTTTATAGGGTCTGGCCTATCCCAGTATTTCTTTTTAGAATATAAATTCTGCAGTTATAAAGCAGCAGGATTATATACTAGCCTCTTATCTGCTGTACTGGGGCTATCACAAAGGAAGGAAAGAAGTTGTTGTTAAAGTGCAGCCTCATTGATTAAAAATAGTTTACCAATGCCATTGATTTCTCCTTTCAGTTAAACTATTTAGATAAAGCTTAGATCCAAAGGAGAGAACAATCTGGACTGGCATTGCTGAATGAATATACAACCAGCTTCAGACAGCAGCCAGAGAAACTGGCTTCTCAATGTGGCTCTGAGAAGTATGGATCAGGTTGAACTGTGGGGATCAGTGCTTGACCAGCTGATCAGCCAGCCAGTTTATTTGTGAGCATGCTAATATGCTCAGAACTGCCCCTTGACATCAGAACAAAGAGGTGGGATGGAATATCAACAAAAGTTACATGATACAGATGTGACTAAATAAACAGCCCATTACAAACCTCACTGCTTTAAAGGCTTTTGTGTTGGTCTAAAGAGGCAGTGGGAAATCTTCAGTTTTGTTTTGGAAAAAAAGTTTTCCTTAAAGCATTGATGCTGGAAAAGAATATTTTGCATGTTCCCCAACAAAATTTATGTCAGAGCCAAGGACTCAAGGGAAAGTGATTACAGATTTCTTAACAAAAAGGGCTATTGATAAAGCAGCTTAACATTTTGTTGCCAAGGTAAATAGGAAAACTTATATTCTAGCTCTAGATAACAAAGTTGTCTTCAGTATCATTACACTTCTGTATCACCATTTTAGTTTAAAAAAATACTTCATGCCTTTTCTATATTTTTTCTTTTGTACCCCTGCTAATAATTCCTGAGCATGTTACTAACGCATTAGATGCTGTTGTTGAGCTAGAGGCACTAATACTTCTCCCTCCTGTCCCAAATCCTACTTCAATATATAAAAAAGCAGCTGCTGCAGTCAAGGTAGCATGAGCTTTCTGAGGAGAAATGGAAGTAATTCCAAAAGCGATATGTATTTATTGTGCATCTGACTGAATGTTTCTCATCTAATTTTGTTGAAATACGTTAGAATTTTGCACATTGAAAATTAAGTGAAATTATATAAGTGAAGCACAAAGGAAATGAGAAAGTTCAAAGTGTGCTGTGATTATAAAATGGAGTTCCCATCCACCAGTGCTAACAATAAACAGGATAGAGATTTTTTTTTACTTTTTTTTTTTTTAAGTGTGAGCTAAATGTTATGTAAAATGGTTTATCTATTTTGCAAGAATTTTGTTTCAACTTGTTAAAATGTGTTTCAGATATAAGCATGTATTTATGAGGGGGTTTTTAGCCCCTTTCAATTTTCCTTTTCAAAATCTCAGATTAGGCTACTCAAATACCTATATATTCATGCAAATAATATTTACTTCTTTATTATTTACTTCTAACTGAAAAACACAAAGTCATTTTTATTTATGAATATTTTTTTGTAATATGACCTGGCATTTCTCATCACTACTGCTTGCAGTCTAGTCTTATAAAATTTAATGGATGTCAAAAATGAGCAAAGTATGAAAAATAAATAGACAAAAGTGAAATCCTTTACATTTTAACAAATGTCACAGAAAGATCTCTTGAAGTTAAAATCCACATGGAGAAAAATCATTTGGTTTTGACCAAAAGAAACACATCTTTAAGATATATGGCTAAGGGAAATCTTGGAATTTTCTGTCTTTTGAAAAGAGTAGACTTAATTTGTATGTCCTCTCAGACTATGCTTCATCTTTATTAGAGAAATCCTTCCTTTCCAGTGGTTTTAGGCAGATTAACTGGCCTAATTGGACCTAAGCTGCTGTGAAGAGAAAGGGAAAAAAGGTGGAGGCACAAGCTCTCCAAGTCCTCAAGTCACATCCTCCTGGTTGACTGGTCTGCTTAGCCAAGCTGAAACTGGTCTTATTGTCATGTTGGGTGCATTAATTGGAGAGCAGACTAATTTGCAAGAATGCTTTAGTGCCCTTTAAAAGGTGATTTAAAATTCAAAGTGATGGAAATTGTATAAAAGCATGCTGATCTGATCATTACCCAGAATTCAGTTTGACATTTCCTCTATTTATCTGTTTTTATTGTTTAGACTTTAAGTTTACTGTGAAAGACTTAGGAGACTGCAACAATTCATGATATTCTCTGGATTGGTTGATACCCTTCCTTTTTTTAAACTCAGAGAATGCACTTAAAGTACACAGGTTAAGCAAAAAAATATCTTTTTTGGGGATGATAAAATAAAGAATATATTTACATCATGCAATGTAATAATAAATACAGCAATGGCTTTCTCTTGTTTCCATCAAATACGTGAAAATACACTCTTTGGAGCAGTCGTACCAAATAGAGATATTAGCACCTCATTACCATAGGCTTGAATGGTAACAAGGATAATGAATTTATATTTTCCAAGCAAAAGGCCACAAACACAAAACTATGCACTGTTTTGGTAAACTCTCTAGGTAAAGAGATATCCATTGCTGAAGTGCAACTGTGTTCATGGGTAAAGAATGGTTTCTGACAGCAGTACCAAACAGCTCTCCACAACATTTGAGGAGATAAAAAGATTATTTGTCATATGAAATTATACAAGAAGCCTTAAGATGGTTCACAATTAAAGTATATAAGTTAGACTCTCATGCAATGCAATAACCATGAAAAATTTCCAGGGATTTTTGAGTGATGGACTGTAGGAAACTGCAATTGGAACCTTTCTTCTGCATTTTACTCAAAGCCAGCAAATAGATTTTAGTCCCAACACAAAGCAAGTGATGCTTTACCAAAGTGAAGGCAACTGATGCTATCCCTGAATCATACTATATTTGTCTGTAGGTAACACTGACTAATACTAGTGCAAAATCCTTGGTAGCCAGCGCTACTTCCTGAAACATTTAGATGCAATGTCCTGAAAACATATTTTTATTTGGAAGTTGCCTCCTTCTACTCCTCTGATAAAGAGAGATCGTGTAGGCAGGAATTTGTGTAGTAATTGGCACATTTGGATTGCAGGATACCCTCTACCCAGGTGTAGAGGCCAGTGTCTCCAAGGCCATTGTCTTCAGTGAAATTATGAAGAATTTGTATTCCATTATACATGGAATGGTTTCTTTTTGCATGTAGCTTAGTTCCTTGCTTCAAGAGACAAATGAAGTAGGTAACATTACTTTCTTATTCTGCACTGAAGAGGAAAAGAGATTCTACCTTCCAACCTAACAGTCAATGGTTTCAAATTTGGGTTGAGAAACAGGTCCGCATCAGAGTATGCTGAAGTAATGTAACTCTTCTTTAAAGAAAAGTTTTAGTGTTGCTTTTGGGTTTTTTTCCTGGAGCTATAATTTGTTCAGGCTGAACTGTGAGATTAATATCCAGCTCTCTAAGACTGTACTTGCATCAAGTTTGTGTCACTACCTTCAGATGGCATAGTGAGGCAGAGGCTGATTTAGAGATTAATTCTTGCCAGTAACAATACGTCTGCAAGGACTAAAAGAAGGACATTCAGATCTTAAATTGAGTTTCTAGTCTGACTGCAAATGTCAATTTAAAAAGTGGTAAGTGTGACTATTGAAAGGAAATGAATGGGACCTCATGATTCCATAGTATGGAACTAGTCAATTGACATTTTAAAGAATCAACACTAAAATTTTGGCCTCTCTGTTAGCTGAATCAATCTAGTACTTGTACAATGTATTACGTGCTTTTGTCTGTGCAGCTGTCTCTTGGCCATTTCAACTTTATTGCATTTGAGGAATTTACAAGTTCAATTTTTTTGTTTTGGTTTAATGTAATGAAGTATTGGGGTTTACTTACTGAAAAAACCACTGCCACACTCATAGGTTGAAATAGTATTGCTTAATGTAATGCTGCTTTTAAAAACAAATTTTGCATGTATTTGTTTCTCTATTTAATTTTATTCTCTGTTAAAGAAGAAAATATTTACCATGGTAACCTGGACTACATAAAATATGCATAATTTGTTCTAAGAGTCATGGCGATGTGTAATGAAGTCTGTCCCTGAGATATTAATAATGTTTTCATATCATGCAATGTGGTCCCATTGCTGGTTGCACAAGATTACCTGTGGGCAAAAAGCAAAGCATTAGGAAAAGCCTAAACAATTGATTAGTTGTAATATCATACACTGAAGATGGACAGTCTGTATGACAGGTTGCCTTGCATGAGAATTGTCTCCTTAACAGACTCTACTTCTATTATCACATTGAGTAACAAAAAAACCCCGATATGCAGAACGCATCACAATGAATGCCTCAGCTTCTGTTAAGCAAACAGCACACACTCACTGTCTTCTCAGTGCTGCAGGAGTTTAGGAGAGGAGGGACAAAGGACAGATAAATGACAGTAATGCAACTTAAGAACAGGGTGTGTTCCACTAGTAAGAAATTAATGGTAAGAAAATGTGATAAATAGATGCACTTATGAGCACAGATAGAGTCTTCTGAAAAAGTGACTTAAATCGTGCAGTCAGATATTCACTGAATTCTCTGTGTGAAAGGTATATATTAGCTATCCATGCAACCTTGAATACGAAATCAGCTTTATGTTCTAACATAGGTAGGCATAGACACATCTCAAGTGCCTAATGTCTAACAATGTGCCACTCTGGTACCTTAGATTTGCTGTGGACATCAGTAGGGTCAGAAATTTTCTCAGTATGGCTTCTATTTGTAAGAAGGCTTAATATAAATTTTTAACTCACTCAATATTAAAATCTGAAATTTTTTATAGCTTTTTGACCAAGTGGCAAATAGCACTACCTCTGCATTTTCACCTGAGCAGATTGAAAACTGCACATCATGCTGATACTTTCTATGCAAACACCCACATATCCACTTCTTTACATAATTTGGAAAAGCTAACTTCTGAAGAAGCTAGTCTGGTATTTATGCTTGTACCCTCGGAAGTATCCTTGGAATTGTATGTACTCTTTGTGATCCAAACCCTAGGACACACAGCTGATGCAGCTGGGCTATAGAGGAGATCACTTTTTAAGGAAGAGTTGGAGGAAACCTTCGCCCTGTGCAGTGCAGCACAAAGTCAGCCACCACACTGGTGCTACAGCCACTTGCTCAAACTAGTGCACTGCATGGTGGCATGGGCAAGTGGCAGATGAGTTGGTTTAGCTACAGGGAGCTGGACATGCCAGCTCAACTTCCAGAGTCCCAATCCTAAACTGCATAACTGAGATCTCAGAGTACTGCCTTAGATCCCCACATTTTGGACTTTTCTTTTACTTTGCCAAACTCTCTTCTGGGAGTTCATCTGCATTTAAGGCCAACTGATAAGAGCTCTTGGCCTGTTTAAAAGATGTGTGTGCTCAGCACTACTATGGCCTCAGAATGTTAAGCATGGCATTTTATCTGCTGGAGAAAATCTGTAGAACAGAAACAGTAACGCATGTAAGTCATGGGAACCTGACCACGGCTGGACTAATGGGCTTTCACTACACAGGGAAGGTTGCTGCAGGAGTAGAAGAACTTTATCTTCACAACATCCTTTGTAGAACAGATAACTAAAGGGATTAAATTAATAAAAAATATTATTCAGATTAGGCTGTGGGGAAAACTGTCTATTAGTAGGGATAATGAAGGTCTAGACAAGAGTGCCTGAGGATGTTTCAAGAATATCCATCTTTGATAGTTTTTAAGAATGGGTTCAACAAACAATTATCAGGAATACAGGTATATTTGATCTTGTTTTAGGCAGCGGGTGAACTAGATGACTTTTTGAAGTCCCTTCCAGCCATAATTTTCTAACATTCTGTGATTTTAAAAGATGGTCTGTAGACAAAAAAACCAAATATGTAACTTAATGCACAAACAGAATCTATTTACTTAACAGAGAGTAGCATGATATTTCAGAATAAATGAAACAAATCAGCTGTCTCTTTAGTGACAAAGACCATTGGGTGATGAAGAACTAATCACATAAGTCACCTGGAAATCAAATAAAATATTTGGGACATACATAGTTTGAAATGCTTTATATTTTATGAAGAAAGTGTCATGAAAAAAGCACAGAGTATTCAATACTCAGGGACTTGAGATTGCTTTCCGCAAAAACTAGTTAGATAGCCTGTGTTTCTTGAGAACGGCTTTTGTTGTGAAATTGCATAGGAGTTTTTTGATATTTAAACTAAATTGTCTCTTATGAAGCAACTACCATATTGACCACCTACTAGAAAAAGAATAAATGTGATCAAAAGAATACATTGTCTCACACTGTGCAGTCTAATATTTCTGCACATGCACACTGTACATATTAAAATACTTAAAAAGCATCAACTCTAATTAAAAAAGGTGAAATGTACTTAAAATAATTTACTGAAAAAAACACGTATATCATATCATATCATCATATCATATCATATAGTGTCATATCAAGATCATAACATCAGAAATAGCTTTCTGAAATTCATCCTCTATTTCTATTACAATGGTACTTATCCTGAAGCATGGGCAGGACTTCACAGTTCAGTATGAAAGATAGATGTTAAGCATATCATGTGCAACATTGAATAATATTTTAAAAAATACAGACAAGGACAGGTAGGAGATCATTAGGATGCCATGTCAGTAGCTAATATAATGTGACAACACATGAAACCAACTGTTAATGCTAATGTTAAGCATTTTGTTTCTTATAGAACTGGAAATCTAGTAACTACTTCACTGAGAAAAAAAAGATGACATCACTTCTTAGCAATAATAGTGCTACCACTTTATAAGACTAGTATCAGTAGAAACTATAAAAACTAATATGAAAGTTTACTGAAAGTCCAATAAAAAAAAAAATACATGCCATGACAGATTTCCAGTAGTAGCTACATTTTGGTAAAGCTGTGTGGGTAGGATATTTCAGGATATCTGATGTTACTACATGAATTGTTCTAGATCATTCATTCTAAATGCACTTGGAAAATGAAGTTTTGTAAGTGTTTGACATATAATGTCAGTTTGGGCCGAGGAAAATCTTAAGGCTTGACAAGAGACATAATGCTAGGAGATGAGTGTTGTGTGCCAAAAATTAGCAAGTGCTGTGTTCATCTTGAAGGAACATAATACCCCCCTCACTAGCACCCTTTTTAACAAAAAAAAAAAGTCTTAAATATATCTTTACCCACATGGATACATAGAAATCAGCTGTAGCAACCAAACTAACAATATTGGCAAGTACTCTTAAAATGTACCTGTGTGTCCTCACTAAAATATTTAACCCAGTATAACAGGCTAGAATCAAAATTAAGCATGTTTTAAAATCCGTATCAAAGAGGCTAAAGCTAGCAGACACTGTAAAGCTGTAATACTGCTTCTTAAATTATTTGAACAGAACATAATCCAAAACCTGTGGTAAAAAATTGGATGGGCAAAATGTAACTTGTGTAGCATGTGTCTATTCCTGTTAGCTGAATTGCCAATGAATATAAATACATGTATATATGTGTATATATATATATATATGGATATATTTAAAATACTAAGATATCTGAAGGGAATCTGGAAAGATGGTTAAAGCGTTAAGACAGTGTTTGGTAAAGTAAGGGGGAACAGATTACCATGGAAAATATTTTGACAGTATGTTTTTTCACCTTTTATTTTAAACTGGAAAATTAATTGAAAGCTCAAAAAAAAGAGGACATTACTGCAATCTCCGGAAAATTATACATGGTATATATTATTTATTAGAATAATATATTTTTTTGCATATGGGTTTTGCTCTTAGGGAAAGTACTGAAGTTTTTGAGGTTTTACCACTACATATAAAAGTGATTGTAATTAAAGTAAAGCCTGTAGAAAGAGAATAAAAATAAAATATGTTTGTTCTATCCAATATTTGAATTGCTCTTGTAAATTCAAAAGCTTTTAAATTTTATATTCTCATAGAGATAAGATAAAAAAAAAAAAAAAGAACTGAGCTAAAGATGATGGAAAAAGTAGTTTTTTTAATTAAATAAAGTCTTTCAAGAATTTCTAAATTGGTTCAATCTTTGGACAAACTATTACTTTTGGAGGAAGAGGGTCTTCCCCTGCAAAGTAACTACTAGTTTAAGATTAATCAGCTTTGGCACAGAATAGCACAGTCTGTTGGTTATATTGTTCCCATCAGAAGGGGCTGAATTTCAAAATCTGTCAGGACAGGAACACAAATGTCTATTCATGCATCACCATTAAATGTTCTAAGGATGGAGCAACTGGCTGTACTACAGAGAAGGTGCAGCTGAACGTACAGGCAGTGAAGTGGATTGCATGCTGTAGGAACTCCTCGTGGGCATGTCAGATCCACCTGCAGTCCCTGGAGGAGACCCAAATTGGAGCAGGTGGATGCCTGAGAGGAGGCTCTGATCCCATGGGAGGCCTGGAGTGCTGGAACAGGTTCCTGGCAGGGACCTGCAGACCCATGGAGAGAGGAGTCCACACTTCTCCACAGGGAGCAGGTTCCCTGGTAGGACTTGTGACCCTGTGAGGGACCCAGGCTGGGGCAGGCTGTGCCTGAGGGACTGCACCCCATGGAAAAGTGACCCCCATTGAAGCAATTTGTGAAGAACTGCTTCCTGTGGGAGCAATGTTGGAGGAGTTCATGGAGGACTGTCTCCTGTGGGGGGACCCCACGCTGCAGCAGGGGAAGGACTCCTCTCCCTGGGCAGTGGCAGAAACAACAGGTGATGAACTCACCAGAACCTCCATTCCCTCTCTCCCTGCATCACTGGAGGAGAAGGTAGAGCTGGGAAGGATGGAGGGCTGGGGGGGAAGGTATTTTTAAGATTTTTTTTATTTCTCATTATCAGGGTCTGATTTTGATTAGCAGTAAATTCAACTAATTTCCCCAATTTAAAATCCCTGTTTTGCATGTGATGCTAATCGATGAGTGATCTCTTCCAGTCTTTATCTCAGCTCATGAACCTTTTGCTATATTTTCTCTCCCCTGTCCAGTTGTGGAGGGGAGTTATAAGAGTGGCTTTGGTGGGTGCCTGGCATCCAGACAGGGTCAACCCACCACATTAGGAAAATCAAAAAGTCACTTTGAGCTACCTCTCTGCCCAAGTTCTCTGTCTTCTGAAAATATCAAAGAAGTACAGGACATTTGGAGGTGAAAATAAAAAAGGTGAGTTTTCCTTGTAATACCTGTAATTCCCTGTAATCAGTGGCCTTTCTCAAGATATGATTCTACCTTTACTTTTGAACAGAATTTTCATCTTGCTGCAAAGACCCTACCAAATTCCTCAGTTCTGACAAAACCTGATTAGAATCCATCTTGTCAGAAAATGTCTGAACACCACTAATGTTCATTTCTTAGGCTACACTGAAGAGAATCTGCCCATGTTGAATATTCCCATCATGTTCCTCAGTGTCAGGTGCTTGAAATTTGCCAAGTTTGTGATTTGAAATATCATATGCTTTGTAGGCAAGAACATATCTGCAGGAATTTTCTGCTAAAATATTAGCTATTTCAAAACAAATGGGGGGGAGGGGTGTTTACTAGACTTTTTAAACTAATTTTTTATGTAAAAAATTATAGCTGATAAAGCAAATGCTGATGATTAACTTAATTTCATTGTCACAGATCCATCTCTTAAATGATTCCTTGAAGCTGATCATCTTTTTATGGTAAAGAACCTGAACATTTACTACATTCTTAGGTGTGAGAGGAAGCCACAAGCACAGGAGGTTGAAAAGAGCTATGAATAAACCAGGCATCCTCATCCAAGCAAGAGTTATTCATTGGTCTTGGCATAGACTGCAGCAGCCTACGCACTGCTTTAATTTATGCTAAATGGCTGTTGACCCACAGTGTCAGTTGGCAACCAGCATTGTGCATTCTGTCACAATCTTCTGCCTCCAACAATTCATCTTTCTAGGGTGAGTTGACTAGTAAGTAGGGTGAGTTGACTACTTTGTCCCTATTGCCCCGAAGAGAGACAGACGGCCTAAAAATTCATTCTCATGAGTTTAAAGCACTTTTTAAAATAATAATTTAAAATATTAAACCATATATTTTTATGCAAGAAGAAAAAATGTTTAACATGAATAATATTTAGTATAGGAAATTATTAATTGAAATAAATTATCCTTTTCAGCTCCATAAATTCAGTCCAGTAGCCTGCAGTAAAAATAGGCTCTGAGTTGATTTGTAATGCAGGGAAGAAGTAAGGTGGATTTCTTCATTGAGAAAAGATTTTTTCCTTTTTGTATGTAAATATATGTGTCAGAACTGGCAGATTTTATCAAAAGTTTGCACAAAAGTATAAGTTGCAGCTGTGCTACTGAAGAGTGTGATCAGAAGTAGGTTATACTACACAGTCGAGCTACAGAAACACCTTGAAAGAAAGTTCATGGCCCACACAGTGGTGTTTGCCTGCCTGATTGCAGGAGAAGTAATCAATTCCTACCTTCAGAGAAGCAAAATAAAGTCTAACATTTTGTGTATCTTGGTCACAAATCTGGTCCAGGTATGGACCTTATGATAGCGAATAATAAGGGGATAAGATCATTTTACTTTCACTTGTTCTTTTATTTTCTTCCAAATCTTCTGTTTTTCTCCCAAAATCCTGCTGTAACATATTTTAAATCCAAAAGCCATAATAAATTAATCACCAAATGCAGAAGTCCATCACTGACTTGTTAATATGGGCTTGGAAGACAATGGCAACATTCTAAACTTAAAGAGGTTATAAGTGCTTTGTTAGTGTTTACTAAGTGATTGCAAAATGTTGCTAGATACTTTAAAAGCACATCATAAAAGAAATTATAAACTTTACTATCAAAGCATTTTCAAGGAATTCTATTTTTAAGGCCTTTGTAAGAAAAGTGAGCTAAAACAAGTAGGATAAACTACACCCAGTCCTGCAGGCACTAACATGTGACTACTCAAATGAACAGTCAGTAGGTGAAAGTATGGACATGCATAAGCATTTATAGGGAGAAAAAGCCAAGCTTCCTGTGTAGTTCTATTAAGGTGGATTAAATTTGGGGGGAATTATTTCATGGCATCTGCACAACATTTTAGAAAAGAAAGAATGTAAGTGTAATCTTGATATCTTCTACAATTAGAAAACTATATTTGTAATTCTTTAGCCCATAGGCATTTAGCATGCAGTTTGCCCTTAAGGAGAATGAAACGTAGCAGAATATGTAGCTATAATAATGACCTTGTGGCATCTAGGCACAACCTTTAACCTTGAATCCCAGTGGTAAATGAGCTCATGACAACCGTTGTGCTTGAAACTGCCTTGCTGCTCTTATAGCAATATTACTGTAGGGGGTAAATGTCTTTTCTAGTGAAAAGATGAACTTGGCAAACTGAAATGTTAAATGATAATGTCAGAACTTTCATCACAGTTGTGTGGTTTGTGTTAATACTTATGTTTACCAGCCAGTCTGAATTTTGCCTCAAGTCTAAATGATTTAACACTTCTATTCTCTCTACTTAGTTCTGCACTAATTTTAAAACTAGATTCAAAGGACACTCTTTGATTTTTGTGAAAGATAGTTTTTAGTCAAGTGGACCTATTTTTTTCATTTAACAGCCACTCAGTTTTAGTCATCAATAAGATACAGAAAAACTAAGGACATTAATAACCTGGAATTACCAAAAATAACAATGCCAACAACCTAGTCATTAATGAGAATTACTAGTCTTGTTACTATAGAAACAAGACTGAAGCAAATAGAAATTATGTGTAATTTCTCATTCCCAAAAGTGACACATATTTTGTCATTACCATAGTAATGATATTATTACCCCAAATGCAATAAACTTGAAAGCTGCTTACCATGAGAGGACACCTCCACACCTGAAAAAGCTGACATATCCTTTCTGCTGTTGATCTTCATTGAAGCTCTGCAAAAAAACCCTGAAAGTAAACTGACAAATTTATGAAGCAGTGGAGATGTTGGAGTCATCTCAGGACACTCGCCAAGTTTGCTCTTTTTACTTATGGCAAACCCAAATTTAGCTGTCAATCATTGTAGACCACAAAAGGACAAAGGTAAAATTCAGTTTAGTCTGCTGTCCTTTTTTGGTATGATCAGTAGTAATTGTTGGCTCAAACTGGAAAACAAGACAAAACTTCACTCACAAAATGGTTGGCCATTACCACTGCAGACAGGACTTGGAGAAAGGAATGTCTGTTTGCTTGTTTATTTTTCCTCTAGCTATACTGGAAAGCCAAACTGAAGGTTTCTGTAGGAATGACAATATATGTGTGATGGATGTGATGTGTTAGATAAACATAGGAAATGTTTTCTGAGAATGGGAATAAAAAAAATCCTGCCTTGACAAAGAAAACACTGGAAACTTCTCTAACAACCACAACTAGCCTTACCATTCCCCATCAGGTTTGTTTTTCCACTTGAGATGAAGTACCCTGGAGGTCAAATATTTTGAGGATGGTGTCTTCAACTATTGTTGCTATTATCTTTTTTGTCGTCTCTGTAATCACTTTTTCAGTGTCGTGTCTAGGATAAATCCCCTTACATTGGAAGCAGCAGTAGAGTTACTGTGGCTAAGGTCTGACAGTGAAGTTGCCTCACACAATTAGCACAGGAACAAAGAGTATTCATGCATGTGTTGTCATTGAGTCATTCATCAAGTGACTCAGGCAATGAGTTTTCTGTTATTCCATTATTAATTTTTACTAAGACATTTTTATTGTTCCAGGACTTGACACACACCTATTGACATAAAAATGAAAACAAAACTCCATAGTGTCTGTGGAAATCACAAAGCAATCGCAGTGAAACTAAGAGTTATTACTCCTACCTTTTCCTTCTCCTCATCACTGCTGGTTAATCAGTACTATTTTTCTTAAAGATTTCTTTACTGTGAAGGTGACTGAGCACTGTCACAGACAGTGGGTTGTGTAGTCTCTTGAAAATGTAGTTTGGAAATATTCAAAAGACGTCTGGACATAGTCCTGGGAAACCTGCTCTAGGTGGCCATACTGGAACAAGAAGGGGTTGGACGAGATAACCTCCAGAGGTCTCATCCAAACTCAAATTGTCATTCTGTAATTTTTGAGATTTCTGGAAAACCTGGGACAGTAGTTGGTTAACTATCTAGATTTACCTTTTGGGGTGTCTCAAAATGTTGTGGTAACTCATGTCTCATCGATTCAAGTTGAAAACTGTTATTGATAGTTTGGTAAATCAGGCTGATCATTAATTTATGAATTCCTTTTTTTGGCACAGAGAGCTGAACAGCCCCTTGCCCAGAAACCGATTTGCTTAAGACTAAGGGCATAAAGGTAAGAGCTACTTAAAGGCAAAGGTATGCAAGGATTTTACGTCCCTTTAAAAAGTTGTGTGCAATCACATTTGGAAGGACCACTAATAAACTATAAATAGAGTAGAAATAGAATGTCATAACTGATGAATTCCTGAAGATATTTTAACAGTACCCTATAGAGTTTACAGTGTCATTGCTTCTAATAACATAGAGCTACAAGGAGGGAGAGAAACCCAGGTCTCATTCTTGCTTTCCATTATATTTGCTTGTTGTATCCACACAACTTAAGAAAATCTGCACTAAAAAGCCCAATATGCTTAGAGAAATTATATGCAGTACAGTTCTAGATGAACATTCTGTTTATGATGACAGAGAAAAATTACACATCCAGGTATTTTCTGTTAAAATTTTGTCTTAAAATAACAGAAGATTTAAATGCAGCTACACATAGCTGTTTATTTATATGCCTCTATTAGAACTTAGAATTGTGTACCTTCTATTTTTACCAAATACAACAAATTTGGCAAATGCATAACTTTGTGCCTGCAGCGCAAAACACTTCTCAATTTCTAAGGCAGTGCAGATGATTACCTAAAGACTTTACATACACAGAAGTGTGGTTGCTTTCCTCAAGCTTTATGCTTAAAATTTATGCAAGTCGGCTTTTGTTGCAGAGCTGTGTTGATCTATCAAAAACTGCAAATCATCTTCGGTGGTAGCTCTGCCCCTGAAAAGCACAGGAGTAGAATGAATGAGGAAAATGTTGATTTTGCTCAGAGCACTGCAAGGGAAGGAGCCAACAATCCAGGCCTTGAACAAGCTAATGGTATTTAGGACTCACTCTGCACCACTGAGTTACAAAAACATGAAGAGGCATGATGAGTATATAAGCATGAGTGGAACTTGGAAAAAAGCCCTAATGACTGACAAGAGTTATTTTAATGATAATACTCCAGCTCTGGTGTAAGTTGCATGAAGATATGTGCACACAATATTCTTCTGTCACTATTTTTGGACATAGTGGCTAGCTAATAATTAATGAAGCAGCAATTCATGTCTAGTGGCATAAACAGTCAGTTATTCCTTTGGATAAAAATCTGAATTTGATTGACTCAGATCCACTGTTTGCAACCCATAAAATCACAGTCATGAACAATAATTGATTTATTCACCTCCCAGTTGGCAAAACTGTATACTGAGAAACACTGAAGTTGGTAATTGCCTCTTACGTACAGCTTACAAAGCGGATTAAGGTCATTACGTCTATTTATGGATCATATGATAATATTACATTATTTAATAATGCATTTTTCAGTGGAGAAAATCTTGAGGAAACATCACTGAAATTACAAGAAGCACCCAGAATACTTGACTTTTCTGCTAACCTGGGTATTTCACTAACCAGCTACATCTTTTGGGACACATCTGAATTTTTTCACTTTGGTGGTTATGTTGCAGGATCTGGTTAAAACCGTACTCTTATATTTTACTCTTGTTGAGGCTTTCCTAAAAATACATGTGTGTATGTAAATCCCCTGATTTCTTGTCTGATATTTGAAATAATTTACTACCTTGTGAAGCTTTTACAGATGAGTTTAAGCAGCAACTTCTGCTTTCATCAAATAAATGGATTTAAGCATGAATAACACTGCCATCTATATCAGTATCATACTGAGGCCAAAAGACTGTAGCAAATGAACTAGGAAGGCTCACCTCTATGCAAGATACAGCTAAAGGCATGTAAACACTTGATTTTGATTGCAAAGTCAATCATTCACAATCTGATTCTCTGGCTCAGAGAGGGCCAGTTTACTCTTCTTTTAAGGGCATGTGCATTTCTGCTCTGTAAAGGTATTTAATGCAGAGTGTGAACATATTTCCTCCTTAGGGCAGAATGTACAGTAGATGCAATAAGGTAAGCACTTGCAGGCCAGGAGAAACAAGAAGAGTATGTGTTTAAAAGGTGTGGCTTTATTAGTCTTATCCACGTATGTCAGTCTTGCAAAAGTATTACAAAATTTTAACAATGCAAGGCACAAAACTGACTTGCTCACCACACTTTTGAATGAAGAGGAGAGACATAATGTCATTGTGCTTATCAAAGAAAAAACAAACCCACAATTTCTGAGGAGAATGTCTTTTACATCTTCTGTATCTTCATGATTTTCTAGTCAGTGCCACAATTAGTGAGATTGCAGTCTATTATTCTGGTGTTAGGAAATACCAGTTGTACAGCTGCACACTGAAAGTGAATTATATTCCATGGTGTAATGCATTATTATGCAGGCTTTAATTATAGGATAATTGACTGGTCTTTTCCACAAAATTCTGACCTCATTTACTTTGATTCTAAATATTTGCAAAACTGGCTTTGACATAATCGTGAAATATCTATGTTACTTTGACGCATATGACCTGAAGAAAGACTTGCCTGACCGAAAAAGTTTGCATTTTCTGGCCATATTCTTTGAGCTAATGCATTATTACACTTCTTTTTGCAAACTTCTGTCTGCCTATACACTTAGAAGATGGTGGTAACAAAGAAAATCCTTCTTGCTGGAACAATTGTCTTGTCTTTGGCATATGAAGAATCTTATATGTTTGCTTAGTGTTTCATGTTAATACCAATGCCCAAGTTTATGACTGAGGCACACAGGTACTGTCTTAAAGAACTATTACTTTTAAATTTCAGTCTTATATTTGTCTTGTAGATAAATTCAGCCACTTCATTATATGGTTTTTAAATTTATGCTTTTTTTCAGACTCCTAATATAGTACAGTTATGTAAAATTCTTTTTTGTTTTTGAGATACCTATTCAAATTGCAGAACTCATTCCTTTCCCTGTTTAAACACATAAACCAGAATGATGAGTTTCAGAAGTCTCAGTCATGAGAACTGTCATTAAAAGAAAATAAAACTCAGATTCCAGTTCTGGATGTGACAATATTTAAAACTTCCTTTACACTATTAACTAGAGGAAGCTGTTGAAAAAATAATTATTTTATCTGTATTTATATAGATTTTCTAAGTGAAAGATTTTTGCTCAGATATTCATTTCAGACTATGAGACAAATGCCTATACTTTGAAGATATGTTCTTTAATGATTTGTTCCCAGGATTTTAAATTCTTGAATTTTCTTCTCTTTGCTGGTTTTGGTTGGGTTAAATATTTCTGTGCTGCAAATATAATATTTTCACATTGCTGAGTAGATCAAAATACATTTTATCTGTAATAATAGTCCTTAAGTCAGCAATATGAAAAGTTTTTTTCATCTTGGTAGTCAGCACTGAGTTACTCTTAAAAGATCCTCCTTTTTCTAAAGACACAAAACCCACCCTAATCTAGAAGAAGCCAAATACTATGAGACAACTAGCCAGATTAAGATTTTTTTTTTTTTTAAGTTGGAACTCAAGATGACAAGTAGGATTGGAGAGAAAGGAGATTAAACAAATCTTATTCCTTACATGGAGTCAGGAAAGCAAGTAATCACAGTGACATTAATAAAAAGTCGTATTTGAAATATAGTTGAAAGAGCATATAGCATTGGCTGGCTGTTCTTTTTAAGACAAATATGAAGAAAAGTTGCACTTTTCTTATTTGAAAACTAGATAGAGTCTATAGATGCTCTCCACTTTAGGTATATTGAAATTTCTTTCCAGGTTTATTGGAAACATTTAACATTTATTGAAGTAATATCTGTTCACACAATACTTCATATTGTAAGAGTGTCAAAATCAGAGAAAGATTTTTGGGTCACAGCTGGAAAGACATTGAGTGACTCTAGAAACTTGTGGCATTTTCCCATATTCCATTGACCATCGCACTGCATCTCATTGTCACATTCTTTGCTTCTCTTTTTTATCTTTCAGAAGAACTTTGGAAATTTCACTTTTTCTTAGTTAGAGCAACCTCCTGCTTCCTCAGCAGAAGAGACAATGGAATTTTTTTTTTCTAAGGATGAGGATAAAATAGTTTGCATCATTCTCACCCTTGGATATAGAAGTTTAAAATTTGGTCTACCAAAATGGACTATCTCAGGTATTTAGGAGTGAGAACCAAGAATCAGCAAAGGTGTTTTGGGGCAAAGTAAAGTAGATAATAAGTCTTGGAAAGTCAGGAAGATTTTGGAGGGCAGATGGGAGAGGTGGAAAGATCACATGCTTCATGCAACAGTCTGTGCCTACCACCCTTCCATTTCAAGTAGTCCTCCCAGGTGCAAACTCCTGTGTGCCTAGACAAGAGGAAGAGAGTGATGCAGAAGGAAGTGGAAGGAAGGAGACCCGGGAAGGAGACCCAGACAAGGCAGAATGCCTTGACAAGCTTAAGGTTCAAGAGCAAACTGGTCTCTCACAATGCTACAAGATATTTCCACCACCAGGTGTCCTTCAGGAAGACCCTTAACCACCCGCGTAGTTTTCTTCAAGGCTGTCTATGTCCAGCTGTTGAGAAATAAAGTGACTGTAAACTGTTTGGTGGTGCACAGTACTTGAGCACTGGTAAAGTGGTAACCAGAGCTATGTACATCTCCTAGAAAAATTGGTTCGCTATCCCAAGAGGCCAGGAGACCTTATTTGGCATAGAACTAGTCCTAGAGAAAGGAAAGCAAAAAAACCTGGAAAAACATTTCTCAGGCTTGGAAGAGAGTTTCCTGACTGGCTCTTTTAAACTGTGATGTGATGACCTAGCAAACGCTAAGCTTTAAAAACACTTTATCCACTAAAAACACATCCATGATCTAAACATTGGCCAATGATCTAAAATGCTTAAGTGGTTAGGGCAGTATCATATCTCTACCTATGTGTTACTCTGTGGAAACTATGTTCATAAGAGCACTTTGTCTTCTTTTCATAAGAAGTATTTTTTAAAATCTATTAAAGAACACACACGTGTGGATTATTAGAACTCAGGGACAGAGCTGATAAATGAGCATTTTCTGCAAAATAAAGTGCATACAAATATGACCTTATTGCTCTTCTGGGAGTGTATTTCAGTTCAGAGTGAAAAATATGAGAAAGTATCTTTTTAAATAGATAGTTTTAAATAGAATTCTCTTTGTTCATTAAAATAATGAAATAACGTTGGGCATGTATTTTTTAATTCTCTGATCTTCTCCCAGACAACAATCCTATCCTCCCACTTGTATCTGTTATGACCTACAGGAAACTCAGCAGTGGTATACATGGAAAATATTCATCACTGACTCACAAGAAAAGTCATACTCATTCATTTTCTTCCTTCCAAAAGAAAAATCACCACAAAAGGCTATTGCCATTTAGTGTTCTCTTTCCTAGTTGCAGCATGCTGTTAGCAATACCATTACCACATCTCAATGGGAAAACATTCTGTCCATATTTTCAAGAGACATTATACTATTGACTTGGAGATCTTGTTGACTTTTCCCAGCTGTTTTTATTTATTTGTTTAAAAAATTGCTACTGTGGATTTCATAATCACTCTCTTCTCCTGGCAACCAGATATTAATTTTTAATCTGCACAAAAAAGCAGATCTAAGTGGAGAGGAAGTGCAGGCTGTGTGTGAAAGGAATATTTTTGAGCTTTGGGTAAAAAAAAACTTCATAGATATTAGGTAAAAAATTGCATTAAATTAAATTAAATTAAATTAAAATTCAGATAAAATAAAATATATAAAATTAGGGTGAAAGCTCAGCATTCCCCAGGTCTTCTGAGACCCCGAGTTATAACTTAGATTAATGAATATGTGAGCTTGGTTATAACTGTGCACATTGCATAGGGCTGGGGCCAGAGTCCCGGTCATGAGCGACAGTTCATCCTGCCTTTCCATCCTAACCTGTATTTACTTAAAGATTTCATATATTTCTGTAGACCTTCAGGTCGACACTGTTGTGTTTTATCAGGTATTAAATAATTGCCCTTACTAAGACTAGAGCTGGACTGAACCAGAAAATTCAATGTGTCTGACATAGGCACTCACATTTTCAAATGTAAAACTGCCTTCAAAGTAAAAGAAAACTATCTAAATGTCTTATTTACTTTTGTGTTTGGGACTAAAGATACGTGACTTTGTCATCAAAGGAACTTGTGATGTTGAAGTGAAATTAAATTTGTGCCTAAAATGCCTAGACAGTATACAAGATTTTCAAAAACAACCTGAAAAGTTTTCATTTCTTTCTTCTTTACTTGTGCTAAGGACAAGTGACTTCACTATCAATGATGCTTATTAGAATCCTGTAATATAATGAAAATGAAATGCATTGTGCCCAATATGCCTTAGTTTTCATAATAATGACAACACATATGCTGTATTTCTTTCTTTGTCTTCTTTGTGTCACTGATATAAACTGTCTTTCTGCCATCACAAACTGTGAATAATGTATGAAATAAATAAAAAAAAAAGTGAAGTATGAATAGAAATAAGCTGTGCAAGAGACCCATATGTTCTACTTGGGGATGGGCTTGATTCACAGCCTATCAAAGTCAATGCCAAGAATACTATGGAAATTAATGGGCTTTGATCAGGCTCTATAGTCATATATTTTGGGCCTGGATTTTTAAGTAGTAAGAAAAGAAACAACTTGTCAATGAATAGTATTCTTTTTCTTTGTGTTGCTCTTCAGGTGCCAAGAGCTCTCTTGACACCTGAAGTTTGGCTTTGTTGCCGCTTCTCACACTTGGCCCTGCTACCTGTGGAAGGTCTGGGTTTAAGCATATTTGGATATGATATTTGGATATGAGATGGGGAAATAGAGCAGCTGAGCTTAGAGGGTGATTGGTAGTTAAACAAGATCCACTACAATCTAACTCCATGTTTATTAGGCAGATGAGTGTCTCATTCAGAGCCTTGAGCTTTGATTTGTTAGCCCCTTGACTCATTACTTAATACATGGTTGACATTTAAAAATAATACTTCTTGCACAAAGGGCCAGCTTGTGAACACCGGGCCTGGAGAGTAACACTGCCTGGAGCTCCCGCCCACAGCTGTAGCAACGCTAATGAGTAACATGTAGTAATAATGCCAGCTCCCATGAATTAGGGATGAGTAATGGGCTTCTGGAGGAGACTTGCAAGATGACATGGGAACCTCCAGGCCTCCAAAAAATTTTGGCTCTGTCACTAGGAAAGCCTTTCATATTACCTGACTCCCAAACTCACTCCATTCCTGAGGAAAGGAGCCAGTGCAGCCTGCTGTGGGAGGGCTTTCTCTTCTCTCAGCAAACTGACAGAGGACTTTCCACTTCATTCCCCACTTTCCACATGAAGTAGGACAGGGAGTTTGCTTCTTGCTATGTCTACTTGCTGAAAAAGAAATTAAAAAATGATCCTTCAGCAGTAAACAAATGGAAAAAATTAAGTCTATAAGGAGAAAATAGAGCTGGTATGCTGGTAAGATTTTACAGGAGATTGGGAACAAGAGGTTGAGAAAAAGTTGAGAGAAATGCAAGCTGAGGGCAGAGCTTAAGATGCAAACTGGTGGTCTCAGTGGTGGGCACATGGGGCTTCAAGTGGGGCCAGCCTGATAGGAGAGGAGACCATGCTTGTGCAGGGCTGAGGAAGCTGATAATAGAGAATTAGTTGTTGACGAGCTCATTAGACCATTCTATGTTTCTATGTAGCACCAAATGCTTAAAATCACATTGCTGATTTTCCATGTTCTCCCTTACAAGGCTTCAATCCAGACAGGGAATTTGGAAAACACAGCTCAAAATCCTCAATGCTTTTATTTTTATTATTTGAAATAAAGCATGACAACATCAAAGTACCATTTTCCTGTTTTCTGAGAAGCAATACCGAGAGGAACTCACAGAGTTTTCAAAAATGCAAGCTTTTATTTCTGAGAAAAATACAAAACCTGACTGCTTTTTAAATATGTATTTACATGTCTGTATATTTATTGTTTTCCTGACTCAAAAATGGCGTAGGTTGGGCCATTAGGAGTCCAGGAACTCTCACTCAATATAAAGGAGCCTTCTGAGGAGTGTGGTAAGAGGAAGGAGCCTCATAGAAGAAGCAAGACAAGGCTGACCAGACTCTCCCACCAGTCCAGAAATGTTATTTAGGTCATGAGTGAAATGGTACAAAAAGAAACCAAAACCTGAAGCTATCCACATCTCAAGCCCTTTCTTTTTGTTAGAGACAAGCATTTTTCTGTTTATGCAGCAAATTAAAGCTGTACAAAGCCTTTAATTCTGATTAAAGAAGTACAGAATTTAATTTAGGATATTGACCTTGATGAAGAAGAGGTCTTACCTTCAAATGGTAATAGAAGGGGAAACATCCTACATAATCTCATCTATAGGTCAAATATGTTCTTTATTTCGAATGGAAAAGTGGAGATGGAAAATACAAGTGTGGATTTGTGGTATACACATAAGACAAACTAATTTTTTTTATATCTTCCTAAGTATTCAGAAATAACTGCTTCTGTCTGACATTTGCACAGCTTCTAACTAGCAGAGATGAAAATACAGGAAATTTTTTCACAGAAAGGAAGGAATGAAAAACTAACCAACTTTGCATTTTTTGTACTTGATTTTTTCCACCTGATTTTTTGCCTTTTAACAGAAAAGTACCATTCAGTAATTCATAAAACTGTATTTTCTTTCCATATGAGTAATGATGAGTAATGTACTGATAATTACAACAAAATATGTCTTGGTACCCAGAGAAAAAAAAATAGATCATAAAATTCAAAGGACATTCCCAGGTATTTGGCAGGAGAGAACCATTCTTGCTCATTTAAAGACTGTAAGAGTATTGCTCGGATGCAAAGCAAAGAAAATGTATCAGAATAAACAGACCACATCTAACGAAAACATTACTTAAAATCTCTAGGAACCTAGACAGAAAAGCTTTTGGTAACATTCCTCCTCTCTCAAAACATATCTTTAGTCAATCACATGCCCATTTCTGCTCTAAAATCATTTGCTTGCTGAAGCTAGTAGTAGGAGCTTTTGGACCAAATCTGTTATTAACATGATAGTGATATAAAATGGGTATAAAATAAATTGTTGGGCAACACCTATAAATGAAAACACTGGAAAAGAATGGTACTTATATCACTGATTTGGAATTATTTGCATGAGTAGATAATTTCCACAAAGGGATAGAGGAAGTGAACAAAAGGAGAGATTACTATCAGAAAGACTTCTGATAAAATACATTTTCAACTTGAATCATCTCTAAGCCATAGACTGTGTGGATAGATTAAAGTGGACCAATTTTTTCTTTTTTTTTCTTTTTTTTTTGTCAGTTGAGGAAAACCTTTAGCTTTATATAACCATGCACAAATTATTTACTGCATACTATCACAGAGTCACACATACAAATAACATGCAAATCTGCCAAATTTATAAAAAGAAATATTGTACAAATATTTATTACTCAGTAAGTAGCATAGAAGAGGTATACAGTAATAAATACAGACTATTTTAAATATATGCAGTCAGAGTTAGACCTACAAAAGTGTTAAACCCCAGCAATGCTGATGAAAATTGACAGTGATAAAAGAAGTCTGAATGCCGCCTAAATAAGCATTTTAATTACTGTCCTTAGTTGAAATGAATAAGGCTGTGAATTAAACTTTCATAGTGGGCAGGTATCTCAGTATCTAGGTTAAACACAGAGCATTCAGGCATGGGATGTAAAGTAATAACTTTCCACCATGACTCTTAAACAGTGCCACGTAGCAAATATCAGTTATGCCTAATGTATTTAGATCTCTGTGAAATACCTCCATATTGAAATGGAGTATAAGCCAACAGTTCTGTATGCATGGGTGGCATGGGTGTTGATGTACAGTTGAATCATATTTGATGAATTTTGCAGTTTTGGTGGGCTGCATGTTTCTAATTTGCAGTTATGTGTGAGCTTGAATTACAAGCATTTGAAACCATGCTGCAAAGATATCTAAATTCTTTTTTGTTTCTTATGACAAGTGGAGCAAATATATACCTATTACAGATATTGTAAGGACTTATATTCCTGTAAGTATACAGGAATATAAACTAAAGAGCCAGTAATTTATAAAAAATGACTAATATGAAAAAACTTACTATTTTATTGGGATTTGCAAGCACTAGATCTGTTTTACAGAAGGTAGATTCTAAGTCATAACAACCGGTGCATTGTTAAAAATCATTGATAACCCATCTATAACAGCATTTTGATTTTTATTTCAAAGTGAAAAACTGTAAATTGTTTCTACTTAGCAAGCAAATATATACCTCATCTCCTGGTCCCCAGGTCACAAAAGAGGGTTATCCTGTCACCACCGCTGATTTCTTAAAAGTGTGACATGTATTTAGTTGTCAGTTCTGATCAGCAGCATTCACGAATCAACATTACATCAGCAGCAAAGCACACCATTTTATGCTCTTTTGGAAGATAATTAGAGTTCCCTTTTGTTGCAAATAAGATGTAAAACAGCTATAACTGCTGGTGAACGTGATTAAAGTAACCTCTATAGAACCCCATTATTCTAGACAGATTCCTTCAGATGCATAATTTCCCCATTTTAAGAAAACATAATGCATGCATATAAAATTCAAATTGTCGAGACACCTCTAACAAAAATTAGTTGTCTATTAAGGCATTCTTAGTAGCTGGTTAACATGTAAAACTCTTTAAGTGTATTTTAAAATAATCATGAAATAATAGCGCATGTCATTAAAGGTAAACATTTTACAGTGAGAGGTTTGTTCAGACAAGAGCTGCGTATTAAACTTTTTCTTACAAAACTCCCATTAGAAGAATATACCACAGTCTTGTCTATCAGGTATGTACCAGAACATCCGCCTGCCCCCAGCTCCATAATCATGGCTCACTATACACAGACAAATTGGGGAACATTGTCATTTTTCAGCACATAATTTATAGATGAAATGCCTTCATTAGACCTCACCTAATATTGTAAAAAATTTTGTTCATAGAAAAAGTATTCACCCACTGTTGGAGAACGTACATAACTTTTTTATTTGGCATGTGTGGTCTGATCTTCTACAGAGATTGCTGGATAGTGGAAAGACTGTCCATGAATAATCTTTTTCAACAAGGGATAGAAAAATTGATCAAATAAGCCAGTCAATATTAATCTAAATGTTCTCGCTATAATCCCATTTACCAGTTTTAGAAGGTATTTTTAAAAAAATCTGAAAAAAAAGAAAAAAGGTATTTAAAAAAATATATCTTGCTTTCAAATAATCAGTTGTGATTTTGTAGCTGAGAAAGGAATTGTTATAAGACACATGGATGATGTTGCTAAATATCCGGTATATCACTGTTCTTTAGTAGCAAGTGTCAAATTTCTCCTGAGTGTAGCTTTGTGCATTCTATGCTCTATGATGTGGAGAGCTGGGTGTAGGGGCTGGTTCTTGAATGGTGCAGGACAGCTCAGGGCAGCTGTTGAGCAATCTGATTTCAGAATTGGATGGATAGTTTGACTCTAAGCATACAGGGGCAGTATGCAGTGTAGTTTCCAGAATAAGGTCCTTGACAATAGTTTGCCTCTGAATTATGTAACAGATAATAGTTTATTTGAAATTTTCAGAAGATAATAAACTATGATGAACAAATTAGAAAAAGATTGCCAATAGAGTGACCATTACTTTTGCTGAATTGTTATAATTATAAAATCAAATCCTGGTTTGCTCTGTTGGGTACCTCAACATCTAAAGGAAATGCTATTAAAGAAGCTTACAAATGAATAATCATTCCCAACAACTCACAGCAGCACTCACAGCATGAAAGTACAAGAAATAGGGAAAGTTTTCAAGGAGGGAACTGATTAGGGTGAGGATGATTCTCTGTCAGAAAAATGTATTGTGCAAGTGTCCTCTAGAGAAAAAATTTTCACCTGAAAAGAAACAGCATTATGAACACTACAGAACTGTATATTACAGGACACTGATCTTATTAAGAACCCATGCTAATTTGCACACTGTCTCCCGCTGTACTAGAAGCCAGTTTACCACTGGGTTTGTTAATTTACGCAGGACACCATTATCTTTGGTTGGACTTAATGTATCAGAGTAGATAGAGGTCATTAGCTGCTGGGTTCATGATTATCTAGCATGAATTACAGACAGTATCACAGAAATACATTTGTTCTGAAGCTTCATTTCTCCTCATGTGATTTTTTCCCTATTGGTGTTTAATTCCATTTGCAAAACCCTAGACATTGTGTATTAACACATATACACGCACACTGCTGGTCATTTTGTTTTGTTTTGTTTTGTTTCTTCTTCATTAACCATTCAGAAAAGTAATGCAATTTTAAATAAAAATAAAGTTCAATAGTATGCACTTTGCATCTTATGGAAGTAACAGTCAGCTTGACTTTTTTAAATTTGCAATTGTAGACATAATTACAATGGAAGCTGTAAGATCCCCATTATAAGTAAATCAATTATTTAGGTAGTACAGTATTGGGGAAATAAATGGATAAATCTCTCCCTTAGATGCTATACCATGCATTTATCTAAACTTTCACTGGACTTCTGAAGCCTGTCCTGCACCCTAAAATGTTGTTAGAGAAAGACACTATAGACCGTCATTGGAATACTGGTTTTAACTATAGCTCTTTAAAATCTTACATCCACAAGAAATAAGCCTATTTAATAAAAATATTTGTGGTTTCTGGATAAGTAAACACATTTTCATAAAGATCTATGCTCATTCTATTTCACTTAAATGGAACCAACCATCTACAAATTCATTTACAATTTTTAGATCTGTACAAGCACATTCCTAATAGCAGGGAATACTTTTGTGTCTCAGCATGATATCTTTAGAAAGAGGGGAATTTTCATTTATTTAATGCTAATACTCATACAAGGTAAACTGCTTAGGCATATATGGAGTGTGTTTTCATGGAAGCTTTGTGGCAACAGGAAAATAATAGAACATAATTGTACAATAAATGGAATGTTTCAGTTTCAAAATTACTCATGCTATGGTGCAGTGAATAAAAAGGATACAGGAAGATTGAGACACTATTTGCTGGGTTTTGAGCTGCTTTGCTTACAAATGATTTCATTCTAGTTTTATGTGTATTTTAGGAATATCTATTCTTTTTCACTAGACAAATATCAACGGGAAGACAGACATGATCTCTGAATACTGTTAAAGCTCTAGGTTCCGGAAGTTTGCATTGTTGTCAGAACTTGGTGAACTACTTCAGCTATGTAAACTACTCGCAGCAGCTATGTTTTTTTAATAAATTTAGCATGCTTTTGCTTCACAGATTTTATATAAATAGGGATTTTGTGTTTTGAAAGTGATTTTCTTTCCAAGATATTTCTCTTCTTTACATAAACAATTTAAGCCTTGTGGTTTGTCGCGAATTACCTACTAAGACTGTAGTTTTGCTTATTTCTGCCTGTTTTTATTCATTTGATCTTACTGGTTACTTGAATAACATGGTATTTTTTCCTTCTCTCTGCATGGTTGAAATATTCATGAGGAAGAGAATGACTTGAAACATTACGTGTGGTAAGCACGCGTGCAGGTATTCATGCACCCTTAAACATTCCAAGAAACAGCGTGTCTTGTAAAAATAGTTGTGAAAAATAAAAGCAGAGCTTGTATACTTGCCAAATTGAATTTTTGATTGAAATTCTTGCACCCTGAGACTTCTGTGTTTAACTGGTCGTTGATGTACATATTACTTCAGTACCATTCTGTCGGGTCAAGGTGATGCAACAATTGCTCTTCGGTGGGGGTATGGCAACAGAAAGCAGTGGCATTTAGGAAGAGATTGTTCCCACTGCTATGTGCTCTCTATACCACTGAGATCATGTTTAGCAACTGTAAAGCTCTCTAAACAGACAAGCAGATCAGGAGGAATTCTGCTTCCCAAGACCACACCAATTCTTTAATTTTTCTGCATATAGGGATGTGTTAGGTTTGAGCACATGTATAAACTCCTACAGCCTTTATTGCAAACTTTACTGAACTCAAGAAGAAATTTGCTAATGTCCTAGATAATTCTCCAGATAACAGACATTATGAATATTTCAAATAGAGATTAATGACTATAAAGCTAGTTACCTGCTAGCTGGGCACAATGTCTTGTCCTTTTATTGACATGAAAACTGTGCTTTCTTGCTTAAAGATGTTAAGGCAATGAGGGTGGAAAAAAAAAGAAAATAAAAAGGAGGCATTGTATACTTTATTTCACAACTATTTTTGCAAGATCTTTTGAGCAATCTCTGCAAATATTCCATTTTTTATGTACCATTTCAAGACCAGTAACCTCCAAATAAGATAAAGGTAAAATCCAGTCAATTATGTGGTTACAGCATTTTCAGTGTAACAGAATGTCATATGCTGTTTTGAATAACTCCTTACTATAAACTTATACTGAAAATAATGAGTTAATTTAAAAATCATCACCATCATCTTTCAAAATGAAATCTTATTGAAGATTAAGACATTTTTCTTGCACATGGTACTTAGGATTTCATTTGCTTTAATCCCTTTGGGATATGTCATCCCCATATTCTGGTTCTTTGCTAGACCTTGCAAGGCAGTTCTCCCTGCAGCTAACCTTAATAGCCACCACCCTACACTGTCTCTTTCCCCTTACAGATGCTCCCTATCACCTTTACCTTTTATACCAAGTCATATTCATTCCTCTGTGGATCTCTCAGCTCAAGACCTTTACAAAAGTATCTTTATACAAGACACGACAGGAGAAAACAAGGCAGACTACTATTATCTGTACAGTCAGCTTGTTAAAGATTGTGGAATACTGGATTCTAAAAAGATTGCTGACATAAGAAAAACATGCATGGAGGTAGCAGTGCACTAGACATGATACCACATGGATAAAGACTAAAAATTTAGTCAGAGCTCAAAAGACTGAGCTCTTCTGTTTATATAGAAAATTGTTATTTGCACTTCTTTCTATTTTTGAAACAGTTCAGGTGGAGAAAGAAGGAAGGCATGAAAAAAAGAAGTCTCTTCATACTCTCAGATCTTGGTCAGATGCTTAGCATTCACACATATTCATTGTCTTAGGCATTCTTTTTCTTTTTTATAATGACAATAAATTCTCTACTATTGAAAAAGAAATTCAGAACACCCAGATATGCCTTTTTCTACAGAGAGAAGGAACTCTTAGGCTGTATTATGTTGAATTGCCACTAAATATTCTAGTGACCACAACTACCAGGATACAGAAATGTGTCCCAAGAAACTCATTTACTCAAATCATCTACCTCAGGAGAAACAATGTAAAACTGAATTAGGAGAACTCCTCTGGCAAAACAACAGGAAACTCACAGATGAGACCTATTAGCAGTACTGTGTGATATACCACCTAAAATAGCTCTGCTAAAATGGACCTGGTAGAAATAGATTCCAATATATCTGTGGTTATTTGTTATCATGAAGCATAAAATAGAGTGTTGACTTCTTTTCTATTTATGAACACACCATATTTGTTTTGCTGTTGATATCCAACCCAATAAAAATGCTTACTGCATTGTAATCCAAAAATGATTCCCAGGGGTGATTTATCTACTGCATCTTGGCAGATTTAAATAAAAAGTTTTCAAAAATCATAGAGAATAAATTTGAGGAAGTGCTTATAAACATCACAGAGTTTACAGACAAGTTTTCTACTATTGAACAAAGGCAAAAAAAAAGAGAAGTCTTCTGGCATAAGAACTGACAGATTATGTTGCTGTCCACAATTGTGGAATTGAAATGACTGAGGCCAAATGGTACAGAACATGTAGGTGACGTCATTCTTCACATCCAGGAGGAGGTCACTCTACCTGTGGAGGAAGTGCTGACAGGATGTTTATGTGGGATTGAAGTCAGATATAATTCAGGCAAATGAGGGCAGGAAGAGGGTGTGTAAATAGGAAGTCCCTTAATTTTGTTTAATTTCCTTAATTCTCTTTTTATTGTAACTTCTTTCATACCTGAAAAATTAACTCTTTTCCATGCAAGAATGATAAAAACATAAAACAGATTAATTGTCTTCATACACTTCAGCCATTTCTATAAACAGTTATTTTAGTTTTACTTTCTTCTTTATTTACATTATTTAGGCAAAAGGAAGCATAAATTTCACTGTCCTTTGGCTGTATTTATTTATTTATTCCAAGTGGCAGTGCAAGTTCACCAAATCTTAAATTTTGAGTTGATTAGTTCTTAAAAAAGGAAAATAGGTGACACTTTATATAACATTATTAGCACTGTTGTTAAAAGATTCAAAGGAAGATTTGCTGAGAATGATTTTGACTCTAGTCACTTAGAAACTGATGCTTACTGATGTATTGTCCTCAAGTAGATATACTATAAAACATGCAAATGTAATGATAGCTTTGTTATACATGATGAGTTAGAGGAAAAAAGAGTTTTATAATAATTGCAATGCCTATAATGAAACCATAATATTAGCTTATTCCCCATTTCTCCCATCACTTCATTAATTTATTTTTTGAAATATACCAAAGAAAAAATACCTAAAGCAAGATGAGAATTGTAATGAATGTCTTCTCCTGCTTCCAGACAAGTATACAGAATGAGCATAACTTGGTGAGTTACATTATGATAGAGCACAACAAGCTGAATTATAAAGTTACTGTGTAAATGCCCGTATTTGCAGGTATTCACAAGCAAATCACAGCAGTAAGTTCCAGTCCCCTTTCACAGATTGTCCACATTAAAACACTGGCATATATTTCATAGACTAAAACATTTGTGAAAAAAAATACAATTTGCCTATATTAGATGGTAAATAGTCAATATCAAAAACCATTGCTATTGTGAAACTTTGATGCGTGGTGTCTCTGCTTATCTTCATACAAAAAGTTCCTTGCATTCATAAAAAGAAGAAACAGGCAAGCAATGCAAAGGAGTACTGTGAAGGCAAGTTCACAAAGAGACATCTGGTCCAACTTTGCTCTTTTTTTTTCTTCCCTGCCCTGCTCCCCCCACCTTTTACATTTCCCTCTTTCCATTTTCCTTTCCTTAAATTATTCTAGCTGTTATTTTTGTCCCCTGTAAATAAACATGATGGGATGGTTCTGTACAGTATCTGTAAGAGATAGGGCACTCTGTTTCATTACAGATTTCAGTAGAAAGGGAGACTTATGTAAATGTCCTTGGTGACTTACACAGACATTCTTCATGATTTAATAGCTTAAAATTGGATCCTGGTCCTGCAGTCGTGTCCTGCAGCATGTTTTTGGATCCTAGCTTGCTTCAGCAGGTAAAAATACTGGCAACTTGCAGAGTCTGGTTGCAGAACATTAGCTTGCTATGTTAAGAGAAGAATCCAAAGATTCTTCTACAGAAGAGGGAAACCTGTCAGAGATTTCATGACCAAATTTTCATTTTCCTACTTCACTGCACTGAATTATCTACAGTTTTTTTGTTTAAACACTTAATCTCCTTTTCAAGTATTATTTTACTTCTACTTGTAGCATTCCTTGCAGCATCAATGTGTATAAATTATATATAAATCCCACTGCCTGATGGTTTTCTTTTTAAAGTAAGAAGAGATTTTTGAAAATAAAAACTATTCCTCCTTTGAAAAAACAGGGAACATGTAGTAGCACCACTCTGTTCCCTAAGACAGGTAGAAAAAACTTAAAGCTTCTCTCAACATCTTCATGATCAATAAGAATCATCAGGCTACTGAAAATGTAACATTGCTGATTTTAAATCATTGTCTCCTGCCCTCAGCTGTAGAAAATTGGTGGCACTACTGCAAGGAGGTGGTGTCTTATCATGACTAATTAGAACAGGAGGTAGGTTAATAATTTCAGCAGATGAATGTGATTTCTTTGAGGAATGCAAATGGGTGAGCAGCAGCTCCAGGGAACAGAGGAGAAATTCTGAAGACCATTTCCAAATGCCAGTTGTTCTTTCATAATTTTTTTCAAGTTCTTACCTGAAGAACCTAATGCCACGATACAACAACATTGTACAGCTACTAATTAGCAGAGTCCACAAACCTGAAAAAAACACTTGGGCTTCTTCATACCCCTCATCAGTGAGGTAATTTGTGTGAAAATCAGTCCTTTTTCTATCAATATGCCTTTCAAGGAAATACATATTTTTTCCAATTAAGAGTCTTATCTTGAAATGTGTAACTCAAAGTAGGGTTGTAACCCTCTTTTTTAAAGGAGTAAGTGTGGGAGGTGAAGGGAAACCATTCCTCATAATAAAAACCTGCCCTCATGAAGAAATGTCAATGACAACATTTCACTTCTACCAAGACAATATTTTGGTAGTTTGAGAAATCATCCAGGGCCAACAAGTTTTCAGTGCCTCATCACTTCAGCAGGTGCTTTATGCCTCAAACCGTATATATTCTTCTGAAATGAGGTGAGGATTTCAGTCCAGCTGAGTCTTCTCCCTTTTTCATGCAGTACTTGTCACACAGAAACTGAATGTCACTATTTAGCCTTGTGATTACAACACTCACCTGGCAGTGGGGAGACCAGAATTCAATTCCTTTGCTAATTTGTTTGAATGGTTTCCTCTGTGGAATCTTCCAACCAGTGAGTTAGTCTTGTTTGCTTTCACAGTGTCTCTCTCTGGCCTAGTGAATAGTTTTTATCAATTGCAAACCATCATGCTAAATAAGGTACAGACAGTTGTCATCTTCAGCTGCCTGAGTGGCACATGCTGCATGTGCCACGCTGAAGCCAGGTAAGCTGTGAGCGGGTCAGGTGCAAAACTGCAGAGTCCTGTTGCATCACTGTACAGCAAAACCCTGCATCCTGTGTAGTGGTCAAATGCAGCAAGGAGAAATCATTACAAAGAACAATAGTTGGCTAAATGTGAAGCAATCATTCCCTAACTCAAAAATTACCTAACGAAACCTTCAACTGTATTTACATCAGTGATCTGAAACTCCTGACAGAACTATATGATCAGAATGCATCATATATTACCCAGGCTGGGGCTAATCATTAATTAATTCTTTTTTCGAAAGTGTATTTATCTGTATGTATGAGCTTGAAGGTTTTATTTGACACTGCATACTAGGCTTAAAAACACAGTGCTGCTGGGTTGCTTTCTAGTATCAAGTGTTAATCAATTATTGTTATACTATTGCAATAAAGCTTTGTAACAAGGACAGTGAATCTTTTTCATAAATTTCAGACTACAAGAAAAATGCAGGCATATTTGTTTTGTCATTATTTATGGAATCTGACCTGGAATGAAATGCTGCCTTTTGTTAATTTCTGCTGATGACTGGATTTTGTACTAACACAAGTAAAATTAGGCAGCGCTTCATTGCAGAATTAATCCTGAAACAATAAATAAAAAGTTTAAATAAGAGTTTTGCCTTGAGCCAAGTTAAAGAAAAGATATCCTGCATCAATCCCTGCTACACTCATTCACGCATATACCTTTCTATTTAAAATAATAGTGCTACACTTGAATGAACAGAACTTGCCTCTGATAGAAGATCTGATTTTAAAAAGGAGCTCAAAGGAGCAAGATCTGCAGCATTAGAAGTACACCAGAAGTAACTGAAATCAGTGAAACTAACACTAAACAGAACTTGCAAAATCAGGTACTTTGGTTTTGAGGAAAAGGAGAAAAACAGAAAAAGTGAAATAACAGTACATTTACCACTCCTTTGGTGAGAATAAATATGTTTTGGAAAGAATGCAGTTTCACTATATCTGATTTATCCAGCATGGCAGAAGGATTTACACAACAAAAGACAAAACCTTTTAATAAAATTGAATGCAATGTGCGATTACAAAGTGGACATTTCCTCTTGTCCTAGTGAATAACATAAGGATCTTGTATGCCATTTTAGTTCACAACACCTGTGATGAATTACTTGTAAATGCAATGAATAACATTACTAGGAACATGTCAAATTATACGTTGATAATGAATTTTTGGATGCATCTGCTATGTAATTGTTCCCAGCGGATGTGTATTCATTTTCACCTGGCATTATTTTCCTGATTTTGGGGTTTGTTTTCTATTATGCATTTTCATTTCTATCATAATTGTTACAGTGATCCCTGTTCTTTTGTTCTAATCAGGTCCCTTTGATGGTGTTGCACATTCTGAACAAAAGAGGAGGGGAAAACACACCAGGCTATTGGCAAAACAAAACACTGGTCTTTATTTGTGACTTTCTAAGTGCCTGCTTGGCCTCAGAAGGTTGGGTGGTGTTGAGAGGGACCAGTTGTTTCCCTGAATGCATCTGCCAGCTGCTCCAGGCATGTGTTCTGCAGAATAGGAGGTGAATAAACACGAAAGGCTGCCCTGCTGACAGACAGGTACATGCTGCATTTACTAAGTGCATCTGAGACTTTTCTTAAAAAGGTAAATAAAGCGAATTAGTAGCATAGGATGGTATGTTTGTTCACAACACTGTTATACAGAATGATATACAGAAATGCTCACAATGAAAATATCTGTCATCAGTTTATGGTTTTAGTAAGCAATCCTACATTAATTGTGTTTACACAAACTTTCTGTATAATGTACAGTTTCTCATGCAGAGGTCATTTTTACTTTACAGAGTATACTTGTCTCTCAACATGAGTAATTTCAAAATGCTGCCAAAATCAACTGATCAGTTACTGGATATATGAGTGCAGAACTTTGGCTTTTATTAAAATTTTACCTTTCTTTGTGATTCAGTAAATCATTTACAGCATCTGCCTGAGACCATTTTCCACTCTGAAATATTTGCTCTGCACTTTACACCCTTTTGAATTCTATATTGGTATATCCAGCAGCTGATATTTTTCTGTCTCACTGGGTAGTGGCTTGAACTACCTGAACAACTTTAGCCACTCTGAAAAGAACAGTCTGGTTCTGGTCTTTTCCAGATGTTCAGGATTTCAGTTCAAGGACTATTTTTGAGATAAAGGAAAACACTGAGCTTCATATCTAGATTTGATTTTCTCCCTTCCCCTGAATTAAGAGGGATGTACTTGTCCCTGTCTATGAGAAATGTCTACAGAAATTTTAAAAAAAACTTAATTAAAAAAACAAAACCCAGAGCCTGAAAGAGCTAAAAGCTCTTCTCTCTTCTCTTCTCTTCTCTTCTCTTCTCTTCTCTTTTCTTCTCTTCTCTTCTCTTCTCTTCTCTTCTCTTCTCTTCTCTTCTCTTCTCTTCTCTTCTCTTCTCTTCTCTTCTCTTCTCTTCTCTTCTCTTCTCTTCTCTTCTCTCTTCTCTTCTCTTTTCTCTTCTCTTCTCTTCTCTTCCCTTCCCTTCCCTTCCCTTCCCTTCCCTTCCCTTCCCTTCCCTTCCCTTCCCTTCCCTTCCCTTCCCTTCCCTTCCCTTCCCTTCTCTCTTCTCTCTTCTCTCTTCTCTCTTCTCTCTTCTCTCTTCTCTCTTCTCTCTTCTCTCTTCTCTCTTCTCTCTTCTCTTATCTTCTCTCTTCTCTTATCTTCTCTCTTCTCTTATCTTCTCTCTTCTCTCTTCTCTCTTCTCTCTTCTTTCTTTGAAACACTCATTGGCATTCCAAATTTTAAAAATTTCTTTAAACATTTGTAGACAGCCTATGTTCAGCCTGACAGGTCCATGAGGTCTCATTATAATAATTTATGGGAATCATAGAATTGCAGAGCTATTTTTATTGGAAGCAACCTTAAGGATCATCTAGTTCCAACTCTGCTATCATGGGCAGGACACAGGATAGGTGGGGCAGGGATATAAGATGCTGCTCTTAAAAAAAGAAAAAAAATTCTAAATGTTTGGCATTATGAAAGGTGATATAGTCTGAAGGTAAAATACAACTGGTCTCTTTAATCAACAGGGAAATGTTTGTATTCAGAGTACTTTTAAACTATTTTTCCCCCAGTGCTTCAATATCAGTCTCCCTGCATGCAGCACAGCATGCAGCTACACAGCATGTATCTAGACTTTTTTTTTAATTGTGATTGTGAAAAATAAACTTAGCATGACATCACCAACATTAGTTTGCAGTAATTTTTACAGGTCTACAAACATGTCTTCAAAAAGAGCACTGCATGAATGCAGATTATATTGCATTTATTCACATTAAATAATTAGAAAGTGAGCAGTAAATTGACAGTAATGTAGAAATGTGTTTATTTATAAGGCTTAATAGGTGCAGTACCATATCAATACTCTGTACACAGACAGCACCTCTTAACAAGGAGTATTTTCAAAAATGTTAATGAGCTAAATATTAGGGTCACATAGAATTAAATTTTAGTCTTTATTATGATAGCCTGAGCTAAGGAAATAGATGCATTTGACTTCATAGTTACTTCATGAACAGTGGGAGCAGAATCCAGTCAAATATGAGCTGTTAATAACAATACTTTATAGATATGTTGTAATAGAATTTGGTTTGTACTTATAGACTTTGTTTACATTTCACATTCAGATATAAGTGTTTTTCTCTTCACTATCTCTTCATGCCAGTAGGTCTAATATGAACAACAAAAATATCTATTCACCATGATTTAGTAAATGACACCAGCTCTTCCTATTCAAATCTGGACTTTGAATTTCTTCAAAAAAAAAAGATTACATCTACTGTCTCTTGCATATTTGGAAGTTAGCCCAAATTGCACCAATAGGCATACACAGCAAAATATTTAATTTAATCATTCATTAGTCTAATATGTATGTTCCTCCTCTGATCCTGCACATTTCTAATGAGGCAGTTGAACAACCTCAATTTTTGTTCCTCTGGGATTTTTTCATCTGTCAAGAGAATTTTGCCCAACTATTTCCAAAAAATTATGAAAATTAAATTCAAGTATCTCAGCTTATAAAAGCTATAATAAAATAAATGCCACTTTCTTCATTATGTTAAACCAATTAAATCTAATTTCTCTTCTGTTTCCATACATAAGCAACAGCTGTACATGCCATCCATCGGTAATTAATTGCTTCCAACTGCCTGCCAATGAGAATGATATTTCTTTAAATCAGTGACACAGCACACCAGCAGCCTCCAAGTACACCAGAGCACATCAGATCATGCCACATGTGTGACATATAATAAGGCATGTGTTTCTGCACGTACACAAGAGGAACAGCACATGCTCCTGCAGTCGGCGCCCTGGAGCCGCCGCCTCTGCTGGAGAAGACCACTGACACCACGGGGCTCAGCACACAGACTGTCCGCAGGTCATCTGACAGGTGGGCAGCCGATGTCATGGTTTGCATCACTGACCTAACAGGTAAGATACACAGCACCTTTCCACTGTGGCCCCGCTGCCAAACACAGCTTCCTTCAATCAGCAGGGAGACATTGCCTTGGAAAAGTGGCTTGCCATCAGAGAAGGAGCAAGATAGATTTCCCCAAATTTTAACAGTAGGTGAATTTCCACTAAAAAGTGGGGTGAACTGTGAAATGGAGACTGGAAGTAGGATCCCAAATGTGCCTTATAAACATCTTGCCCCTTCAATGGATACAGTAAATTATTTTCTTTCGGAAGAGGACATATAGCTGAAGAGCCTACAACTATAACTGGATTGTGTCTGGTCTGGATTGTTACAAAAATTAGTTTATGTGACCCAGAGCCAGCAAGGTAGCCATGTGGCTCATAATGAATAATAAATTACATTTTTATTCTTTCTTTTCTGCTTGAAAAGTTCATCATAAAGATTCCATGTAACAAGACATTTTTTTTCCATCTCCATTAGGGAAAAAATGAAAGATATTTGAGAAGGAGGGCGGATGGCAGCTGGAAAAAACTTTTATTGTTTACAATTGAAGTTCAAAAGAAGTAGTGTGTGTGCCAAGCCTTTGTAAAAGCAAACAATAAACAAACATTTTTCAGTGAAAAGTGAAACAAAATGCAAGGATTTTTAGAAAGGTACATTGGTTTTTCAGGCTTAAGCCATCAAGTTAATCTTCTACTCTCTTTATTTTGACATGTTTTTCTTTACTTGAATTTTCCAGTTTTGTGTTCTCTATGTATGGATATGAGTCCAACTTTTAAAACTGTGTGTATACAAAAGAGGAGAGCAGACCCAGTGTCCAGTGTACTTTTATGTACTCTGATCTGAAGTAGAAGAGAAAAAACTAAAGTCTTTGTAGCTACGCAAATGTAAAACTTGGGTAATGAGAAGCAAATTAGACATGAATGAAATCAAGACATGTCAAGAACATTAAAAAAACCATGATCAAAATACCCCAGTATTCTGTCTCTGATCGTACTGCAGGAGACACTATGGACAACACACAAGCCTACAACTTTCTACAATCAATTCCCTTCATACTCTCCCAGTAAGCAGAACCACTGCACTGAGGGATATCAGAAGGCAGATGCATGCCTACTCTTTGTAAGAGTCATTTATGGACCTGTTGCTTTTCTAATTCCTTTCTGAGCCTGCTCATACCATATGTCCTCCACAGCCTGCTGTGGAAGTCAGTCTCTCAAGTGATCTAGACTCTGCCCAAAGTACTTTCTTTTGTTTGTTCTTTAGATGACTCCTACAGAATTTAGTGACTGGTCCTTGCTCTCATACTGTGTGGAACTTGTTTACCAGTTCCACAACCAGGTTATCCGCTTGGTAATAGACCACAATTCTCCCGAGATCTCTCCAATTCCAGGCTTCTTAGCATGCTTATAAACAGATGATCCATCTGCTTGATTGTTTTAATTGCCTCCTGTGTTCCTCCTTCAATTTCACAGCATCTCTTGAGACAGAGACAAGAACTGTACACAGCATCAAAATAGTGGGCATACACATTTTTATACAGCAGCAAAGTTTTGTGTTCTGTCTTGTCTGAAAAATCTTTTCCGATGATGTCCTGCATTTTGTTGATTTTGCTTGATACTGCACACTGAGCTTGTAACCTCAGAGACTTGCCAGGGATGACTCCAAGATACTTTTCCTGACTGCTGGATGGTAATTCTCAATTCAACATCATGAAGCACAGCTTAGATTATTCTTCCCCTATGCATTGCCTTAGATTTTTCTACACTGGATTTCATTTGACATATGACATGTTTCTCTGCTCAGCTTCACCACCTTCCTTCTCAGCTCTAAAGTTCCTTCAGCCAGTTGGCAATGACTTCTGACCACACAGAATAGCTTCATATAATCCTCAGACTTGGAGATTTCAGTGCACACTCTCTTCTCCAGGCCCTTGATGAAAATGTTTAATAAAACCAGTGTCAGTGTCTATCCCTCAGGGACCTTACTACTGAAAATGAAATATCCCTTCTGTAAAACAACCAAAGAGCTCTACTCTTCGCTTTCTATTCTTTAACCAGTTTGCAATCCATAAAAGACACTCTCCCAACAGCTGTGGTGACTGTGTTTCTTTACTAACCCTGTCAAAAGCTTTTAGAAAATCCAAATATTTTATGGCTCCTGTATCCTCTTAATCCATGTGCTTACTGACAGGGCTCCAGCAGGTTAGAGATGCAGTATTTCCTGTTGTAGAAGTCATGCTGCTTCTAGACAGTTTCTGTCTGTGTGCTCAGTGATCTTAGTCTTTATTGCAGAGTCTACCTTCTTACCAGGAATAGAAGGATACGAGCACAGCTCGTATGATTTCATCATTCCTGAAAGGTTTAATGAAAGATCTGTACTTTTTTTTTTTTTTTTGTAAATCGTGTCATGCACATGCTCTTTGTAATATGTCTGTGGAATACAGCTTTTTAATATCATAAGCATTATTTATTATTACAAATTCATTAAGAATGGAAGTTTTCTACTTGCCAGTTTTCATACCCTGCCACAGAATCATCAATTATTCAATAAACTCTGAGGAAGGAGTCGGAATATAAACGTATGGACATAGAAAGAGTTTGGTTGCACATTATGCTTCCCCCTTGCACTCCGGGTCTTTTCCAGAACCCAATCCTGCACTCTGTCTGGAAACTGGAAATCTGCCCTGTTTGTGGATAATAAACTCTGGCTGCCCTCACTTGTTTCACAGAAAGGCATGGTAGCATATTGGTGTTAGTCAATAGCTTTAGCCATTTTATCCTGGTCCTTCTTTAATAAGAATACATCCAAAGACTTTCTGTAAGAATTATACTTACAAGTCAGTATTCCTGCCTTTATTTTAGAGCCCACATAGATTTTTGCCTTGACATTTCAAACACCAAGTTCTGTTTTTCACCTTTGGTACAATCAATAAAACAAATGCCTGTCCTTCCTTACCCAAGGCTCTAAAATACTGGTCTTCTCAAAACTGCATTTAAGCCAAAGAACACGATCAATAATTTGGTATTTTGCACGTGTCTATTATGAATGTATTAAATACACTGCATATGCACAATAAAAATATACTCACTCCCTATAAATTCTATTCTGTGCATACATATAAACCACAGCAATTTAGTTATTTACTGGGTACTACAAGAGCTATAAAATGCCACTTTCTAAGAACACAACTGAGGCTTAAGTCAGCATTTTTATGATATCATCTGTACTGGGAAAACATTAAAGGCTCAATATTTAATAAACATAATAAACATCCCCATGAAACAAATTGTTCATAAACTACCTGTTTAATTTTTCAGGGCTCCTGAACCACATATTTTCTTATTAGTTGTGAGCCTGCTGGGTTGCAGGATAGATAGGGCCTGTCAGGGATAGAATATAATGTAGCGGTTTTATGAATTATTTCTGTGAGGAAAAGCCTATTACAGCTGACAAGAGGATGATGATATTAGCCCATCATCATTCAGATGGCACCACCCTTCCCCCTTTCATCCATCAGACCTCTTGTATGGAGGCTGAAAGCCATAGAGTCTTTGCATAGCCAACACAAAGACAAATACTGCTCTTTTTCTGCATCCATGAAACATTTAGTATTTCATTTTGAATCATGGCAGATGACAGTAACAAATGGCCTAATGAATCTCCCTTATTGTCCCTCGTGAATCTGAAGAGGAGCTAAAAGTAAAATCTCTGTTTCTTTTTTTGGACATGCTCGTTTGGGATTGAAAGGTTTTCACTGCATTCTAAATAGCATTCCTCAGTAACTGAAAATTAGACCAATAAACAAACAAGCAACTTGCAAACCACACAGCTATACCACTGTAGACTATTCTTCACCCCGTACCTTACCAGTATTAATTTTGGGAAAGTGCTTCAATCAATTTTGGCACAATTACATAAGTCAATATACAAATGTGAAAAAAAGATAATGAAGAAACAATAATAAAACCACATAATGAAATTCTGTATTAAACAACAGTGGAAATACATCAGTGGGCATCATGATTTCTAGACCAATTTTTACCATCTTTTTGTTTAATTTAGAAGAAAATACACTAACAATGCCCACACTTTACCACAAGAATATATTTAAATGTATAAGATCTGATCTTATAAATGCCCATGCAGGGCACTTTACAGGCAGAAATTAATAATGTGGCTAGAAACAGTTTAGTGAGCAGTGTGTCATAAAGACCTTGCTCACCTTGATCCAGCTGTTAGACGAGCTTTTCTTTCAGCTGTGTAGGTGATTTTTGCACTTGCATCTACCTCCCTGCTGTAACAGTCTTAGGCACAAGCTGGTCAGTTGGTCAACTGACCTGGGTTACTCTGGGCTGCATGATGCCCCCATGCACTCTGGGCACTCACCCCAGCACAACTGGATCCCACACCTCGTGTAAGCCACATTGGCCCCACTGTGCCAGTATGCTCGGTGTGGCCATGTGCCTTTATTCCCTGGCTGCCTCTCCACTCCAGGTCAGAAATAGGAATGTGAGTGTGGTTCCTCATTGTGCTTTAGTCTCCTTTCAACATTCACCTGGATAAACAAGTATAGAGGGATCTGTTGCAAGGTCCACCAATCTGTCTGATGAGGAAACTAAGACTACAGACTGCATCTATTCTGTAGCATAGGCAGGAAAATTTATTCTCATTATTCTCATTTATTCTTCACTCTGGCTCCAAGATGTTCTAATGTTCTGTACATGCATCTATGACATGACTAAAGTTGTTGAGGTGTAACCTCTATGCTCAGTCTTACCAAAGTGGCATAATTATGTATATAAAGACAGCAAAATCATGTTTTCTTCCTTTACTTGAATAACTCTTCTTTTCAATTTATTTCACTTTTTTCCCCCATAAAACTGGTTTCATCTATCCCAAAACATTGTGATTCATTGAGCTTTACTCTTCAATAATGTCTCCCCTGATTCCTCTCATGCAACACTCAAGCTTTCCTTCAGCCAAGCAGAAGAGAGAGGAATGGCAGGAACTCCTTTTCATTTATTATGAAAAGTTGTGAAAGTACTTCAGCATCAAATGCTTATTTTGTTTTGTCAGGAAAGCTAACCAAAATGGCTTTCTTTATGTAGGAAACTTTTTGCACAGTTTTGTTTGTATCTACTGTAGGCACATGTGCATTTTTGACATGACAGATCATAATGGCTCTTTCAGAGCCATTACAGTTACCAAGTAAATCCTTCTTAGTTCAAGTACATGTAATTGATTCCCATAGACTGTAATAGCTCCAAAACCAAGGCAATACCCTTACCAAACATAAAAGCAGTGGCAGGACTAATACATAATAGCAGTCAGTTTTTACCACCATAGGGCTAGAAAATGATGAAGTGCTAACAACATGGCTTTTTTATTTGCTGATTTTGGGCACAAAAAAGGGTAATAATTCCATAATATTACAGTGGTATCATTCCTGCATAGTCCTGGTAAACCTATAAATCCTCAAATATCACAGTAGTCGTCTCAGTCTCCATATGGAACATAAACTAAGGGTTAGTCCATTCAACTTCTTTGTATACAAATATTCTACTACAATTTACTGGGCAAGTGTCTAAATAAGTTTGGTTTGGTTTGGTTTGGTTTTTTTCTTGTAAATTAGGGATGCTGTATAAAAGCAGTCTTCTTCTGCACTCAGAAAGCTGTAGATTTGTACTGCCCATGGAGGAAGTGTGCAAAACCGTTTCCCAAGCAGCTGGGTGAGTAGTGGTAATACAGAGCAGGCATTACATTTTTTAATGTAATTGTCTGCTCTTCAGCATGTCTGATAGATTCAATAAACAGCTTGGCAACATACATCCCTGCCTTCCTACTGCATAAGGATATTCAAAAGGTTAATGTCTGTGCTCATGAACATAGATGACCAATGACCCCAAAAGGAAGGAGGGCACCAAATGATATATTGACAAGAAGGGCCATTTCTTTGACATGAAGAAAATAGGCAAAGTACAATTAGAACCTCCTCCTTCTCTTTTTCTTTTTTTAATGACTTTTGAAGAAAAGACAAGTTTTTAACTTTTTTTTTTTTGTTCTGAAAGAGTTTATATTACAATAGAAAAAGGTGCTGTAAACTTCAAGGAGCTAATGTACCCTCTCTAAAGAAGTCTCAGTGGAGATCATAGAAATTTCACGACTCCCATATGTTAATAATGTCTTTGAATATAAAATCCAAATTAAAAACTGGAGCTGAATAAAATACTTTTGTTAAAAGTAACATTTTGAAATGCTGTCAGTAACTATCATAAATATTTGAGAAGTTAATATTTTAATCTTCAACTATAGCTCTGAAAACACTTTTAGTGACAGACAGTGCTTCATTAATAGAGTTCTGTATGTCTAATTGCTTTAGGCAAAGTGGGTTGCATTATTTTGACACATGACATGCAATTAGTACATGGTCACACGGCTAAAGGAAGATTTTACACCTTTTTTCCTTCTACATTCAGAGTGGATAATTAGCATATTTTTTCTGCTTAGAATAATCATCAGAGCCTTAGATCAGAAATTGCCTAATGAGGTAAAATTCCAGTTGTTGACATTAATACATGTGACATTTTTTTCAGTTGTAAAAGTAAACCTACTGCCTCTATTTCATTTACTCTTTCCAGAGTATTCTTAAGATTCAGCTATGGGGTTTTTTTGCATCAAGCCATTGAATAGTCATATATTTTCAACAGAGAGAGGGATGAATGAGGTTTTTATATTTTAGTGTATTTACTTGATAGTGATATTTTACGAAGATTAAATTTGTCTACAAGCTGCAGCCATTGTAGGTAGACTGCAGATCTGTTAACAAAAAAGGCAAACCACAATCACAATATACAGGTTTCTTCCTTATAAATTTCTTTGATATATTATGTATATATATATATCCAGAAAATGGGAACTCATTTTACTCAGCTATGAGACCCACTCTATAGGCTGTATGCAACACTCCCATAACAAAAATCTGTCTTTTTGCATAAAATCATATTTTGATTACCTTTTGTAGAAGAAATATATGAAGATTTATTACAGATAAGCTGATCTAACATAATACACTTGGCCTACAGAAAATGTTTTCCTAAAGGAGAAATTTTGAAAATTTTAAAGGGGACTATTTTAGGTTCTTTTAAGTAGACTTTTTTCCCTTTGCATTTAGCACAATTGCATATAATCACATTTTATGTTAAATTTCTAAACATCATAATAGTTAACAGCAAAGGAAGTGGTTTGTATTCTCATTTCTTTACTCCTTATTCAGGCAAACTTTCCTCTGAAAAGTTTTCATGAGGTGTGGGATCTGCAGCTGAGGGAGATTTTCAGGATCTGAGTTCTGCTATTAGCACTGAGTGTAGAACATACACAGAGATTCTCCAGAACTACGTTAGAGACTTAATGCTGCCTATAACAAAGGGCTGATTTAAGCACGGGTTTCTAACTTGTAATATCCTGCTATTTCATTAACTACATAGAAGAGAGGAATCACAGACCATGCTCCTGCCTTATTTCAGATATTATATTTACCAGGTTTGAAACAGTTGTAGGGCTAGCACTTAACATTGATAGGAAAAAGGCACACAAACAAAAAAGGCACAGGCATTTACCTTTTTTTCCATTAACTGGGAGGTAAGTGTGTTAAAAACAAGTTTGTTAATCCCACAGGAAGTATGAGTTTATAGAGTGACCTGACTACATCATAGACATCTCAGGAGAGACCAGGATGTCCATCCTGCTTCAAATATAGTCAGTTTTTTACCCTGTTGGGTTTTATTATTAATTTAATTTCAAGTGAACAGTACTAACGTAATAATAACTTTTTTTTCAGCATAGGTGTCCCTAGCATATTTTTTCATATTACTATTTACCTTGAGAGCAACGATTTCTTTAACATCCCTTCTTTTATTACAATTTTCTACTTCCCTCTAAATGTGTAGCAGTCATATTGATTTTACATCTTTTTAGATAATCAACAGCTGCTACTTTAAGAACTCCTTTCAATGCTAGCCTGTCTTGTAAGACCTCTGAAAAAAACCTCTAAAAAAATTTAAAAACCCAGTGTAAGAACCTGCACTTCAGATCATGTGTGTGATGCGTACTAGTTCCATTGAATGGAACGGAACAAGGCAAAACACGAAGGCAATAAAATATGCTAGCAACTGACAGGGAACAAAATAAAGCAAGTCCCCTCCACTAGCTTCAATTTCCTCTTCTGAACTCATTTACAATGAATACAGTGAATTCATAGTAGAAGTCTACAAAAAGCAGGATAGAAGAAGAGGAATCCGAAGTCCATTGGTCCATTGGTGATTACTGAATATCATGCTGATAGTGAAATGTCCACCTCTGACTCTCTGCTCCAGTAACAGCCGGATGCTTGGAAGATGTGCTCCCAGAAGACAAAATTCATACATGTATGTACTTTTACTCTTCCCTTATCTTCTTCTGGTCACTTATCAGATGGGCAAGATGGGGTACATATTCTAAAGCAGTCTGACTCTTCTTCTATAGCATCCATAAAATGGTGTATTGATGCTGTTAAGACATAAATTTTCATGAGCCTTAAATAGAACCGATAAGCTGTTGTATATGACCATTTTTACTCTGAACATGTGGCATGTAGCATTATTTTATTAGTATATTTTCTGCTAAGCCGTAAGGTGGACATGCATCCCTGGTTGCTACAGGTAGGATAGTACGGAGCTCAGAGAGCTCATATGTTTAGTACCAGCTACTCCGTGTATATCCCACTGAATTCTGGAATTACACTGTGCTGCTCTCTAAAAGCCTGCAGCTTCTGATAAGAAAAAAAGCTTTTCTAAACTAGATTTACACTTGTGATGAGATTGTGATCGTGGAGTTTAGTGGAAAGATGCAGTCATTTAGCAGCAAGTTAACAAGAAGCCAAATGTCCACAGATTATGTTAGACTGCCATAATCTACCACATCACAGTAAAACAATGAAGATCTAATTGGCAAGCAGCAGTATGCAGGAAATCAGAAACACCAGAGAGGGCATCTTTGGCATTTTTGTTTAAGCATACGTTCATTGATCTTACTCATTTCCCAAACCATAAGAGACTAAATAAAAGAGAAATTCACAGACTAAACCCAGATGTAGAAAGATCCTCACAACTAAAGAAATATTGCTACAAATTCTCAGAATAGCCTGAAACCAAACTGAACACATACCAGCAGGATTTGTTTCAACAAGGCCTACATGGAAAAAAAAATTCTCAACATGTTTTAGATGGTTGCAGTGGGTTTGTGCTGCAGGGTTTCGATAGCGAGGAAGCTGCAGCAGCGGTTTCTGTGAGAAGTTGCGAGAAGCTTCCCCATATCCAACAGAGCAAATTCCAGGTGGATCCAGGACAGACCCAAGCTGATCAAGGCTGAGAGAGTCAGCAATGGTAGTAATATTTAAGAAGGAAAAAAAAAAATATTACAGAGAAGTAATTGCAGCCAGAGAATAGAGGAGTGAAAACATGTAAAAGAAACAGCTCTGCAGACACAAGGTCAGTGGAGACGGAGGGGCAGGATGTGCTCCAGGTGCCAGAGCTGAGATGCCCCTGCAGCCCGTGGTGAAGACCATGGTGAGGCAGCTGTGCCCATGGTGGGGATTCACATTGGAGAATTTTGTGGAGGACAGTCTCCTGTGGGAGGGACCCCATACTAGAGCAGGGGAAAGAAGGACGCCTCTCCCTCAGGAGGAAGCAGCAGCAGAAAAAACATGTAATGAACTCATTGTAATTCTCATCCCCCATCTCCCTGCTGTGGGGGAGGAGATAGATAATCAGGAATAAAGACGAGGAAGGAGGGAGGGATGGGGAGAAGGTGTTTCTAAAATTTTTTTCACTTCTCATTATCCTACTCTGATCTTGACTGGTGATAAATTCAATTAATTTCTCCAAGTTTGGTCTGTTTTTCCCGTGATGGTAATCAGTGAGTGATCTTGCCCTGCCCTTATCTCAACTCATGAGCCTTTTGTTATATTTTCTCTCCCTTGTCCAGTTGAGGAGGGGAGTGATGGAGAGGCTTTGGTAGGCACCTGGCATCCATCCAGAGTCAAGCCACCAAAATGGCATTTAGCTAGGACCATGATATAAATAGTAGATTTTTTTTTTTGTAGTGTTGATCCTGATCTATTATTTCCTCATTTTCCTATTTTTATCACTGGTACCAGCTGGTAGATATTTGAAATTAGACCTGAACAAATAATTGGATGTTTTGGTTCACTGGCACAACTGAAAAACTGGAAGTGGGGGAAGGGACTGATCATTTTAGACTGATTAGGAAGGATTATTTGTTTAGTTTTGGTTCTTAGCCACAGAACAATGAGAAAAAAAAAAAAACTGCTTCTGATAGCATAAAATGATTATTTCATTTCCAGGTTATGTGCTTTATTTTAATTTTTTTAATTATTGACTTATATGAAAATATAAAATATTTCTTAAAAAAGAACTTCAAATTATTTTTTTCTTCAATTTTGATGCTGGCTGAAACTGTTCACCAAATTAGGCATCATTTCAACAAGAATTTTTATCAACATAAAACTTTTTTTTATTTTTTGAATACAATATATGATCAAAAATGTTTTCCTAGCTCTACTTGAACTATCTCTGGATTCTGGCTTGCAGAATTAATTAAGTAGGAATCATACAGGAATCATCTTGTGTCTTTCTTATTCTTAGACTCCCTTAGAGAGTCAGCTCCCTGGAATGCATTAGGGAAGCTATGGAAACTGCCATATTATCTACTTTCTATTCCTTGCCACAGTTCCAGAAGGCACGTAGCAGTAAAGGATCATCGAGACACATGGAAGATATTATACCTACACTGTGACCCTTCTGGCTGGCTGTATCTGGCACAAAGAGCAGTAGGGCAATGCTGAATCTTCGTTTTTCGTAATCACATATAAACACTTCTCAGAAATATGATCAGTTGCACTAGGCAATGTTTAATGTACTTGCATATTTTAGCCTTTTGAGAAGGAAATTAGGTGTGTGGGGAAGAAGTGCAGATGCTTTTCTGATTTTCTAGCTTTGATGAGTTTTTTCTTTGACATCACCCATTTTAGGGTCACCACATGAATTCCTATACTTCCAGAAAAATGCACTCTGTTGCTTCCTTGCCTAAACTGCTTTCAGTAGCAGCTACAGAATTTAATTTCAGGATCTTTTTTTCAGAGAGTTCTGAGAGTAAAAGTGACCAAATTTCCCCAACATACATTGCTTTCTATATATTCAGTCTTTAAAAATTTACATTTGTAACTAAAGTGGTACAATCCCTATGAAAGAAATACAAGAAAAGGTCTCTAATTTTTTGTGTTGTTGCTCTGAGAACTTCCTATGTGTTCTTGGTAGAGAGAAAATGAAGCAGAATATACTGAATATTCTTGCAGAATGTGCTGAATTTTACTAAATGTTTTACTCTCTTGCTTTTTAACCTGTTTACCAGCAAGAATCCTGTAATAGCTAATGTAACATGCACATGTCACTTTATTGCTTTCAATATCCCAAAATAATTTTTCCTAGATTATGATCTTAATTTTCCTCTTCCACAGCTTTGAATATATCTTTCGTTATCTTTCAGGATGAGAATGCAACTTCCTCCCCAGTGCCTTCTCTGTAACCTGGACAGCCCTACTTTACTATGCCAAATTTTAAAATATGACTGAAAATATTTATTATAAAACAAAGTCACCTTCTGTGAATACATGCACTAGGCACTAAGTGCCTTCAACAATTTTTTTATACCTATGTCTTATTACACGACCATTCAACAGAAGTGAATGCAGGGCCACTGAATGGGCATGGCTGTTTACAGGGCAAGGGCTCAGAAAAAAGAAAGTTGTATGCAACACTTGCCTGAATTACAGCCCCATAGATCAGCCAAAGCTCAAATTTTTCTTGGCTGGAAACTGCAGTCAAGGTTCGCAGGTTTTCATCCCTGCTTTTGGTTTGATGAAACTGATTAGGTAGTTGAGACGCATCAAATAAAATATTTTTATTTGTAATTTCGGAATATCCTTTTCAATTCCTTTATTATGCAATCCTGCCAGAAATTTCTATGGAGTAACTTTTAAGTATATGTGCACACACACACCCCCCCCTCCCCACACACACACATCCCCGCTCTTCCAAGGGAATTTGCAGGTCCTGCAAAACAAAAGGCATCTGCATTCAGAAATTTACAATACAAGAACAAATAACTTGGAGGTCTTTTTAAATTTCATAGGTCAACCCTTTAATGAGAATTGGAAAGTGGGAATTGGAATGCTCTCATGAAATTTTCAAGGGCCACAACATTTTAATTATTGTGTTATAAAAATAGATGCACTAAATGTAAAGAGGTGTATAGAGTTGGCCTTCATTTACATTCAACACGGAGCAATGATAAATTTGTACATAACAAATGTGTGTCCGCCAGCAGAGCACGTGTCCTTCGGCAGGATATACTGGTGTATTCCAAAAGCAGACAATAGCTTAATAGGATAGGGGGTGACATAGAGACAGAAAAAAACTACCCCAGCATAATACCATTAATAATGTTTATTTTAGTTCTAGTTTGAGCCACAGTCTTAAAAATAAACAATACATTCATAATTTCAGTGTCCCTCATTCCATGTTTTGATTCTGATCTGCCACAATTGTTACATGAAATTACGTTGCAGTTACTTCAATCAGAAACACGAAAAGGTTATGACTTTCTTGTTTCAAAAGACAGAATTTATAGCCGAAGGGCCTATTCTTCTCTCAAAGAGCACATATAACACTAATTAAGGGCAATGGGAATGACATGTCTCCACTAAGAGGAAAATTTTAAACTTGATTATAATATTTGTTAGTAATTATGCCAATTATTAAAGTTTATAGTCTCAATTTAAAAGAACTAGGCCATTTTGAGAACTTTTTATAATATTACTTTTTAATATCAATTAAAAAAAATAATTTGCAAACCATTGAGATAGTAGTAGAGAAAGTAGGATGGAAAAAGGTACATTTAATCCACAAATAAAAGTTAGAAAAGAGTTTTACAGCTATTTCCCCTTCAAGGAATATTTCAAAAAATATATTTACTATTTATATAGTAAAAGATACCTCACTATGCTGCTCATTGATAGAGATATATTATTACAGCATATTAAGTCTCAGTATCTTGGATTTCACATAATATTATTTTTCGTTTTGGTACGATCCAGTATTCATTAATACAATTAATTAGTAGTTGTAGCTTATATTAAATGTTGAAATTCTTTCTCAGTGCCTCAGATATGAATTTTTTTACATTCAGTTTTTAATTTTACTTTAGATGCCATTAGAAGAAACGTAACTGCTTGAAGCAACAAAATTTCAGTTAGTTCTGTTTCAGCTTTTACTTTGTAATGTATAACTTGTTTAAAGGATGGATTTAAAACATTATGTAATTAGGCATTTGGAAAGTTTTTGAAATACTGTATTTCAGTAAGTAAAAACTTTTCTTATAACCCATATAAATAATTTACTTCAATCATTTGGGAAACTAGCCATACTCATGATGACTATTTAATTAAGGCTTCTGCAGAACTTGACAACAATGCTAATAAAGCAATTGAGGAGATACAAGTAGTTGATCTTAATTGGAAGAGATGACACTATTTACAAGAATAAATGATAGTAGCTAATCTCACATTCGTAATTATCAGTGATGGGCCTGCTTCAAAGGATGTTGTGGTTCTTGTCTGCTTTAGCTGAGTCTCCCAAATATATGTGTTTATTCAGAGTTTACATGTTTATCTGAATTGTAAATGCAGGAATTTTTCATACAGGAGGCAGCTGAGTTGCCTCCTAGACCTGAACACTTCAGTGACACAATAAGAAAAAGCTTTTATATTTGCCACTCAAATAATCTCTCTTCCCCTTTTCATCTTTTGGAGCTGTAAGCTCTAGCCTTGCAGTTTCCCAGTGAAGAATATATTTGATTATCTGGAGCAAAGGATGCCTGGCTGCTCTATAGGAAAACATTGGGCAACCATATCCTCTTACATCATCTGTCTGCACCTTGACGGGTGGAGCTCCATGCATCCTTTGGAATACTATCACTCTCCATTTTACAAACCCGGATGACAAGCCTAGTACATAAAGAATAGTGCTTTATAGCTCCTGGTATCCAGTTATTCCCTCTACAGGAACTCCAAATGTGAACATAGGTCCAGGACACGATGTCACTGGGTCAGTATTTTCAAAATGAGCTATTTTAGTTATACTATCATATTCAGGAGAAAAGAATCTTATATGGTTTTTTTTCTTCATAAAGTAAAAACTGCGTGTTTAACACGGTCCTGAATATACATATAACAAAGCAAACAGTACTCATATCTCAACACTGGCTGAGACAATCCAGTGAAAAGTACATATCTCAGTATAATTATGTTTCTCTCTCTTTCTCAACAAGGAGTTTATGAGAACCTGAGTATGAGTAGTTAACTACTCACTGCTCAGCATTTTGGGGTGGCAGTTAAGATACTTGAATTGTCATCATTTCCTGTCACATTCTGTCACAGATAGACAGATTTTCTTTTGGTTTTGTTTGTGGCAGCAGGGCAAAATGTATTCTAGAACTGAAAACTTCAACTACTGTTATTTGTGGACCACCTCAGGAAAAGCAAATGAAGTGATATAAATTTTCATAATTTGGAATGGATACTATGCTCCCCACACTGTTTTTCTGAGAGCTGGACTTACATTGATCAGCAGCTACTGTAAATGAAATCCAAAAAGAACACTGGCATCATATGTTCTGCTTGGAAAGGATATGACTCTCCTCCTTTGGATGACCGTATTCTCTGCAATCAAACATGGCAGTAGATCAAGACCAAACACTTTTACTTGTCTCTAGTCTCAATGATAGTGGTAATAATTGTTTCTGGAAACCTCTGGTGATTTTTTCATTGAAACCTCTTATATCAGGATAGTTTGTCTTCATTCAGTCCCAGGTTTTCATCTCTTGCTTGATAGCATGCAAAGACCTAGAGGAATAATAGTAACAGTGCCAGTGTTTGATGACTAGTGACACTATCAGTGAACTGTGATAAATCTATTGCAAAGCAAGAAGTACCATTCCTGTATTAATTTTTCAGTAATCTTCCACACTATACATTGCACATAAAAAATTTTGATTTGCACTAGGGATGTTTCCTGTATCTCACAAAAAATCCCAGAGCATCTCAGATCATAATGTCTCTGCTAGGAGAAGACATTGCAGCTGAAATTGAGATGCAGTTCCTACCTTGACTAAAATTGGCTTACAACTTCTTAAAAAAAATCTTGAGAAAAGTTTTTCGTGTAGGGAAATGCCAAAAGAAAACAAAAAAGCAGAAAAGGTCACACTGTATATCTAAATCACTGTAAAAACATTTTCTTAGACTCAGGTCCCCAGTCAACAGAGTGTGAAATGCTTTGTGAACAATAGTCAAGCAAATAAGTTTTAATCCTAACAAATGTGCCTATCAAGCAGGATCATTTTCAAAATATTGATGGATCCATTGACACTGCTCTTTCCCTTCCTCATTAGACCACCTCTTTGGTTCTTAGGAGTCAACTGCTTTCCATACAAGGAATTTGTACGCCTCCTTCCTGCACATTTTTCTGTGGCTTGCATTAGCGTTTTCTAAACAGCTTATCACATGCTATTTATCATGGGAATTACTTTGATACCTTTGTGTGAGCTCCACAGACCCCCTCTTTTGATGATTAAATCATGGTGCCTATTCCATTACATCATATTCATAATGAATTACTTCATCCATCAATTATTGCAGAACTATTCTCATATCATGATAATGATATGGACTTTCCACACCATTCAAAACAGGGTGTATAGCAAACAAGCCTGCCTTCAACTAAATATGAAAATTAAATTGAAACAGCAGAGCAATCAGCAGCTGTGATATCTGTGAATGCACTGCCAATAGTTACATCACTGTGAGGAATGACACACTTTCTTTCACCAACACAAATATTGCATATACAGGAAATGACAAAACAAAAAGGTACAGCCTGCATTAGCACCATATTCTACAGGTATTTCCCTATTCTGAATCAAATCCTTCTGCATTGCTAGCAGTTATTTCATTGCTTTAGATACAGAAAACAGTCATTTAATAAAAGATAAATTGGCAAAATTAGTTTTACAGAGCTCTGATTCTTTTTGCTCTACAAGTATTTTTTTTAACAGTTCCAAGAGAGAAACAATTCAAGGGGCTTTTCACAGAATCATAGAAACACTGAGTTGACACAGATCTTCAGCAATATCTAGGCCTCTCCTCTACTGTGAGCAAGAATACAATACAAATGTTTGCCATTTTACACAATCTCTAGTTGACCTATCCTAATTAAACTATCCTTTATGCCAAAACAGTTTTCCTTACATATTTACCCTAAAATTCTGCCACTGCAGATTAACTTTCTGTCTTTTCAACCTGTCTTTGCAGTTCTTGTTTTCCACATGGCATCCCCTAATTCTGCTTGCTGCTCTCTAATGTTTCTTCCCCATTTTAAACTTTATTCAATAGCCCTAACCCTGTCCTACTCAAAATTGGACACATAATTCCAGTTGCAATTTTTTTGGTGTTTTGCAGAGAATAATAATTACTTCTGGTCTTAAATGCAATGATCTTACTGGTACATAACAGAATGACACTTGGGTTTGGTTTTTGTTTTTTGGGTTTTGTTTTTGCTTGATGTTGCTATTGTTTTGTGTTGTTGTTTTTTGATTTTTTTTTCCCCAATATAATTTGTTTTTTCTGCTTGGATCCAGTTTCATTATTCCTTCTAGTTTTCTCAGAATTTTCATTTATGCAGTCAGGTGGGGGTATGGGGAAAATTTCCCCTTAGTATTTTGCTGTTATTTGTACTGAATTTTATCTTACTGCTCTCAGATCCTTGCAATTTATGAAGGTCTCTTTGAATTATAACCACATTTTCCAGAATACTCAAATCCGCCTTGACTCAATACCATTTTCAAACTTCACAAGCACAGTTTCCATTCCATTCAGTTACCCAAATTTTTAACCAAAATACAAACACGTGGATAATGGGATAGATGGTCCCTTTTTCTACAGATTAAGTGGAAAATTATGGAGAATCACACCATGGTGTACACTGGAATTCTATTTTGTTTTAGTATGCTTTGAAAAACTGATTTACACTAACATATTCTGTGGTCAGTCTGTCTTGATTGATGCAGCATCCTACAATGAGCATTCCTTGTCCAGGAGCCCTGTAACTGTGCTTCATGCCTAAGGGGTTAAGCTTAATGGCACAACGATGTTGAGTCCAGCACCACTGCATCCATTAAAAACAGTATCTATATTTTAGTAGCTGATAGCAACAGACATAATACTTGTCATTGATTTTATAGGTTGAGTTTGCATCATAATATATTGACATTGTACTTTTATATAAGACTTGCTTCAGGGTGTAGCTGCATTCCACACTGAATAACAGCCTAATAAAAACTGTAGCAGAAACAGCTTTACGACCCTCCATTGACTTGTGTTTTACATTGTATTATCTTATTGCAGACATCTGAATTAAAGGTTAACAAACACTATTTAATGGGTTGTCGGAATGAATGTACAGTACATGAATACATGCCTAGCAATGTCTATCAGTTATCATACTGTACATGCATTGTGAGTTGGATGAAGACAAGACAGTAAATGGGTGATGGCTCCTGACTGACTCTTTTTAGTAGTATGAAATAGCACATTTTGTTATACTTCCTCCAATTAAGTGCATATCTACCATTAAAGCAATCTGTCATCATTTTAACAATGTCATTAACTTCTGCAGTGTCTCACAGATGCTTTGTTCTTCCTTCAAAATTAGCAGCACATACATTTACAGAGAAACTTCGAAGTGTAAAATAGGGAAAACAAGTTTAAGAAGTCATCATCTGTAAATTATATAAATAATAAAAAAGTGGTTACAGAGGAAATGTGACTGCTTTAAAAAGAAAAAGTACATAGTACTTAATCTGCAGAAAATGTACAGTAATAAAAATGTACTAACCTATAAAAATATAAATTATTTTTCTCTCTCTGGTAATTATAAGGAAATATGGTTTACCATACTATAAAAATGTACTACCCTATAAAAATATACTAAATTATTTGTCTATCTATAGTAATTATCAGGAAATATGGTTTACAATAGAACAAAAAGTACTAAGCCTGTAAAAATACACTAAATTACACTTCTAGCTATAGCAATTATTAGAAAATATGGTTTGCAACTCATAAAAGTAGCATTTTAAATATAATAAGGTTGTCTACAGAGCTACAGAATCAAAAATTAAAGTGATTCTTTCCTATATTATTCTCAAAAGAGCTAAACTTGAGACGGCTCTGGTAAACATAGGAAGAGCTATTAAATGCCCTGCTCAGCAATGGGTGTTTAAAACAATTGATGGATAAAACATGAACACATTAAAAAAATATATAAATTAATGTATTATTTATTTCCTGAAAGTTTCACATTCAAATTAATAGTGATATGTCAGGCTGATGAAGTATCAGCTCTAGAGGCGAGTTTTGTTAGCACAGCACTATATTTTTCTAAATATAGTTAAGATGTTATCCTTTTAAATTTGATTTCAAACAGTATAAATCAAGCATCCTATTTAGTTAGAAACTAAACCATAGTAAATTCATCTATATTACAATTTTTAATTTCTTTCAACTGAATTGGGGCAATGATACCAAAGACTACTAAAAAATATATTGAATTTTGTCAACAATCTTCATAACCTATAGGGAATATAAAAGGAAAAAATTTCAAAAGCATTCAAATCACTTAAGAACCTAAGTTCTAATTTCAGAAGTGACTTAGGACTGGATCTTTAAAAGTATGAAGCCTGTAAGTCCATCATCGTAGGTGTTTTAATGCTTTTAAAAAAATTATAATATAGATAAGTGCATAAATTTACTAACTTTCAGTGAAGTTTCTCTCAGTCACTGCTGTCACTTCAAACAACAGAATCTCAGGTCACTTTTGGTAACTTCCTAAATATCAGCCCTAGTTCCAACAGTAGCTAGTCTTTTGACTCAAGAACCACTTTGTGTTGTTATCACCTCTTTAAGTGCTCTCGTCAAAGTGACTATTATTCTTTTATTTCTCAATACAATTTAATGTTGGAATCATAGACGTCAGGAAACTGGTATTTTTGCATCACTTCAAATTATTTTTTGTAATATATTTATGTTATTGTCTGTATTCTGAGTCTTTCATAGCCTAAAATATATTCCTCTTGAAAGCTCATAGAAACCCAATATATTCTAGATACATAAAGAGATTATAATCTCTTATATAAGTCTTATCTTTCCATATAATGATGTTCTGATATAAGAACATTGTGTTTTCTTAATTACAAACTACAAATTTTACGGGACATGGGAAGGAATTTACATAAAAGAAACACGGATCTGTTGCAATAAGGACTGAGTCCCCAGGCAGGTGCAAAGGAGAGATTCTTTATTGCAAAAACCTGGCCTTTTTAAGCACTTAGCCAGTTATCAGTTCGCACCCTTTTAAAGCACAACAAACATAATTCAACCAACCACTATACACCACTATGTGAGCACAAGATGGTTATACAATATGTTTTTCTACCCCTAATTCAGCTGTGTCTCTTTCCCATAGTCCTTTTCTACTTAGTCAGAATAACAGGCCTGAGCCGTGACTTTACAAAGGCAACAAGGCCTTCATTTTATAAGGTTTTACCTATATGCAACAGGGCACATGTTAGACTGGGATCGATTTCTCATTTATAATTCAGGGAAGAATAATTGTCTACATTTTACTTTAATACCTTAGGTGAGGCACTGTTTCCTTATTCACAAATGCAACTGTAGTTATTTCTTACCATTTCATTTCAAGCACTGAAAATGGGAAAATCATCAGGTAATAGTAGGCATTAGAGAAGGTCTTAAATACTGGGGATTTGAGGATCTTCTAGTTCCATGCTAACAGAAGTAATAGAAATAGATCAGTCCTGGATATAAGGAGAGTTATCTAAGTCAGTACTGAAAATCTTGTACCTGTACCATTTCTGGTGTGTGTGAGATCCTCTAGAGAGGAGAAAAAGAGTAAGAATCTTTTGCTTGCAGTGTTTCAATTTCTGCATAATAAAATGGATACCCTACTATGTACTCCTCTCCACAGAAGCTAAGGGAAACAGAATGGCCTTGTCATTATCTTGACATAGACCCAGAAAATTCAAGGGGATGTGCCAGTAATTCTACAAGAGCCTATTCCTTGGCTTTCATCCAGCTTGATCCTACAGAAGTTTTGACACCAGTCCAGCAAGACAGAAGGCCTGAGTCAGTTCTCCAGAGAGGCCTGTGCTTTGACATCACTGCGCCATTCAATATACTGATGAGCTGGTGACTTCAAGGGCACATGACAAAGTCTACCACTTTTAGACACACTAGGCTGGAGACCTCAGAGAAACTTATGCTTTCAAATCAGCATGGCAAGCTAATGTTTCTGACCTAGTCACTTCATTGTTACTCACCACTTGGCAGCAGATGAGAAAGTTGCAGATAACAAGCTAGAGACTTCATAGTGGTTTTTCCTCATTTCAGACTGTTCTTGGTTCATCTGCCTCAGTATCAGTTTAGGGAAGCTGCTAAAAGGGCTCTGCCTTGTTTTACCTCCAAACTTATATGTTCTGCCACTGTAGCCTCTCAAATGCTAATTCTTTCCCACGTGGTCAGCAAAGTAGGACTGCTGAATAAGACAGAGAATGAGAATTTTTGCCTTCATGTAAGGGTGGTCAAATGGATCTGAAAATTGCTGTCTCAGGGAGACAAGTAACGGTATTTCACATAGGAATTCAGTATCTAGCATCCCTCGGATATTATCCCAGGTTCCCATATGTGCTGAGCCATTGACTATATTAACTGAGACAGAGATCTTCCAAATGGTCTTTGCAGGAAGTCAGGAACTGCATATGATCTGACAACTCAATGTGAACAGGGCATAAAAGTGCTCAAAATTTCTATTTATGTTTAGCAAAAATTGCACATCCTTGCTTTCAAGTAATTTTTTTTTAATTCCTATTTGTCACTTTGAGACAAGTTAGATTAGAAAAAAACTGAGAGGGTATTCCTTCCCTGGTGATGGAGATTGTATGATGGGGAAAAGGACGTGGGAGAAGAAGAAAACATTGGAAGATGCTGAGAATGATTCAATGCATGTAGACAGTACAAGGTGGCAAGGAGATGGAGTAGCAATAAAAAAGGTGTCAGTCTGTTGGGCAGTTGGATTGGAGAGAGTCATGAAAAATCTCTCAGCATTGTGGCTGTCTTTCATCCCGCTGCCTATGCAAGAGGAAGACAGTATGGCTGCCAGTTAGCAAGGGTTCCCTCTTTCCCCATTTCCTAACAACCCAAATCCTTCTCAGAGCTGTTGCTCTCCTGTATTGCCTGTTTGACCAAGTTACTTCCTTCTGACTGCATGCATTACTGCCCTTAGAGACACATCTCATGGGTGGTATGTCCCCAGCTTTGCATTCATAGTTTTCACATTACAGGAAGTAGGTACAATGTGAACTCTGGTGTCCTGAGGGAGTGCAGAACAACATGTCCTCTCTTCCCCCATACCGACCTGGTAAATTAGAATAATGCAGCACCCTGTTTGATGCTTCAGCTAAGAGCTTTCATCACTTGAAATAAAAGGTCTCCTACAATGATTGTTAATTTTGGAAAGAGTACTAATCACATGCAAGCATGTTGTGTTATTCCCTTGATGTACACTCCTAACTTCTGGACATTTCCTTCGAACATAATGTCACCTATCAAGATGTACCAGAAATAGAAATAGAAATAAAAATAAGAATAACAGTAGTTCCATATCCTTGCTTGGCTACTCTTCCTCCAGTATTTGACTGTGAAGGATCCATGGCATTGTCTAAATAGTATTACTGTGGTAGCTTTTGAAAAGTTAGATGAGGGAAGAAAGACGTATCTGCTAATATTAGAAAGAATCGCTTTTTATCTTTTCTTATTGGCAGTAACTCACTTGTGAAAATTGAAAAAAGTTATCTGTTTTCCAGATGTGTGAAGAAAATTACACAATTACAGGAAAATACATGGGGTGCAGCATAATTTTTTTCTAACTATTTATTGGGCTATTCATTATATGCATATGGCACTATGAAAGAATAGGTTTCTACCCATCTTCCTAGCCATATGACTGAATTAATCTATAATGCATTAACCTGTTGAGGATAGGGTGTGACTGTCAGTACTAAATGATATATGATGAAATTCAAATAACCAGACACCAGGTCCTATTGATTGACATGTCAAGAACATGGCATCTTAAAAAATTATAGACAATGCAAATTGATACCTTCCTGCAACTTCATTTAAGCATCTTTCTGTTGGTGTAATTAAACTGAAGCAGCATCTGAAATTTATCAAACCAGTTATAGATTTAAAAGAAATGTCCTATAAGGATTGTAAAAGACTTTTGAAGTTACATTTTGTAGCTTTTTTTCTGAAATTTTAGTGAGTACAGTGAATCAGATGCACTTTTTATTTTGTGGATTTTTATTGGCCTCTGTTGCTAAATATTTTAAATATTGGGTTAGATATGTTAAAGGCTTCCATTAGTGAAAGGTTTTTCTGGTATATAAGTTAAGCTTCTGCTCGTATAAAAACCTTTCACAGATTATGGATTTGACTGATTACATGTAGAGGGCAAAAAGGGATGAAGGTAGTATAAAGACCTATTATTTTTATTTTTGTTGAAGGTATTAAAGAAGAGACCTACAAACTATCTTCTCAGGAGCTTCTGGAGTAGGGGGGGAACCACAGCCAAGACGCAGCAAACAAGGTGTGTAACAAGCTGGGAAGGTGTGAACATTGGTAGAAGATTCTGCGCAGTTCTACTTCCCCAGGTAGCTGGTGACAAGCCCTTACAGCTAAACCATTCAGTTCCTAAAGTCAATAAAAAACCCCCCAGAGAACATAGAAGTATTTTAACACAATTTTATTTCTATTTCCCTAGGGTATAAGCTTAGTGCTGCACCTCTTCCCACACAGCAACTTATTCAAGCTTCTAATTGTTATCCACATTCAGATCTAAAACCCACAGTATCGCTGTTAGAAGGAATAAGAGAACAATTGTTTTTTTAAAAAAATTGCAACAGAGGAGTATCATGCAGAAAGTACATGACTACTTAATGAAAACCCTCCTAAGTCAGAAGCTCACCTGCTGTCTTGTATGTGCATCTGCAAATATTTGTACTGGTTGCTTTAGATAAGAAAAATTAGATGAGCAGTTTTTCAGGTACTGTCTGCTTAGCTTACATTCTTTACTTGTGAAGTGATGTGAAACAAGTTATTAGGAACAAGACTTCATCTATCATATAGAGGATTAAAGAAAAAGATTTTCTCCCACATTTACTTTTTACACTCTGGGCAGTGACACTTCTTCCTTAGCTGAGATCAACTAGCCAGAGTGGCAAAGGAAGATACAAAAACTGTTGAAGTTGAGAAAAATATTCACTTCAAAATTTGGTATATGTGAATTCTGCTGCCCTAAAATATCAGCTGTGGTCAAGGGTATTGGCTGCAATCCAAGTGAGAAAAATTAAAGCAGTGAGAGAATAAAGCAGGTCAGAAATAGCTCTAGTTAGAGGAAGCAATTGATGCATCTATCACTGGAAATTCCTGTATAAGTTTTTTAGTTAACAAATATTATGTCACTGAAAGGACCAAACAGAAGAAACACTTTGCTGAAATGACATCTCACATTATGGATCATATTGTATCTCAAGAACAATCTTTGTGACTATTCAACAAGGAAAACGAGAAAAATAAAAAAATACTTCTTCAAAGTTTAAAAAAGCATACTCAATTTAGCAAATACATAAAAAAAGAATTTGTATATTAATTTCATTTTTTGGATTCCATAGCACACAAACCATGTTGCAATTTCAGTCTATTAAACTGTTTTACCAACTACAGAGTTTAACTGGCCACAGTAGCACACTACAGTATCATCCAGAACAGTGAAACCTTCCTATTGCTTTTGTCTTCCTTCCAGCAGACCATATATGCACTAATTTACTGTTTATATTGGGGGCTGATGTAATGCCCTTCAAAGTTACTGGGTGTCTTTCAACACATTTTGGTGGGTTTTGCTTCAAGCCATTTGTTTTTACTTTCATAGAGTTTCCAGCATATATATAAGTCAAATACGTTTCCTCTACCTTGCAATCAGGCTTTAAAGCCTCCTCATTAATCCAGATTTGTCTTAATATTAATCATAGTACTGAACTGTCCTTCCTCTGTCAACAGGAATGACTATGATAAGTAGCAATGTCTCCTAGGAGAAAGAGTTAATTTTAATTAATCAAGACATCCATCTGACCTTTAATAGAAAAAATGGGGATTGTCACAAGGATCACTTGCTCTAAAACTCCTTCCTCATAGTCATGAAATAATTCCAAGCCTAGGGCAGTAGCAGAAAGGTTTAAGAAGAAACAGAGTGAGCAGAGATGGAACAGAATGGATCAAAAATGAGAACTGAAGATGGGGTCAAATCTTCAGGGCTTAATTTTGGTTTGATATAGTGTGAAAAAGAAGAAAAGACTATTCAAAATGCCATGGAGTTAATGAGTAACTACTGTCTTGAACCCGTGTGTAAAAGTATGAGTATGTAGAGTTGAGGACTTCATTTATGTCAACATACACTGTAATTTTACAGGTTTTGTAAAGTGTTTTTAACACAAATCTGAATGCTTATCTCTAAATGTGCAAAAGTCCTTTTTTATAAATTAAGCATGCTAAATATGAAACTGAAGTTACACTTTTTGAGTTTCTCTTGTGAGTATCCAAACGTTACAGTTAACACTGACAGTGATAACTGTCTTTTTAATTTAAATGCCTTTCCAGAAGACTGTATGACTCTGTACAACAATATTTTCTTGTTTGATTCTTGTGTAGCTGTGATCCTTTGGAACAACAACATCTTTACCACACTTAATTCCGCATTTGTAAAGCAAAGGAACTAGCTGAAAAAATGCTGAGGTAATTCTCCAAGACTACAGTATTAAATAAGCTGCTTTCTCCATTTCCTATGAAGTGATGTCAACTACTCCTTGCTAAACATAATAAAAGGTATTCAGTTACTTAAGAGGTGCTATTCCATTACAGGGTAGAGAAAAATGAAAACTTTATTGGTCCTTGTTTAAAAACACCTTCTCAAGCATGTGGTCAGTTGAAACCTGCTCAGGTGTTAGTTTATACAGAAACATTTTGAATGCTCTTTCAGATGAATGGCACCTAGCCAGCACACCTGCCCCATTGGGAAAACACACAGGCATAACTCAGTTAATAACAGAAAGAGTGTGTAAACGGTGTCAAAGAGGGAAAAAGGCAATGTATCTAGCCTAGAGCAGTCTGGGCCTATAAGGCTTTCCAAGGACTGATGAAGAGGCCATCAAGCTGCTGCATAAATATACCCTTTCCTTCATTTATATACATCATACTATGATACTGCTCAGCTGGAATATCTCTTCAGCTACAAGGAACAGACATTTCTGGCACTGAGTAATTAATCCTGGAAAGAGTACTTTAGAGTATTTTTGGAATAGTAATAACAGCCATGGTATTTGCCAAGCAGACAAAATGTAGGGTGCCCTACTCCCAGGAAGGTTGAAAAAACATTTTAACTGATTATTTACTTACTAAAAAACAGTTCCACACCAGATTTAGCCTGCACATACAAAATGGGCTTGGATTAAAAAAACGTGTTCTTGGACACATTCATAGAGAAGGAAGCAGAGTCTCCAAGAGGAACTCTTGTCCACAGTCCCCATCTTCCTTAGCTGTGGGTCTATAGTTTATAGACCTGGGTCTATAGTTTTGTTCTTCGAATCACCCCCTTTTTTCATGAGTATGTCAGCAGCCAGCTTTAAGGGGCCAGGGTGGTGGAGTGAGCCCTGTGGGCAGGAGCAGGCAGGTGGCCACCAGCCCCATCCCTGCAAGTGGCTAGTATTGTTTTCTCCTTTTGACTGCTACCTTTCAAGTTGAACAGGAATGATTTTTTTTTTTTTTCTCAAAATTTAATTTCAATTTTGGTGATAAAATAAATTCTTGATTTTTATTTATTTTTCTTTTCACTTCAGTCCAGTCTCTCTATCCTCTTCTGCACAGTGGCTTAATACTGGTAGCTTTCACACAATGAGATGTATGCCCTAGGTCTGCTGAATTTTGTCAGGCTGTTATAACCTACTGTCCTAGTCCTGAAAAATGAAAATAATTTTCTAACCTCAAAAAATAACAATGAGTAATTGGTCCAATTCACATGTTGCTATACTTAACTGAGGACCAGATTCAGAAACCAAACTGGAGAATGAAAAAAATTGCAGTTGTCCTTCCTTTATAGTGGACCAGACCAAAAGCCTTGATTAAAGTGTTGTTCATGGTTTATTCAAGAGGCAAAAACCAAATGCTGCAGCAGGAGGTTATCTCTTTTTTTACATCAAAACAAATTTAATAAGAGAAAATTTGTTCACAAGATCTCTCAAGTCTTTTCTAGCTGACAAATAACTGATAAAACCAGCCCATAGATTTTTAAGAGCATATCATAAATTAAAGTTTTCTTGCAATATGTACCAGTTGGCAAAGTATTCTCAGTTTAATTTTAAAGTGTATTTTTTGGTCTACGCAGCTGCTACTAGTTGCCAGCTCTCTTTCAGCTGTATGACAACATTCCACCTCATCCCAGCAGGTATGATGCTGTGCTGTCAGAGCTGCCATGGAAATTGCTGGTGCCTAGGGGGACAGATAAATAAATGCTGCTTTTTTAGTATATAACAGTTTTCCCAAGTGGGGAAACAGTATATAACAGTATTCCAGCAAAGTGGGAGACAGTAAGCTACAATGCCGAAAGAATCAGAAGTGTGTACTCAAAAAAATCAAGGTCGGTGTTCTGAATTCCTTCCCCAATATTGGTGGAAGAACGGAATTTAATATTCCTTTTCCAATTAAGAATTCTTCTACAATATTAAGTATCATATTCTTCATGTGTAATAAACAGCAACTTTCCAAAGACTGAAAAATTAATAATGATGTGCATGTAGTATCTGAGAAATCTGGAATGCAGTTTCCAAGTATTACATTTCTACCACAGCAAATTTGATTACCTAAGCTAGAATCAGTAATATTGGTGTAGCCCTGATATTACAGAGAGAGTAAAGATTGTAGTGAAAAGTAAAATATTTAATAAACATAATTGGAAAAAAAAGCTCTAAGGCAGCGAAGAATCAGAAGGATAGCCTGTGCAGCTGAAGCTTCATTTGCTTTCTATGGCTACATTCAATGAGTCTGGTAGAAGAAATTATTTCTTCTTATAAATTATGCCTCATTAGATTAGAAGCTCTTCAGCAGCTTTTGGCTGCCTTTGAATCCACACTGTTATGTTGCTCTAAACACACCCTAACAATTCTGTGTTTTGGATTGTGACATCAAAGAGCTATCAGTAGAGCAAATATTTAATCTAGAGTGCATGGTGATTTTGGGTCTATGAGTAGCAACTATGAGGGGGAAAAAAAAGCACAAATAAATTCTTCAGCTTTAAAGTAAATTGGGAAGGATGTCTAATGTTTTAATATCTTAAATATTAGTGTATTTTTATTATCTTTAAAATATTTTCTGTTTAATAAAAATCGTATTCATATATTAAAAAGCAAAAATTTGCACTTGCCTTTCCTGGTGTGTTGCACTTGACCAATACTGAGAAGCTATGATTACTACTGGGCTTTATGTGCTTATGGAGGAAGTCTAGAATATAGAAAAAAATATAAAAAATGATCCAACTATGCCAGTTTGAAAAAGAAGTGAAGCTTTCAAGTTCTTGAGGAATTTTCTGAAGAAAAACTGTGGCTGAAGAGAAAGGTTGATGAAGAAGGAGTTAGGATAGAGTGCTTTGGAAGTATAGATGGTGCTAAAGTATATATCTATACACAAGGCTCCTTCAGTGAAAAATGTGTAATGATATTGTACCTCTGGTTGCACATAACTCGCTGTAGTTCTTCCTCTAAAAGAAATTGACATTATGAATGTAAGATTGGTCTTAAGAACTTTACTAATCAAATCCTGTATGGTCCATTCACCTGCAATAGATGGTAGGATAAGGATTAAAGTTTTTTATGTGTTGATTATTTCTTCAAGAAAAAATAGTCAAGAAGGAGATAAGAGAGAAAAACAACCGTGACTGTCAATGTATAGCAAGAAACAATTACATCCAGCTCAAAATATGAAAAGGCAAAATAGAGAAATATTTTATGGATAATAGTGAAAAAAATCAAGTCAGATATTTGGAGAATTAATTAAAATGAATTGTAATCTGGGACACCTAGACAGGGGGGAATTGCCTCAGCTGGGTGCTAATAGATCACCTTAATAAACAGGTAAAATCTGATAGATGTTACACATAATCAAAATGCATAAACCCTGTTTACTTCTTGGAAAATATCAAATTATGGTAATTTTGTATCTAAGAAATGAAACAGCGCAGGTGTGAATTGTTGGTGAAATCTGGAGGAAGTGAACTCGGGCAGCCAGTCCTGTGGTAGCGGATGGGCTCTGCCTGTCTCCAAGGCATACCCAGTGCATGAGTTCTGCTCAGGTCCCTTCCAGGTCTCCAACCAGTGCAGGAGGCACAGCCACCCTAAGGGAGCACATTTCTATTCTGAGTTTGACAGCAACGCTTCTGTCTCTCCTGGTTGTCTTTTCCATAGGCGGCAGCACGTTAGGAGAGCAGGCGTGATGCTCCTCTGCACAGGAGTCAGCAGTGCCAGCCGGGGAAGCCAACACCAGAGCTGCCACCCCACCTGGCACAGCAGACCCTGCCTGAATCCCTGCCACAACTGCGAAACCAGGAAGATACGCCTAGAACGGCGCTAAATTTTTCAGTAGCGTATTTGAGTCACTTGGAAGAGCAGATTTAAACTGGCTACCACTATTCAAAAACTAGTGTGATTTCATAGAATTCTAAAATTCTGAAAATTTAAAATAACGCTACTTCTCTAGAAAAGTGTGAAAAAAAACCAAAAATGTTTTGGTTTTTATTTCTTAAAGGAAAAAACAACTCCAAACTTGAATATACCTTAAAGGATAAAGCAATCTTTATGACAGGCAACCAAAACGATTTTATTTTAAGTTGCCTGACTTTTTCTGTTGCAGCACTGCTTACAAAAGGCTACCAATATGACTTCAACCGTTTGTAAGACAATGCACAGTCTTTGGAAAATAACAGTATGCTGCTTCTTGGCTTATATATTTAGACTAACATAAGTCACTTATATGAATAGTATTGTAATATTCAATTTAGTTATTTTCTAATCTCTGCAGATACAGTTAGGCTTTATGAAAACTGTGTCAAGAGCCACCTCCCAAAGAGAACAACTTAGGAAAAGCCTCAATTCACTGAACACATGCTGAAGGAATTAATTAGATTTAATACATAAATAAGTTTCTTGAAAAGTATCTGAAACTTAATTTTTGTTTGGAGATTCTAGACTACATATTTGATTACAATAAACTGAATTTCCAGGCAAACAGTGAGGATGAATCTTCTCTGTTTGAAAGTTTTATATCTCCCTGTTCAAGCCTTGGATTTAAGAGTTCCTGTGAAAATTTTACATCAGTTGCAATGATGTATGAATCAAGTGACCTTGCTGTTGGGACAGTTTCTTTCAGTGCTGTTGGGCCTTTTGCATGCTGGAATTAGACACATGACATTTAGCTTAAAAGAAGCTTATTGGAGAAATGGTAAGGCAGCACAATCCTAAATATAGCTGGAATTAGTAAAATCTGTGCCCTAGCTTTTAGCTACTAAGGTGCTATTTTGAGGATCACATCAGCATTACACAAATTCTTTTATCAGTGCTAGGTATCACAAGACCAAAATGAGCATATAAATGTTAAGAAGTCGTGCTTTTGGGACTGAGAAGCTGTTGTCATGCAAAGCAGAGAAGCACCAATAGGTGCTGTTGTAGGGACAGAAGCAATAAATCATTCCAAGTCACTTTTTTTGACTTCTGGGGTCCCTTATGTTGGTCATTGTTTACAATGTTAATATCAAACGATATTTTGTGTTAGAAATCTATCATCTTAGTTGGATTAGCTTTAGACATGAGGCCCCTAAAGAAGACTTGGAAATTCACAACTTTGAATGCACATCCAGTGTCTTAGCTGAGGTGAACTGGCTTATCTATGGTATGGAACAGACCATCACTTATAGTGGGATATGGCACAGACTCCTCAGTGGTGGCAAAGGAGCTTTGTCAGCCCTTTTCCACTTCCTTCAGCAACATAGAAAGCTCCCAAAGTGTGGCAAGTAGGGCTGCTGTAGCTGTGCTTTGCAATTTCTTCTCCTGCCCTTTGTTTCTGGGGATAGCTTCACAGATTTGGAGAGAGTTAAGGAAAGAATGTAAGCTTATTGTGTTCCATATTATTTTCCCTTTTCTAGCAAATTTGTCCCAGTGGGAACATATGCACCTATTTTTTAAGGGCTCTGCTCTAATACTTTAAGGGCTCTAATAGTTGTTAAGGGGGTTGTTCTGATAGATATTCTAGTAGCGATACTGTATCATGCTCAACAGACCAGTTCAGTGGTCTAAAAGTGTTTTCAGTTCTCTGCATTGCACAATTTCATTTAGTCTGAGTAAGAAACCATTTAAAAGGTATTGACTGAGTCCACCACCTAAGGTGACATGATATGGAAAGTTGCCACCACTAGCTGACGTAAATTTTATAGCAAACCCCTGTTTCTCAAACGCAGTGTTGTTGTTTAAACTCTGGTGACAGTGACTGAAACTGGTAGATTGCCGTCTGGCAATATTTCTATTGGACAACATGACAAGTTGAATTACTGCTGTATAACAAATTCTACATACTACCACAGCTTTTAGAAAATTGTTTTTGTCAGCTAAGAAATTATTGATTGAGTAAAAAATATATTTAAAGTCAGGCAGTAAGAAAACTGGTGAAAAGGTTAGGTGTACTTTCCCAGAAATCGCCCCTTAAATTCTTCAGTCATCAATGCTAAAAACATGATACCACCTAAACTTCCAGGCAGTCATGTCTAGCTACAGAATACATGCTTTAGGAGACTCAATTTTGGTTGTACAGTAGAGAAAACAGTAAATAAAACTTATTATGGAATTAAAATTATGTTAGTGAAACTTGTTTACATCCTTCTAAGTTAAAGGAAAATGAAAATTTAGTTAATGTGCAGGTAAAATGCAAGAGTCATTTTATATGCCAAGACAAAGTTAAAGGGAAATAGTGTACCTAGAAAAAGCAGTGAGTACTGGGCTTTCAGAGACAAAAATATTACTTCATAAACATCTAGAATAATGCTGCTAACAAAAACCTTACACAAAACAAGAAGACGTTTTGTAAGCACAGTGAAGGGACTTGATTTAACTTTATAGGTATGAAAAGTGCTAAGCTCTGGAGCAGTGTTTCTGGGGTAAATTTTACAGCTTAATGGGAACCTGTATGAGTATGAAGACACATAAAAGTAGCACAGGTGATACAGGAAGAGAGGACTTGATTGGCAAGACATGGCCCAGTGAGAGGCATAGAGTCTGTTTATTCAGACTCTGCATTGAATGCAACAGTTGTCTTTCTGCTTAGTAGAGACTGTAAGGATGGGAGCTTTCAAGAAGCCAGCAGAATAATTTCAGTTAGAATGTCTCCTTAGCGCATTTTGTGGGCTGTACTACATTCATCTGTGTTACATATTGACACTAATTCTTAATTGTCCTATGAATACAGTTCCTTGAGACCTTGCAGCTTAGGGCCTTCAACTGTTCCCTAGTTCCTGAAAAAATATCTTACTGTTTTAAGAAAACTGTAAATAATCCCATCTCTCAAGACTTGTCCATTTCCACGAGTCCTTCATTGCTTAATTTGCTTGCTCTGTGTGGCCTGATAGTGAATTTTTGTAAAGATTCTGTTAGCTTCCATACGAGCAGAAGTTATGTAAGTACTGCTGAGCTAATGCTCTGCTGCATTTTAAAGCTTCCCTTCTGCCTGCCACTGCTCTAGGATTCTTAGAGGTTTCTGAAATGGCATGTATACAGAACATGTGAGCTGTGTGAGCTATGTGAACAGTTTGAGCATGATGTCTCTTCTAGCTTCAGCTGCTTTCAATGTCTAGAAATTTATTTAGTTGCATATTCTAGCCCCAGATTTTTTTTCTTTAACAATATGATAATATCAGGCTATTGGTGTAAATACACATGCAATTGTCAGTTAACCTCATGCTATTATTTTCAGAGTGCCTGCGGCACTGTATCAGTACTGTCAGAGGAAAAATACCACAGAACAAGGTATTTCCACGTTCTTTTCCATGAGCCAAGACACAAAACAGGCTCGTTACCAATATGTGGCTTTTTACAGCTCAATATTAATATGTCTGCAGCTATCCAAAAATCATAGTGTACATGTGCAATTCAATAAAATGTAAACATGCGTTCCTGAAGATACCAGGTGCTGTCAAAAAAAGAAAGATAAAAAGTTTGTGTGCAAAACTGTTCAGAAAGTCTTTGGCCTCATTTCAGTACAACTGTGCTTGATTTGGAAAAATTGCAGCTGCTGATGGCAGCTGAAGGTGTTGCCCAGAATTGCTCAAAGGTACCTCAGGTGTACTGCACCTGAGGACCAACGAGAAAAAAAAAAGGTTCCAATTCTACCTTTGCTGCAAACTCTACCTTTGCTGCAAACACGCAGAAAGGAGTTGTTTAAAATTATTTATGACACTTAACTAATCTAGCTAAATGCATCCCTCCTGTAGCTCAGGTATGAAGCTGGTGTTCGGTGTCAGTTGCACCACCACCTGTAAATAGTAATGATTATAAACACTTACCTCACAGGGATATTGTCAGGATACATTAGTTAATGTATGTGTGGTGCCTTAAAAATGTAAAATTCCACATGCTGCAAAAAAAAAATATCATTAGAATGGTTTAAAAAGACCATTTTAGATATCTTTTCTCTTTTTGTATATATGCCTCTGTTCACAGCAGGGACTTCTCACGTGCCTCAAGAGGGGAGTAATACATAGGAGTTTAAACACTGTGGGACCATATCTCTTGTCATGAAACCTCAAAAATTCAGTCCCAGGGCACCTGGAGTCTTGCTAGTTAAAGTCCTTATAACAAATTTTGAAGTTTAAATAGATAAGATTGGATACAGGTGACTATTACCATATCATATCAATTACCATGCCTAATACCTGTTTAAAATGTCATTATGAATGAGTAGTAATGTTATTTCATTGCTGTATGTCCTTATCCTATGGATAGAGTCTTTATATCCTTCAATGTCATATAAGGTGTAATCACCTCTCATAAAAGGTGCTCCTATTGTAGACATTGACAGACTGTCATAATTATGAGACATATATTTTCATGCTGAGTAATGGTAGTCAGGCTAATTTTTAGCAATTCCAAAGTACTGTAGGCCTCGTGATATTTTATGAAGACAAACCTCCATTATATTTGTGAGGTAGGTGAGATAAGAGAGGTCAGAAGTTCCATGTAAAAAGAAAGTAGACCTTCTGAGAGTCACCTAATACTCTGGTCACCAAACCACTTTGATGAAGTCAGTAAAGTTACACTCACACAGTAAATGCAGCCTTCTGTATTTACATTTGAGATGGGGGCAGGGGGGGTGTGGTAAGTCATATTTGATAAAAGTCTGAATAGTCTATATTTTGTGGAAATCTCTCTATATTTTTTTCATATGAACATATCCAGTAAATGCGCTTAGATCTGGACTGTGAGAGGAGCATTGTAACATACAAAAAGTAATGCCATCTTTTCTGGGCAGGGTGGTTCTTAACAAAGCTACAATTCCATGTTGGAATTCAGATACTGTGGTGATTAATCTCCTGTAGGAAGTGTTATCAGGATTGTTCATACAGTTTGTGGGAAGAGATAGTTGTCTAGTTGTTCTGCCAGACTTGCAACGATGACTTCCTGAGTGAAGCTGTTCCTTTTCTTAGCCATTACTCTGCCCTCAAAAAACATTTCCAAGGTAGGGAAGTCTGATCAATCAACTGGCTTTCAGGGAATTGCAAGTTTTAGCTCAGTAGATTAAGAAAAACAGAGCACAAAACTATCATAAAGAACCTTTTAATCTGTCCAGCTTTAGTTTTTCATATTTATCTGTTGAGTCCTCACAAAAATCCACACAGAAAATAATGAACTGAATGAGAATCCACCCTGCTAACAAGCAAGATACACTGAAGATGATAAAATGGGTTACTTAACAGGTACCTGAATGCCTGGGCTAGGTCATCTGTTTCTCATTTAAAAAACAGAGGGGAGAAAAATCCAATAGCCAGTCACAGACATTATTCCCATTTCTTGTTGCAATTGGTAATCCTGTTAGGAGGTGAAGGACCATGTTTGAGGATGCAGAAGAACAATTTGAAAATATTTCATGTGTCTGGGAATGTCATTATTTTCTATTTGTTTCCTCTAAGTCCTTTCTGTTGAACTGCTTGACTTCAATAAATTAACATTATTTGGAATAAGAACCTTAATCTGAGGTTTATATAGGCAGTAGAGCCAGTATTTATCATCTCTCTTTTTGGACAGTGCAGTCATGTCAAAGATATAGAGAATAATACAGCTGCCTTTGTGATACTATTTTTCACTTACCTGTGTTTTTAGTGTTAAAGATCTGTCTGTCAGAAGCAGACAACAAAAGTTTGACAGGTGTGATACTGCCACTCTTGCACCTCAGTGTTGGACTTGGATGCCTAACATGACAGCAAAGTAGTTGTAATTTACCTACAGCTGTTGACTGCTGCCTGGCTAAGTGTAGGCACAGCAGCCATGTCCTTAAAGGAAAGTATGTACCCTTTATGCTTACAAATAGAGGACTCCCATTTTAATGGTTAATTTTAATTTTAATTTGTTCCCTGTTGTTTAAAAATAAAGCTTCTTATGCTCAGGGTGAGAAAACTCTCATACCTCTGAGACAACATAACTTTAACTCTGTGAGCGCATTCAGCTATGGATAGAAATACCCACCTGTCAGTCAAGGTAGTTTAAAATACCTGTTCTGCAAAAGCCTGTGTGTCATTACAGATTTAGCAGTACGAGCAATGTTCTCTTTGTCAAACAATGAAGCAATATGACTAATTAACACTCACTAGGGAATCTGAAATAATGATCTCTCTCTCTCTCTTCCTAGAGCCAATTACCCCAAATATTCAGATTAGCTACCCACTATTTCTCTGAAAGAAATGTCTTGCTTTCTTTTTCTTTTTAATTTAAGGCATTATGTACCATGTAGCATCATGTTATAGGATGTTATGTCACATCCTGACAGCTTACAACTAGGGATATGCTGAATTTATTGGATAGTTAATTCTTTCATGAATTAACAAGATAACCAACTTTTCAGGAAAAGGAAATCTGGGAAATATTTGCAGAAATTCGTTCTATATCTGTAGGGAGAATTTACCTGGTTGATTTAATCAGCTGTAGTATTTCATCATGACTTCCCATTAAGATAATGTTTAAATATATATGTTCATTTATGCAGACATTTAATTAACATAAATGTATGATCTGATTTTACAAATGCATACAATATCTATAAATATACATGATGGTTCAGCATTGTAACACAAAACTATGATGTTTGAAAAATCCTTGTTCAATAAGGTACTTCCAAGATTATCATTTTGGTCAAAGTTACCAATTTCATAAACAATTAGACCACTTACTGAAGTCAATCATCTTTCTCTTATATGGTAATTATAGAGCATTGCATCAGCAAATTTCTTATTCTGTATGGAGGAGAAAAGTTTTTGCTTTGTATCCTCTTCCAGGTAAAGTGAGAAACCAGAAATGTATCTAAACACAGCAGTTCTCAGATTGCAACATCTAAACCTTGGGCACCTGGGCCTCATATAGAAAGCAGAATAGTGTTAGCTGCAAAATCTACCAGACTTAATTATAATGAATATAGAGAGTCGCTGGGCTAAGTGGGGTGATGAGTATGATGAAATTCTTTGGAACTTATGAGGGGGAAAAAAGGTCCAAAACTTGTCCTTGTTCCATTCTTCCCTGCATTATGTATTTTTTTCTACTAATTTTTTTTATGCCATTTGCACAGAGACACTTCTGAGCCAAGAATGATGTGGGTTGTCTTACCACCAAACTACAGTCATGCTCATTTAATAAGCTGGGTATTAAAAAACAAATTTTTATATCCCTCTGTTGTAAATTTTGTACATTTCCTCTAAAAAGTGGCAGAAAATCAGTAATGGTGTGGTGTTTTCCTTTCTTAACCACCACATTTGAGAAGCAGGTGTCCATCTTTGAAGTTCATAAAGTGACTGTCAGTGAGTTTGTACTGAAGGTTACTCTGAATTTACTGATCAGATCTAGCTTTAAAGTAATTTTCTTCTATCTGTTATGCAACTCAAGGGAAGATCAAACTTGATTCTGAAATCTCACTTTTTAAAGATTGTATAAACAAGGTGACAAGCAAAAAAAATTTTTACCATGTTGTAGAAACTTAGAAAGCTGCTAAACAAACACACTTAAAGTTATGTTGTAAAGGTTTTGAAAATTTTTAAGGAAAATTCTTCATTTTCAGGGGAAAAATTGGAAAAGCTGTGTGATCTGATGCATGGTTTTCTTGTGCAAATATTTCCTTCTGATTAAAAATAATTAGGGCCAAAAACATTCTTATTCCTGCTACTGGTTTTAAAATACCATGCTACTGGTGCACTCTATTGTATTTAAACTTTACTATCACTCAGTTAGACTGCAAAATCATTCCCTGGGCCAGAGGTTTGTGTAGGTAATCTTAGCAGTGCTTGACACTGATACACATGTATATATTCAGAAAAATGCTGTCTGTTTTCTCGCTTGTACATATTACAACATACAGCAAGCATAATCGGGGCTTGTCAGCCTGACGTGATAGGGTGGATTGGCTGAAGTTACCCAGCTGAGGCTTGAGCATTTGTGCAGTAACTACAAAAATAGTCTCTGTATCGAGCTTTGAAAAGAACATATGTGGACATTCTTTTATTTCTACTTGTGGCTGACAAAAATAAAACTGGCTGGGACTGACAGAGGTAGTGACATCAAGGTGACACATGAGGTTGTCAAGTGGGAAGTCAGTTTAAGACTAAAAATACAGGGCAGCTTCTATTGACTTGACTGGAGTACACACTATAGCTTTAAGAAGGAAAATGTGCTATGTTCCCAGTGTTTGCAAATTAAATCAGGAATAGATAATACTTTAAAGTTGTTCTGGATGTCAAACTTATAACAGATTTAGAAGAAAACAGAAGAAAGTGTTGTGTCCTTTAAATCTGACTCAAATCTAAGTTATCTTTGTCATATCCTGCCTCTAATTTACCAAAGTTTAGCATCCTAAAATTGATGGCTCTCAATGAAAAGTCAGTTCTGTCAAATTTAGACTTCTTCACCTTTGCCAGCCTGCTGTACTTTTCTTACTCAGACAAACTTTTGCTTATCAAAAGGCTGAGTCCACCAATGCCATTTGAAGTTGCACCACAAACCTGTTGTGTGAAACCTAAGCTGCTGGCACTTGAGGGGCTGCCACTTGCCACTGGCTTTTATTGCTGGTTTTCCACAACTTGGCTCTTTAGATGCTTATATAAAGCAACTAGTAGCAGCTTGTCCCATTTAGGGATTTTTGGCTATCATAGTACCAGAAATTGCAAGGCATTGTAATATATATTTTATTACAGATATTTAGTGATTATGTTCTTTGTCTCCCCTCACTTTCTCAAAAGAAAACAAGGCTTCTTAACTGTTTCTTTGGATACTGTGCTCTACAGAAAGCTGTTTGCTGGCTGGCATTGTAAATGGAATACTGATTTGCTGCAGCTTCCATCCCTTACTGGTACTCCTGCTGCTCTTCTCTTCTATCTTTAGAAACTTCCATTTTAGATGATGAAAACATGATAAAAAACCAGAAATGTACTTAGTTTATTCATTCTTTTTCTTCAGGCTGCATCATATGTCCCGTATTATGATGACTAATATGATAAATTATATGGCATTGAGACTGAAACATAGGTACTTACAGGAATTGGAAATACACTTCTACAAACAGTTTTTCATTACTTTTTAAACTAAAAGTTCTATAAAAATTCTTGAAGGTTCTTAATATTCAGCAGACTGCAGTTAATGCATCTTTCTTCAGAGTTGTGTGGGATTTGGCCACATGACTACAAACAGAATTAAGAGAGCAGCCTGTGTATATGGGAACCCGATGAAGCACCTTACTGTTTTTGTGATTGCCTTAAACCACAGAGAAATACTTGGAACTCCACGTAACTACACAGCAGTATATTTAAGTGACCAAGGTAGGTTAATACAGTTTTCTGCTCCACTTCAGCAAAGCTGAGAGGACAACCATTACTGAATAACCAGGAAAAGGTTTCCTAAAGTTGTTATGGGGCTTATCTTACTTAGACTCAGAAATTCATGGGCCAAAGAGCAAAAGTTTCTCAGAAACAGCATGTGAAACGTATAAAAATAATAATTCTGAATTTGTTGTATGCTGATCTCCTCCAGTTCTTTCTGAACTCATTGCCATAGTCTTTTTAAAAGGATAAGCTTTTAGAACCATGACTCATTCAGGTAGCAGTAAATTACTTGTGACTTTTGTGAGCAAGTATGAACAAAAGCAAGTAGAACAGGCACAGTCTTATGCAATTTAGAACGAACATTTCTACACCTTAGTTTGAAAAGCTGTGTTACTAAAATTGTTACTGCCATTGAAGCTTTCCAGTATGATACCACTGAGACTGCAACATTTTCCCTTGATAGCAGCATAATCACTGCCAAATAGGAAATTATTTTTGAAACAGGTGTTTTCTGTCCTTTTCGTCTTTTCCTGTTGCTGTTCTTGCTACTAAGGAATTACAGAGTGCAGGTCAAGCCAACTATTTTTCTGCTATTCCAATTGAGAAATAGCTGCTTCTAGCAATGATAATCTTAGAAATTACCACTGTGGTAAGAAAATGCACCAGTGTTCTGCAGTTTATGAATACTTTCCAAATGGCTGAACCTTGTTAAGAGGACATCATTTTTTGTTGGCTTTTTTCAAAGCTGAATCAACTTACCTGGAATTTCTTTCGGTATCACCTTTGATTCAGTGTTTGGCTTTCTAGCAAAGCATATCCCATTCTGTACAGTTGCAGTGGTCTGCTAGGAATGTGCTGGAGCCCAAGCTGATGCAGGTCTTAAAACTCTATTGTGAAATGAAAAGGATAGTTTTACTTCACTGCTATCCTGGTATGTGTGCCAACAGACTGCATACACGTGGACCTTTGGAGCTGGAGAGAAATTGAGTTAGGAGGATCAGGTGCTCCCACTGCTGGCTCTAGTTAGCACAAAGCAGAGAGGAAACCTAAGAAAATTCACTGCTGATTACAGCTATTGTTGAACTCTGAGTCCCTGTCTCTGCTAATCCTCCTGCTGTGATTACAGCGTTTGCCCCTGCAAACCTTTTTGGCTCAGCAAAGTTACCTCTGTGGTAGTCTAGGGCAAACTCTGCCTGTTGGCTCAGGCTCCCTGAGGTCTCGCTTCTCTTGGACTCACTACAACATTCACGGCGTCTTTTGTTTGGTGGGGTTTTTTTCTTTGCTTTCTTATATTTCTTTGCAGCAATATAAGATTTCTGAGTTAAGAGTTTATGCTGCATGCTGTCTCCCTGTGAAGTTTTTGCTATTGAAGGTCATCCAATCAAATGGTTTAACTGCATTTTGTTTTAGGGGATGAATACTTTTGTTTGGATTATGAATTAATGTATGTTTCAAGACTCAATAAATGTAATGAGATTAAATGAGATGTCAGGGTATGCATTTCTCACTACTTAGAGAGGTAAGGAAGTTCAGACCGTGCTCCTCTAATGGACAACATTGAAAATGCAAGGTCTAGAAGCTAAGGACTGTCACTCTTGACTAAATATGCATTGGTCATTGTAGGATACAAGAGGTAAGTTATGGAAAAGATACATGCTGGATTCATTCATATAGTTTCTGCTTACATTCAGAATTATAAAAGCTACTTTTGTGTGGTTTTAATTTTCATTATTTCATTGCAATCACATGTTGATCAGTACCACTTCAATAAAAACATTTTAAAGAAAACTGCGCATGCAGTAGAGATGATAGATGGAGACACAAATAAAGTCCTGCATGATTTCAAGTTGTAAGTGATTTATCTTGCTAAAGGCTGCATACTTAGTGCAGCTAACCACTTTGGTTAGATTGATACAGTTGTTGTTTTAGAGCTTGTCCAAATAGCCTTTTATGTTGCAATCAAGTAATAGATGCAAGATTGACAAGTTACAAAGAAAAGGAGCTTTCAGTCAACAAACAGACTAAAATCCATTATTGTGGTGTGTACACTGTGTCCTGGACCTGTAAACACATCTTCATTGATCCTATAGAAAGATAGAAATATCTCCTCTTGTATAGTTCAATCAAGACCCTTTTCACAGAGGCAAAGTGCAAACAATATTGAAAAAGCAGAAAAAGACTGACATTACAGTCAAACAGTAAATAATGGTTGTGCTCAGGAAGCCTATCTATAACATTTCAAACTGCTGTCAGCTCAGATGAAATGTATAACCTCTCTATTACAACCTTAAGAAAGATCAAAACACAGGTACTGTACATTCCCCTTACTGTCATACCCTTTTTACCAACTGACTAAATCAATAAGAAAAATAATCTTTTTTTCCAGTTTTGCATGTTTGTGGGTCTCTCAGATATAAAAAAATCATTGGGGAAAAAGATTTGCTGGCTGAATTTTTCTTTAATTGTAGTGTCTGACAAAAAAAATGTTGAAGCATTTTTAGCTCAGTTTCATGAGGTCCAGTAAAGGCATATAATACAGATGACCTGATAATTGTTTTGCTTAATATATTTTGTTTTGTTTAATATATGTTATCATTGTTTTGTTTATTATATTTTATAACCTACATTAAGCCTATATTTAAAATTATATGTACAGTCAGAATCTAATTATATAATTAATAAAAGGCATAGTCTATTACTTTGCATTTTTTGGTCTAGAAACCACACACAATGAGTTCACAGCAAGTGCACCACCCTGGCAAATGACTAGCTTAGCTACCCCTTTCACTCTACATCCCCAAATCCCATTTAAACCCTTATTTGAAACCTTAAGTGGAATTGAAATCTAGGATACACTTTGGTCTCTCTCAACAGTGCCAGTGAATTTCATGCATATTGCACCAGGTGGTGCTTACAACTGTAAAGTTCTGCCCAAGGATTAAACATGGTCTATAAAAAGATTAATTTGCTATTTAAAGTTAATATTTCTCATCTTGAACTGTAATCTAGACAATATGAAGCTGGGTCTCACTTTCTTGAGCACTGAAAAGGGGCCTTTATGTAATGAATAATTACAGCCTCTGGCTAAGGTCACTGGAAATCTGTCCTACAGGAAACTTGTGCAAATGCATGGAATTATGACATCTTTTGGAAATATTCTTTTATGAATTGGATTGGAGGGCAATAGTCATTGCTGGCTGATGTCTTCAGAGGTACTGCAGGGGACTGTGATTACCCTGCTTTATTAATCTACTTCTGTAGAGGGATTGAAAGCACCTTTTCTTTGCAAGATCATGGTAAAAATTTGTTCAGTAGTACTTGGTACAGAAGCAATAATAGTATTTGCTTGGGTCAAGTAGTCTAAATCCACTTGGCAGGTGTTACAGAGTCACAGAGTGCTTGAGGTTGGAAGGGACCTCTGGAGGCCATTTAGTCCAGCTTCCCAGCTCAAGCAGGGCCACCTAGAGCTGGTCGCCCAGGACTATGTCCATATGGCTTTTGATTATGTCCAAGATTAGAGCTACATCCACAATGTCCCTGAGCAACCTGTGCCTGTGATCAGGCATCCTCATAGTAAAAAAATGTTTCCTGATGTTTCGGAGGAACATTTCATATTTCAGTTTGTTCCCATTGCTCTGGTCCTGTCACCAGTCATTATCATTTTTCATTATCTTTTATTGCATTGTTGCTTGCTTTCTATCTAAAAACAATAAGTAGGGGATATCTTACAAAACAAGTCCCTTTTTTATGAATTCCTTTTTGTTTTACAATCCAAGTGACACAACTGTTGAAGGAAATTTTAGATTAACATTGGGGTGAAATCCTGGCTACATTATCATTGAGGGTAATGAGGCTGTTGCCAAGGTTGCAGTTGGGCTGAAAATCTTTGAATCACCAGATCCTTCCTTCTTATCATTTGCTCAACAATATCTGACTTCCTCACAAGACAGGGAATATTGTGACCCTAGATTAAATTTTTAATATATTCAAATATTTAAAGTCCTTCCAATAAAGCAAAAGACAAATTTTTTTTTTTTATTATTGTAAATAAAAGATAAAATAGATAAAACTATTTTCATAATGACAATTTGTAGGGAAAAAATTATAGGAAAATTGATAGTGTATGTTACATACTGAAGCTGTTTAGAGTGAAGGAGGGTGAGAGAGTGAGAAATTTACCATTAAATCAGCAGAAAGTGGGATGAATAAATGAGTGGATGATTAAATAACCACATTAAGAATCTTGAGCAAAAATATGAGTGGATTCCTTACCAGGTGTTATGAGAAATACTAGATGTGGTTGTGTGGCCTATGCCAGGGAGAAGTCAGAGCAGGCTGCACCCAATGGCTGTATGTCTAATTTAGCCTGAACATTGCACTAAAATTTCCTGTTTCCTGTTTATTCATGGGTGGGTTTTAACAGCTCACTCTTCTTCTCATTAGTAACTCTGATTGTTAAATGTATTCATTTTCTCCAGCACCTCTCTACTGAAGACAGATCAGATGAAGGGAAATTTCCAAGAAGTATAATAATTTGTGCTGTTACTTGCACAGTAAAGCTCTGGCTCTTAAACTAAGGGAGTTAATAGATCCTGGCAACTTTTACAAAAAATATTTTATGGGAAAATTGAGGGGTTTTATAGCTTAGAACCTTAAAATAGACTTTGGATAAGAAAGAAAACCAAAAAGAGATGTGCAAGGTTAGGACAACTCACAATGTAGCAAACACTTGCCTGCGTATTATGTGATATTTTTGGTAGATGTAAGACCTAAAGACCTTCTTCTTAATTAGTCTGCCTACATTCTATGTAGGTGCAGCAATAAAAAGAATCTTTAATTTTTTACAAAACTGAGCTAATTGGCAAATCTTTGTCTTGCTCAGATATATATCAGGATAGTTAAAGAACTTATCTACAGAATGCGACCCTTAGATGAATTGAAGGCTTGAACCAGTAACTCTCATATCTACAAGGATGTAAAGGACACTCCCTTACAGATATGTGGATGTATTTCCCTCATTGTTTTTATTTCTGTGGGGTTTTGCCTTTCTTTCTGCAAAAATCCTTGGAGAGTGTTGGTTTCTTCTTGTAGTGTACTAGTGTGGAGGGAGATCTGTTAAAATCAGAAGAAAATGTCTATGCAAATCTCCAGCTATAGATCCAGCTAAGAACCATGGGGTCTAGAACTGGTAAATAATTTTGAGAGTTGTGTTCCTCTTGCTTATATGTTGCTTTATCCTTCCATAAAAATAAACCAGAGAGAAGACTTTTCAGCCTTGGTTGAACACTGGATTAAAATGTCTAGAACAGAAGTGATTGAAATCCTAACTGGATGTTTAAGAGGAAAATAGCTTTAGTTAGCATTACTCGACCTCCAAAGTGTCAGATGTGAACTGTGTGCCCTAAAATATTTCATGGCAAATTCTGAAATCCAAATTTTGAATCAGTATGTGCTTGTTTTACAGTTCCTTTATTCTCTGTCCATGGTAAGCCTGCTATTGTAGGACATGCCAGGTTAAATTGAAAAAAAAATCTTGTTTGAGGCCTGATATCTCTTCAGCATCAATGTCCTTTATGCTTTAGTTAAGATAGTCTTATTAGAAACTGCTCATTTTTCAATTTCTTTACTTGGCCATTAAAATTAACTGTGTGCTGGAATTAATTTGGTTTAGTAGCACTGATTGAATAACACAGATTTACCATTTTGGATTCGAAAGTGGAAGAGAGTGTTCTTAGTTATTTTCTTTTCTTTTATTGCTAAATACATATACTGTGTTAAAATACCTTAGTCTGTTTTCATTTTATACTCCTTGTCTAGGAGCCTCCTATCTCCATCTTTTAGGCTGTTCCTCAGAAAAAACTCTACAGGTAACCTGTCTAGAAAGGCAAGAGAGTAGCAAATAGTCTGTCTATCATCAGGATATAGAAATATATGTGATATTTGATCCTGGAAAGAGGGCTGCTGAATTACAGGTTCATAAATTTTTTGCATAAAGCAGTAACCACAATGTTTTTTTAAAAAAGCATCTCGCAAGAAGGCAGTCTTCATTTTTGTTCTTTTCCACAAGTATTACAAAAATGATTCTCTGGATATTGTCATGTCTTTTAAGCTTTGTGTTTCATCTATGAAAACTACATTAATTGATGGTGTCCTAGTGCAACACATATTCTAAGATTGAAAGTAAAAGGGCAAAATTACCAATATTTTTTAGAACACTAGCCTCTCAGAAAACAAGTGGTCACACTGGCTGTGTCTAAGTTAATGTTCTGTTTTGGATAAGGAGCATGTGAATACCCAGTAGTCTCTACTTACTGGCTTTTGCTCACATCTTGTGGTTTCTGAGCATGCCAGCTGGACTCTCTTAAGGTGAATGCTAGAAGAGGTGTGCTGCTTCAGTGCTGTCAGTGCACTCAGGTTAGTGATGAGCAGTAAACCCAAGGGAGCAAGCTAGAGATAGATGGTGTAAACTCACTGATACACACTTAGTGTGTATACTTGGTCATTGGCACAGAGTGTTCTGCTCCATTTTCACTTGCTCAGTCTGCTTGGTAGCACAGGCTCAGACAAGGTTGTGGATCCAGTCTACCTCTTTTATCTGTCAGTAAGCAGAGGCAGATGTGTCCAGAGTGGATGCCAAAAGGTGAACATAGTGGTGTTTCTGTAATGTGCTCTCTCAGCCACCAGCAGTTAAATGTCCCACTGATTTTGTAATACTGATAATTTCATTCAGGCTCAATACAGAAAAAAAGAAAAAAAAAAAACAAACTACTTTAGGAGCTGTGATACCAAATTCAAGTTCTTGGTTAAAGTGCTTAACCATAAAAATTGTGCCTGAGGTGTCTAAGAGGTGGTGCAAGAGGTTTCAGATGAAAGTCTTAAAAAAATGTGTAGCCAGACTGGGCAAAATTCTTGAACAAGCTCACTTAATCCAGCAGTTCCTGGGGCTGGGTTGAAGTCACACTCTTCAGGTTTCTTCTTCAAGGCTGAGTGACCCTTCATTTGAGACTCACGTAGCTGCACCCCCTCCTCTAGACAGGTGCCCAGGTCTCCACTTTCAAAAAACTAAGCAGGAATTGGTTTTCCTTTAGAAATAGTAAGAACGGAAGACCTGGCACTTCTTAATGGAGTAGTGCAATGGATACAACATGTACAGGGAGTAGTGAATGTCTTGGTTCAGTTTCTTAACCTGACACTATTTATAACCAAGAACCAACAGGTTATTTTGGGAGAGATAGTTGCTGAAAGTCAGGGGAGATCCTTCTGTAGAAATTAGTTGATGTTGCTTGAGAAACAGTTGATTTTCAAGTACTTATAGACTACATTCCAATGAAACACCAACAAGATCAGTGCAAAGCGGTGATTTGGACACTGGATCTATTTTTTCAACTGGTTGCTGTGTCTGTGCTCAGGAAATATTAGTTTTCAAAAATAATATTGAACATTAACAATTTGAGAGTATATCTTTCCATAGAATGTCTGTATAATATACACCCCAGATAACTGCTAAGCACCCAGTTGATGCACTAAGTGTAGAAATGCTTATCCTAGGCTACCTCTATAGAAAATGGATGCAGCAGGCACCCCAAAGTGTAATTCCATTCGTCTGAGATCTGATCTGCCTTTTGGCAGTGCTTATCAGTCTTCATTGACAGTATAGAGAGGCTCAGGACAAATGTACATCTAAATCCATCCACCTAACTTAGGTGCTCCAGTTAAATGCTGAATGTTAAGTGGCATAAACCTGAGCACAGTGAATTGTGTAAATTCTCACTGATATTTAATTCAGTCCTGTCATAGACCAAGGTCATTATAATAATAAAAGTGAATTACAGTCATTTTTCTATAGACACCCATATCAGATAGCCTCAAGCAGTACTACGTATAATAATTAAACAGATACTAACGAAAATAGCATATTCAGTTGGAAAAACAAGTAATGCAATGTATGCATATTGTTTCTGGCATCAAATTTTATGGGCATATTTATTTTTTAATTAAGGGAACAGGAAATACATACCATTTTTAACATGAAGGGGATTTTTTTGTATTACTTCTGGCCTTTCAACAAATTATATTTTAAAATCAAATGATACAAATTTCTTCTAGCTCCCCTTCTTATTTTCTGCTGTAAACAATAAACCTCCCTATATCTCAGCTTTCATTCAGCTTCTTTCAGTACCTTGTTCTTTACTGTTGTGTGACATAAACCTAGATAATGGATTTAAGACTTTAGTACTGGACCAGTGCTGTAAAATGCACAGTGTAGCGTGTTCAGCCACTGGGAGAGAGACACCGACTTAAAATAATTGATAAACTATCTCTGCTGGGTGACCCTTGTTTGAGGTACACTCACTGCTGTGTTCTCACAGAGAGGGTGGATAGCTATGAAAAAAAGTCCTTGAAAAATTGCTTGGATTTTATGTGACACCCAAGAACAATATGACTTCCAATAGTCAGTAATGCAGTAAGAATTTTGTAGCTTGCTTTCTGTAAAAAATATCAATCATTTGTGACTGAAAAATGAATCTGTAAAGTTAACCTACTCTGTCAAATTTGACTTATTCAGAGGTAAACAACATTCCAAGAGGATTTAGTGAGCCTGTGTTTGGCAAAGGGGTATGTTCAGGTTGTGGCACTACATAGATTGAATGTCCAAACATTGAAAAACTCTTTTATCACTGGCCTGAATACAAAAACGACAGCCTTCATTTGGTGACCTTAGAATGTCCCTGCTATTTGTTATGGGCTTTATGTATTTAGTTTAACCTTCCATCATGCTGGGGTTAAATAAATGACAAGTTGTTATTTTTCTGATTTTTAGATTAATATTGAGCCATTAAGCTATAAACATATTGAGCAAGATCTCAAGCCAGTGTAAATCAGTGTAGCTTCATTGTTTCCAGTGCAGCTTTGCTGAATTGCATCAGCTGAAGAGCTATGCTGTTATTTGGAACAGTGCTGCATCTTGCTTTCATACACAGCTTTTGGCTGGAAAGTTTAATCTGTAAACCACAATATTGTCACTCTATTTCTTATCTTAAGCTCTGCCTGCTCATTCAAACATGTCTTTACTCTTACTTAAAGCTGTTGTCCCCTTCTCTTTACTTCTGAATATTTGGAAACCAAATAATAATACAGGTATATACTGATATTTTTGAACAGCAGAATTTTGGAGTGGTAACTCTTACTCTGTTCTTATAAATGTGGACCACATTTAAAGAAAAAATAATCAAGGCCTCAGGTCAGTTTCCCCACTATATTTACAATTGAAATTACCATAAGCATGCATGCAAATGGAGTGTCTGAATGCAAAACCAGTGAGATGGGTGTCTGCCTAAAACAGACGGGTGGTAATTACATGCAGAAATGCCACAGAGCAATTGCGCACAGACCTGTAGCCTCCCTTTCAGCTGCATTTAGCCTTTGAACTATTTCCCTTCTTTTGCAGGTCACAGTACCCCCTTATGATATAAGTTCTTGTCTTGAGGAAAACAAGCAGACATGCAGATTCTGTATTCTTTCATTGTTTATTTGTATTTGCAACAGGCAGGTGGTTGCTGTTACTGTCAGGAAAAAAGTAGGAAAAGAATTTACATACAGATATACTTTTCCAAATCTCTAGCACAATGTGTTGCTGTGTGCAGTATCTTCAAGGTTTTGTCTACTGTTTCCAATTAACCTGGTGCTGCCTCTGATCACACAGAACCCCTTATATTCCGATTGTAGAAAAATGTAAGCCTGCCCCGCTACTCTGAAATTACAACACATGAGTCTTTGGCCTTATGGATCAGGGAGCTGTGAAAGCAGGGTGTTTCTATCAGACAAGTGGCAGTAGTCTGTGGTTGTGCTAGCACAAAAGGAGTTTAAAACAATTACATCTAAAAATAAAATTGTCTTTGAAAGAACAGATAAGGAAATATGTCAATTATTGTCGTATTTTATTTCTTCGTGCCATTAACATCAAACTAGAAAGAGAGCAAGTTAAATTACTATATTTCTCTTGATTTTTTAATGTTTTTACAATTGTGTTATATTATTTTTGATAAACGATACAGGTTTATGCTAATTTTAATTTTATCATATTTATAAGTCTGTCTTAATATATAAACCAAATTTTCCTCACAGAGAAACATGTTACAAGCTTCTGAATTTATTGTATTCCCTCCTTCCTTTCTTAACTCTAGTGCAAAAAACAGCCTGAGCTCCTTTTTGGATACTGTATATGGTGAACGTCTAATATAAAACTAAATATAAAAGGAAATATTTATCACCAGCATAACCAGCTTTTTTTTTTTAATGTTAAAGCCTTTCACTATTTAAATGCAACTCTAAAATTGAGTTGCTTTAAGGAAACTGTTGGATATGGCTTTAGCACAGGTATATGGCAGCACAAATACTACATACCTTTGAGTATGTTTCTGTGAACTTCAAAGAGTGCATGAAATAGATGGGTGCTTATGCTTGCATGTAGAATAATAAATACAAAAATCACACATTTATGAACCTTCTTACTTCTACAGCCTTTTTTTCAAGTGGATCTGGTTGTGCATCTGCTCAAGCACTGTTCAATAAGGAACCTGAGACCCTGTATGGTTTACATTGCCATCCAATAATGTGACAGTTCTTGGTCTGTGGACCTGCTGGAAAGGCTCCTCTTAGAAGTTCATTCCAATTAGAAGCTGTTGCCAGACATTTCTGTGCCACTTGTCTGGTTCTCTGTGTGACACACAAACTTACCTTTCTGTTTTCCAGTCAATGCACTTTTTTTTTTTTTAATTTTTCATCTGCTCTAAATACTCCACTCCTGAGCTGCCTACTTCGCACCTTGGTGGACAGCACTCAATAGTCATTACTGTGCTCCTAAACCCCGCAGGCCACTAAAATACTTCACAGAAAGAAAAATGCTTTTTGAGGAATTTCCATATACCATGGTTGATCTTCTGTTCATGCTGGTCCCTAAAATAGCTTTATTCATGCAGCACAATGCCAGGTGCTTTCACCTAGAAGTGGCCAGCCATGGATACAATGTCTTGTGGGTCAGTGTGCTGCCTGGCCCTAGGAGCTGACCCCAGTTTCTTAAAAATATGCTTAGTTTGCACACTGGTCCTGTGTCATGTTATGGGTTTTTTTATTATCTGGGTAAGAAAATATGTATTAAAAAGTCACTAAGTCTTATTTTTTTTAAAAAATATTTTGTTCTGTGGAGTGACAAAAAATATGCTTGCCATTATCATGACATACCTCAGGTTTACCTGTCCAGAGTTTTCTTCGTTGTTTAGAAAATACTGCATGTCAACGCACTGTTTAGGAAAACTGTAGGATTAGTTCTAGACAGGTGTTGCAAAAAGATGGGTCCCTGAAAAGCACATAGCTTGTGACCCGTGATACCATTGCTGTTTGTATTCCTGGGCCTTTCATATGGGAAAATAAGAACTAAAAAGAGACATCAAAACTCAGTTTCAATGTGACCTGGTATATACTGCAGTATTTCTCAAACAATGAATGGATACTATACTAATGTATCCTGCCACTAAGCCCCTTTGTTCATTCTCACATGTAAAATTGTGCACAGAAATTCAGTTATGGTGTCATTTCCTTTATCATCTTCAGTGTAGGTGGCTGAGTTGAGCTGAGAGCCTGATCCATTCCAGGTACAACACATGTTCTACCATCACATGTGGTCATGAGGCCTGTTGAAGTTGCATTCCTGGGAGCACCACGGAGCTGACCAGCCATTTGCCTTGGAAGCCTTTCCACATAGTCAGGAAGCTCATGTTAAGATATTTTTCTGTGGTGACTTCCAGTCCCATTCAGCCACTGTTTTCCAGCATGCAGTGATTTTCTTGTTATGAATATTCATTTCTCGTTCTTCAGAGTACATGTTTGCATTTTGTTATGTTGGCATTTTGCATGGATGGACCCAGCATACTATGCCATCTTGACTGCTCACCATGGCTTTCCTGATCTCTGTGTTACCTGCCACTTTTATCAACCTTGATAGTTTATTTACTGCCATATGGTGGACGCAAATTTTAAATAGGGCCAAGCCCAGTGTCAGTTTCCTGTACTAGAAATACCCTCATTTTATGGTAATTCTTTGCTGAAAACCACCTGTGGGACCCATCTGCTGGTCAGTTATTAGTCCACTTAACCACATAGCTTGCCCTGCCTTAAAACTTTACTGTTTACTGGACAAAGCTGTTTAGTGGAAAAAGCTTATTTGGTTTTATATCTATATCATCTATAGCTATATGTATATCTATCTATCAGCAATGTAATATCTGTTCTTCATGTTTGTAACAACTGTGTAAATTTCTCAAGCCTTGTTTCCTTTTGAAAACAGATGTATTTGTCTCCATTTTTTTCTGACTTTTTATCTATGTCCTCTGCTAATCACTTCTGAAAACAGTTTCTGATTTGCACTGAATTTCTTAGACAATCTCTATTGGATAGGGTACCCAATAAAATAAAAATATATTTGAGGTCCCGAGTGAAGAAGAAGGCTTCTCTGATAATTCACATCTTAAAAGACACCGGAAAGCACATCTGGAAGAGATGCTCATCTACTGATCCCAGTGCAGCTGAGGTCTGCACTTTTGTTGATAGTAGAGTCAACAGTAGAGAAATCCATGGAACAGCAAATTTCATTGCTTCAGATGAAGAATAGTTTAATGGGATTTTTGCCACTATTCACAAATAAAAAAATAAAGACATTCCGTAAATTATTGTTTGGAATGCCCCAGAGAGAAGGTAAAACAAGTGTTGATATAGGAATGTAGAGTTCTGCAGAAAAATCTTTTCAAATCAGTCTGGGAAATAGAGACAGTTTGCCCACACTTGGCCCACACTTGACAGACTGAACAGATTTTTTGGCAAAGATATGGGCGGATCCATAGACAAGGGGAGAACCTTATCTACAACAAACATAACCACATTCAGCTAATACGGTTTTCTAACTTCTGTGGTCGATGTTGCAAGTAGGATACTTCTTTTAGTGCAGTATAAGTCTGAGTGCTATAAAGGCAGAAGTATTAATAAAAAAACTGCAGATTTCACAGTAGACAGGAAGTTATTTTGCCCATAAACCAGATCAGGCAGACTAAAAGAGGAACTGCTCTGTATTTGAGGGAAAAAAAGTAAGTTAAGAACTGATGAATGACCATGGCTAAAGAGACTCAGCTGGCTAAAAGTAAAAGAAAATTCTGGTTCATTTTAGAGTTCTGTTTCTTAGTTGCTGACTGTATCTACAAAACACTGTAAGAATCAGAAATGGAATTCAAGTTTCACTATAAGAAGTAAGTACAAAGATCCAGAGTCCAGTTATCTAAAATGCAGTTACTACATCGTTCAGTATTATTGAGTTTTTGTGAAATTTTAGATATCTTAATTTATAGTTAGCTTTATCACATAATCTGGAAATGTTCAGGGCAAGGTTGGCTGGGACTCTGAGCCACCTGGTCTAGTGAAAGGTGCCCCTACCCATGGCAGAGGGTTGGAACAAGATGATCTTTATGGTCTCTTCCAATCCAAGCCATACTATGATTTTATGATTCTATAAGTGCATATACAAGGGGTTCATTGTTTTCAACCCAGTCCCTCATGGACAGTAATCTACATCACAAGGCCACCACATATAATTCACCTACATTAAAAGTCTTTCATCAAAAGAGTTTGACTCAAACTTGACCTGTAGCAGTGGAGGAGCTGAATTGCTTTCACTTCACCTCACTGCTGCTTTTTTATGGTGTACCCTGAATGATGGTGAGGTCAGTGACAGGGCAGAGTAAGTGCTCTTACTCTGAGTTTGTCCGTTTCCCCTTTCTCAGGTTTGAGGCTGAGTGTGCAACTTACACAGACTTTGTCAATGAATAGACATTGCATGTGCTGAGAAATAAGAAATATTTTTTTCTGATTATTATGTGTAACCATGAATTTTCACTCTGTGCACTGTAGTTGTAAAGCAGGAGTAGAATGCTGAATGCTACCCAAAGGCTGTGGATTTTATAATTAATAGAGTCAGTCAATGAACAAAACCCTCATCTTTCACTATTCAGTCTTCACCCTATCACTGTATATGTCAGAATGCGTAGAGCGCAATAGCAGTGCCAAGTACTGACAGACCAGTATGTCATACGCTCTACTAGATGGTTACTGCTGGATATATCAAGTCTTAATCTCTCTCCTTCACACTTTCATCATCTCGTAGTGCAGACTGTAAACAGGACTCCAGAGTCTCCTTGCCTGCTTCATGTGTCTGGTGCAGGACATGATGCTGGACAGGAGAGAGTAAATGGCCAGTGTTGTACCCAGGGACTGTGTTTCTTAGTCATGCCCTGGGCTACATTTGTGTGTAGTAGCTCTTCTACAATTGCATTAATGAATAGGGTGCATCCCTTATGCCCCTCCTCATGTAGCTGTTGTTCATATTTACCCCTACTCGTGTGACATGGGCTTCTCACACCTTGGCATGTTAGAAATTCTGCTTCTGGTTTGTGGAAAACCATAACTGCACAACTTCCAAAACAGCACAGTAGAGTTACTTACTACACTAGAGTGAGACAAAGCCTCAGGTTTCAACAGGAGATGGGACAGAAAGGGGAACTCAAAGTGGTGGATCTGCTCCTGAGGGACACACTGCAGAGCTACAACACAGAGTACAGGCTCCTGAGCATGTCTAATAAAGCTCCGGTTAATACAACTCTGCTTGCTTGTCATGTTACCTAGGGCAGTAACAGAACACATGTGAAGCCCCCAAACCTGCAGGCAGGCCTGGAAATGTAACAGTAGATGACAGTGCTCACCCTACCATGCTGCTCTGGGGATCTCTGCCAAATGCTAACACGCCTATCATGGAAGCGCTGCTGTAATTTAAATGTTCTCTTCAGGGCTGCTTGGTGAGAGACATGAAGTTAACTGTGTTTTTAGCTGAAATAGCTTCCATAGAGAGTTTTGGTGGGGAATATAAAGGAAAATGCACATAGCAAATCATAACAATCATGGATAACCTATAGAGTATTAAATGCAAACACTATGTTTGCTGGGTACTGATTTTCACTTCTTTTTCCTCTTTCTTTTCTGTGGTAATACAGTAGAACAGAATATGGGCTTTAAAAGAGTCTGCTTTGGTTTAACTCTTATTTGAAAAGGAATTTCTTTTATACTCTTTGGAAACGATGTACATTATCACTTTCAAAGTACAATGCTTGCAGCACTGACATGCTCATTGGCTTCAATGAGCCACAGCTCCAGTTTTATTTAGCTTGTGGTGTTTGTCAGGTTGTAGGCTTTGTTGGGTTTTTTTTTTTTGCAGAATGTGCAAAAGGGATCAAAAGTGTGATTTGATCAAAGTAAAAATATCGTGCAGATCTTTGTGTGTGTAAAATAGATGTGGACTGACATCATCTGAATTTTTCCACAAATAGAGCACACCACCACTCTATAGAACATTTACAATATACTCCTAGATCAATATTGTAACAATTACAGAAAATGCATTGTAAATATAGTAGGGGAAGAGGCAACCAGAACATAAATGGAATGACTTTGTTTATTTGAATAGTCCCTGAGCAAATTGTAGTCCATGAGAAAAAAAATCCATAATTTCAAACCATTTTGCACAATTGACAGCCCCAGGAGAGGAAAAGATTAAGGAACAGAAAGATTCCCTACCTTGGTAGTAGAGAAGACTCACTTGTTTTCCCTTTGCTTACCGTCATTAGCTTGGAGCTGCAGACTGTATTATTCAATTATTGTATATATCTGGTAAATTACTTTGAAATGTCGTGATGTTTCAAAGCACTGTACAAACTGGATTTTGTGTTGCACAAGACAGTTTCTTATTATTGTGGTTACCAAGTTTCTGTGTGGCAGGACCCAGTGTGCGGTAGTTGGAAAAAATTATAGACTTAGACTGACACTCAATCTCTGGAGTGCGTGGTATAAGGTACGTGGTACTGGTGTATTCCATATGCTCTTGCAAATGACAATCAGGAGCTGGGGCATCCTGATTTTTCTAGTAATAGGACTTCCTAAAATAAGCATTCTATAATTTTATTTATTCTAGTAGTGGTTTCTTCTAAAACAGATCTATATTTTTTAATCAACCCAGGGGATATCTTTTTTAACATAAAAAATCGGTTCTTTTCTTTCAGATATACTATATTCTTCAGCAATTTCTATTTCCAAATCTATAGAAACAAATCTACCCATGCCCTAATAGAAAAAGGAAATGTTTACTTGTATAATAGAAAATGACTTTTGAACCTTCTAGATTTTGTTGCTGTTCCAATGTATGTACAATATCATAATTTGGAGTTTTTGTGAGAATGGTCTGAATATTGAATGCATCTGAAGATGAAATTAAAATCTAAAACAATTATGAAATTGTTACATTCACTTGTACTAGGGCCTCTTATTTTCAAGTTTTGACAAATAATAAGAAATACAAAACACTTAATTGCTTAAAAATTTACATGATTTTCCTTGCTTGTAAGCAGTGCAAAATAAACATGGAATAAATGTGTGTCATATGACTTAACATACAGCAGAAGAGACCACTTAATACATTTTCAGGAGCTACTGTGGTGAACACAGTATAACACGAGACATGAATGGGAAAGAATGTTATGAATAACTGCATTTGTATGGGGAAAATGAAAGTATGAACCTGCATACCTGTCTGTTGTTCACTGTTCATAGCTTGCCAGTCTTATATCCAAAATATTTGAGTCATCAAAAGGAGATGCAGAAGAAAAAAGTAACTTGAATGACCAGTCACACTGAAGAATACATTGCAAAGAGTCAAAACTAACATGTTGCGAATTATCTGTAACCAGATATTAGTTTAAATTTTAAAATAGCTGAAGATGAAAAAGTAGGTAGCATAAACCAGCTTCTTCTTTAGGGCTAATATGAAGGTCTGTGTTGCACTGATTATACACAGTGAATTGTTCAACCCAAGTCTCATTTTTACACCCCTTTAATGCTTTCTGGTCCAGACAATTTCATAAGATAGCTATATCATGTGATGAGTGGAAATGATGCATTATCACAGTATTTCTGTAGCAATAGCAGGCAAGGGCAGCATCCTTACTAGCCACTTAGGATTTTTTTAACACCAGCTTGGAGAAGCTTGGTGGCTACAATGCTATGACCCCAACTTTGAAGAACAAACAGAAAAGGTCTAAACTTTTTTCCCGGTATTGCGCAATTCATGGAGGTTCCCTTTGTGCCCGCAGCATTGCATTTAGCTGAGAGAGAGAGAGAGAGAGAGAGCGCCTAATAAGATGTCCAAACTAAAGTCTAATGAATCTAGGACAAAATCCCCATAGAATTTTAATATTTTGGAAGAATTTTTTGCACTGGCAGGCTTTTTTAAAATAAAGTTGCACAAGTCATATGCATGGGCCTCAGAGGGGATACACAAGTTTATAGCAGCTGAGAATCTGGACCTTTGTATGACAAAAATGGAATTAGATTAAGTTCATTATTCTAAATGTCACTTTTATAATAAAAAAAAGAACTTGACAGTGACTGCATGACAAAACCTGCTATGAAAGGGTAATGAGGGGTAAAAGACAAAGGAAGTCTAAATAAGTCCTTTTACCACAAAACCAGAGAATAATAAGCAGAAATTATAATGGATGTAGAGGAGAAAGAAAAAATCTATATTGGGTACTTTTTCTGCCTGAAAAAAACTTATTTAATTTAACAGGGATTAAACCAAATAGGCTTCTATGCAGTCTGAGTAGATTCCTTAAAATTATTGTAGAGGAAAAATACCACTTTAACAATTGACAATGGCCACTCATCAGTGTGGTAGTTTTGCTTTGCCTGCATGTTGCTTGTCTTCTCTGAATTTTAAAAGTATACTCACAGAGGTGGTCAGAGGATTTATTTCAGTACAATAGGCTTCTTCAGCTAGTTATAATCTCACTAGAGGGGTTGACATTAGTTAGCTAAGAAGCAGTGACCACTTTTTTTCACAGGGTAGCCACTTAAATAAATGTGTTGCATTTTTGATAGGCCAGAATGTTCCCCATGACTCCTGGTGATTGTAACATTTCTTCCTTTTAATGAAGAATGTCCTATCTTCTAGCTGCTATCCCTCCACCTCTTCCAGTTGTGTAATTGTTTATTGTTGCACTGTCTCGCATCATCTATAGGAGCCTGTGAATAGAATACTTGCAATGATATTCAGCATTAGAATTTCTCTCACTATCCCATTCCTTGAAAATACTATTAATGAAACCTAAAATAGGATTCTGCACTATTGTGGCAAACAGAGAATACTTTGATTTCTCAGTAAAATTGAAGGATGCTTTGTATATGGTTATTTATTAAAACCTGCCACAAACAATAGCTTAATATATATTTGTACATTGTTAAGAGAAAGTGGGGAAACCTAGGTAAGGGGTATATTATTTTCTGTAATTCGTATTTATTAGGTCCATATAGTTTCCATCATTCTATGGGAAAATCATCTTAGATTAGTGGACTATTGAGCACCAATGTACAAAAAGGGCATCATGGATTCCCCTTTGAAAAATAATGAGTCCCATGATGAGTTCTTCATTTTAAGCGAGATGCTTAGATCATGGGCAGTATATTGCTTGTTGCAATGCCTATGGCATGGTTTGCATGTAATATAGATAGGAAAGCCTACCATACAGTTCTGATGAGACAACCTCCAAATCAGTTTCCCAGAAATGAGAATTAATAGAAAAAGCAATAACATCCTAATTTCTACATGACAGCTAGAGTAACACTTAAAAACATTCTGCATTACAGATAAATACACCGTTCATTTTCACAAATGGAGTCTGTTTCAATTCTCAGCTGTTGGATGATGATTTGACTTGGAGCAAAGGCAGCATAATTGGGTAACAGCTGAAATGTGCTTCATTGTAAAGGGTTGAAAGATCCATTGCTGGATTTTCAGGAGTGTGAATTACAATTCCAGTAATATCAGAAGCAACTAATTCTATTCTTTAGAAGTGGGGACATAAAAGAAGTTTTAGATTTTCTTATTTCAAGCTTTAATTGAGGCCTAGGTTGTAACTCATTTTCATCCCTGAATGGGTGGTAAAAACATACACAGTAGGTAATTCACACTACCTCAAAAACTGTTAGTGCCATAAGAAGACTAATCAGGGTAAGCTTCCAGTAGCAAATTATCAGCTACAAATTAAAACCTTGCCGCCTGTCTGCTAAAAGCAACCTTTCCCCCCCACCCCAACATATTTGTCTGATTAGTAACTGTTGGATTACTAGAGGATATGAAGAATAGGGGGTGATCTGAGAAAACCTTCAGAACATTATGTTTCATAAGTGAACACAGAACAGGTTTAAGATCTTTTTTGTTTTACTGCCGTATTTACGGCATTTTGAAAATCTACTGGTTTTTTTAATGACACACTTGAAAATAAGTCAAGGAAGCAAGATCGATATATTTTTTATTTAATTTGTAACGCATCATTCTAGGCTATAAACTAAGGGAAAATGTGCATACATTTGGCAAAGCAGCCACTCTGCCATGGATATTTATTTAGGAAGTGACCTATCCCATCCTCCATGTGAGTCCTTTGCCCTTTCCAGAGACAAGTTAAACCAAAAGAGTGGTGTCTATCATTAGGAGCCCTGAATTCCCTGAAATTTTCAGGCAGTTATCATACGTAGCAGAGAGTTTCATTCCCTTTGAGGTAAACCACTGTATTTGTTTAACATCAGAATCTACATTTCTAGTTTTCTGTTGTGCTTGTCATAACAATCTGGTTTTAAATTAGATTTGAAGTCCAAAGTAAATATAATTCCTCACTCCCATCAATAAGGGAATGAAACGTAGAAGAGCAAGAAGTGATCAAGTTACGGCTAAGGTCTCATGTAATATGAAATATTCTCATTTTGGTCTTATACCTCTGAATATCTTTCCTGAAAGCATCTCTTAATAAAAAAGGGCTGGGGGGACATGATTATTTCAATGATCTTTTTTGGGATAGACTCACTGTTCTCTTTCCTAGCTCATGAGTTATTTAAGAGTGCTAGAAATATTTGCACCATGCATTGTGAGAGCAGCTTTTCTGATATTGAGGGCAGGGGTTTTTACAAATCACAGGAGACTTGCTCTCTGCCTTAATCTCTCCACACAGAGTCAATTTACAGTGGTTTGGGTTTTTTTGGTGTTTGTTGGTTTTGTTTGGTTGGTTTTTTTTGTCGTATGTGAGTTTAAGTTAAAAGCACAGTGATCCCTGAAAAAAAGGATTTTCTGCACGCTTTGCAAGCCCCTTATTCGTGGATTGCTATATACCTAGTGGGAACAAACAACTTACAGTCCGAAAATGTCATGAATATCCTTCCCAAATGCCCATTTTATGCTCTGGATTCTGTTTCATAGACCTGAAGTCCACAAAGTGCTTAGGCCTACATATAACTCCAAATGGTCTGTTCACTCTTTAGCTTTAACATGGGGATGTGTGCTGTGCCTTTCTATAGCTAGCCATTAAGATCCATTTTGGACTCTAGTGATACAAGTAGCACAGCTCATAGCTTGTGCGTGTCAGGTGAATTCTTACCAGTGGCCAGTGGGACAGTAATGTAAGCAGACAGAGAACCATTTTTAGGGAGGGTGTTTTTCACCTGAAGTTAGGTCATGTGCTAAAATTGTAATCTTTGTCCTTTTTCCAAAGCTATTCAGAAAAGAAATAGTGATTATTTATGCATTTGTCATGCACGGACACTTTTTGCTATGTATTTTATATTTTCAAGTGCTTCATGTCGCTCCTGATGGGAAAAAAAAAATCAAAAATCCAGGATAAGACTTATTCTTCTGCTGGTTCCTCTTTGTCTGGGAGCACGTAGCAGTGTACAGTTCCATGACAGTGAAGTATACCATGTATTTAATCAAGCCCAAGAGTACCTGAGCCAAATTAAATGAATATGTTATGCCTCTATACTTCCAGATGCTTCACTTAATTATGCTTCTTAAGTGTTAGGACATTTCATCAAACTAGTCATCATCTTGCATCGGAGCCTGGGTGAGACCTAGACAACCAAAGCAAAACACAATACTTTTATTTTTGAGGTTCCTGACTGTTCCTCATATGTGTTAAGACATACATGAATGCTCATTAAATCTACTAAGATAACTGTTTGATGTGTTACTCAATAGATGAAACATAAAACTGTTCTTTAAAAAATCAGCAAAATTGCTTGGAGGAACAACAGATTCATACATCAGCCCATTCTTTATGTTCTAAAGTGCAATTTAGAGGACTGAACTAAAGCAAATGTCATACCTTTAATTTCATAAAAAAGTTATGTACAAGTCTATTATTCAAAATAATCACATAACCGGGAAATTCACTGAACAGCTACCTTTCTGCTCAGCAGGGTGCCATTTTATAGACTTTAAAATTCACTAAGTTCAAGCAGCTTTCGTTCTCAATAATACATGTGCTAAATATGTCACATTAAAAGTGCTTTTGGCATGTAAATGATCCGTTTTCACATAGAAATGCTTTTAAAAGAATCTGAGCTCACTTTTTTGGAAATTATAAGTGCATTGAATTTCATTGTCCTACAGAACCATGTAGAGTTGATCGAAGTGAACTACAATGACAAACCAACCCTTGTCAGCCCTTATATTTATGTATCATTTGAGCTGTCAGAAGTATATTTAGTTGCATTTTCTTATACATATTTTCTACTCAGTTCAAAAAAATGAAAAAAATTTGGTGTAAGGAGGGGCCTGTGGGTTTGCTTTTCTAGGCCTAAGTGCTCACAAGCACTTCTGTGTATAAAAAGTTAACATTTCACTGGAAGACTTGCAACACGTTAAACTGATTACCTAAGCGAGTTAATTTTTTCTTAGAACTCAGCAGTACTTCTACTACTGCTTTACTGTTGAAAGATAAGGCAAATGTTTTACAGGTGATTTAGGATGCTTATCCTCCAAAAAGCGAATTCAGAATTCTTATGCATAATATGAATAAAACTGAAAGCATAATCTCTGTCTCTCACTGCTCCATTATACTGCTGCATACTAAACAAATTCTCCATACTCTATATACTACTGCAGAGTGAGTTTCTTTCATGATGAGTTGATTGTAGCTATTCCCATTCTCTGTATCTCCATGTAAGGGACCATGATAATGTCAGGCACATCCACCTTTTAAAAATCTTTTGTTCTTTCTTATTAGAATAAATAAAGCAACTTGAATGCTGTTTGGAAGTCATTACGTTACTATTCTGGTTGCCTATAATACTGTACATGGCTCCAGGGTTCTCCCAGATACATGTTTAAGAAAACAAACTGTTAAAATGTTCACTTCTTGTTTTAAATACAAAAGCCAGAATTTGCGAGGTGACTCAAAAAAGTTAAACTAGAAAGACTTGGTCTCAGAGAAGAAGAAGGAAAAGAAAAATTGGCAGGAAACATATCCATTCGTAGATTCAACTCTAAAGTCATAAGCTATAGCTCTGGGCTGGGTGTAGGATTCCATTTAACATACTTTTAACAAGTAAAAAAAGTGAGGTGTACCTTGATTATATGTTAACATATATAGGTGATCATTTCTCCATTATAGTTGTGTGTAATTCACAGTGCAAATAGAGTAAAAATGGGAGAAAGTGATGTGGCATAAAGTAAAGGCAAAGGCCAAGTATCTCTGTTTGGTGCATTTTTAATTAGCATTTTAAATTAATTCTTTTGTGTATTGATAATATAATACCAATCTTTTTAGCATTTTGATTTTTGGGTGACACAGGAAATGAAATATTTTTCTGTCTTTTGAGCCAATACAAGATGAAGAAGAGGCACTTAGACTTACATTTCTCCTCTTTCTTGGACACATTCCTTGTATATTATGTTTTATATAAATTCATATGAACTGGGAATATTGGTTGATCCTTTGAACTTGGAATAACTGGCAGAAAGAACTTCAGAAGCATTCAAGCAAAATACTCCAGTCCAGTAATGGCTGGCTATCGACTGGTTATAAGCAGCCATCTGCTCCAGGTAGTGTCTCTGGAGAAACAATTGTCCAAGGCATCCTGAAAGTTTTCATTTTGACTGTGGTGATGTGTTTGCTAGATGTCAGTAGACATTTTAAGCCTTCAGGGCTCTCAGATTAGCTATTGCAAATTTTTCTTGCCAAGCATCAGATTGCTAGATTTCTACAAGTTTTTGTAATACCCATTTAATAATGAGGAAAACCATTGTACCGAAGTGTCAAATATTTGTTTTACCGTCTTTTGGCTTTGTGTAATTGTTTCAACATCAGTCATGACCTTGTCTTAGAGATACTAAGCCACAATAAGACATGTAAAGGACAATAACCTACTTAATCCTGGTTTTCCATCAAAAAATGTCAAAGCAGTGTTTAGGATCTGAGTCTGAAATGATGGTGTCCACATACTCCTACCTCTTAAAAATAGATAAACTTCTGCTGAAAGAAATGCTTTACAACATCCATTCCAGAAATGAGATGTTGAAGAATGACCTCAGAATATGTCTAAACATGTTCATAAAACAAATACCCTCTAAAATATCCTGAAATGTGAAGTAATTTCTTTAAAAAGGCTACCTTTACATGTGAGGTATTAATAAATTCTAGTTCTCAACACCTATAACTCATTATGGGATATTTCTTATATCTCATATATAAACTCATATACCCTATGAAAGTGTCATACAGTATAAATAATAGGAGTCTTCAGACATTGAATTTACTTCCTAGAAATCCATGTAAAAGCTGAGAGTCTTTAGTAAAGAACTAGATATTTTTGTCTATTTATCGTTTTAATCCTTTGGCATAATATTTTATCACAAATCCTGTTTCTTTTTTTATTTATTTCATGAAGGTAAGTTTATAAAAAGATAGATTTTAATTTTAAATAAATTTTATAGAACTTTTTCATGAGGATTTTTTAATCCAACACAAATTTGGTGCCAAGAAAAGCACTTTCTTTCATATATTTCTGACTTCATACAAATTCTATCTAACTTTTGTGTCTGGCATTCAAAGCCATTTATGGGGATTTTTGAATTACTGACATTTTTAGGCCTTTAGATGTTGTGGATGCAACACTGAAAGTACTGATTTACTTTTTAACTTTCTGCAGTATATTTTAATAAAAAAGAAAGTGAATAACATTGCTTAACTTTGAACATAAAAGAAATCTCGGTCTCATTAAGTCAACAGTAATGCTCTCCTTAACTTCAAAGGAGACCATGATTTCATCCAACATATCTAACAGTTCCGTAAAACACACAATGAAAATCACTTTACAATATTGGCAGTCAGAGAATGCATTTTGTATGCATCTCAGTAAAGAAAAGGCACAAGCATTCTCACTTATTTACTAATGCATGACAGCTAAAAATTAAAAGAGCAGAGGAATTTTTTGAGAGACATTGTGTTAGAACTCAGGGAGTATTAAGTGTGTGCTGCATCCATTTCAAATGAGACTTAAAATCTGCACTGTGAAATCACAATTATGTTATTCTGAGTACTCCCTTATTTGCTGGATATGAAGTGTGTTACATGATTTCTCTTAGTGGAGGAACAATGTTCAGGGTGTGTGGGTAAAATGCGCACACCAGCAGCAAGCAACCCAATGGGCTCAATGCAGAAAACACTTCAGTACAGGTTCCATAAATGTGCAATAAATTCAGTCACCTAAGATTAAGTGTTAATGCATATCTGTTAGTCATTTTCTTATGCTTATGGTAAAGCAAATCTAAAGAAATATTTTGAAAAGAAACTGCAAGAAAATGGAAGAGATTGGACAGATACATTATAGTGAATTTTAATATGGATATGTGTAATTACCTTAGTGTATACCTTAGCTTACTTAAACTTAAAGTGGAACAAAGGACTCAAGAGGAATAATTTCAAGACTGCAGGAAAAATGTGTAGAAATGTTTATATTATGTAGAAACAAAGAAGAAAACTCACCCGAAAGCTAATGTTTTCTATCACTGACTGATGGCATCACACTCATTGTCAAGAGTAGCTTTCTGAAAATGTAAGCATAGTTTGAGAGAATTAATTGAATACATAGTGTTGCTGACCTTCTGGAACAAAATTTTATGGCTGGTCATGTGTCTGAAGATCTTACTTGCAGATAAGCATTTTCCGTTTCATAAGAAAAGGTTTCGAAAGCTCGTGAATTATAGTAGTCTTTATCTGGCAATATTTTCTGCTCTGAAAACTGCTATATGTTTGGCTCTAACTTGATTTCAGTTGAGTTCTTATATTGGTAATTTTTTCCAACGTTCATTGCTCAAAAGAGATCTATCAAAAGAGATCTAACACTTCCACATTTCTACTTTAACATCAGAGGAGTCATCTGCTTATGAAAGGCTGAAAAGCTTTTTTATTCTCTCCTTATAGAGCACATCTGATAACAGGTTTTTAAGAGTGGTGTGGGATGATGATACCATTATATCATCCTCCTGAATCTTACAAAAACTAAAAAAAGAAGTGTTGCAAATGCTGATGGATAATTGTGTGTCTGGGTCTTCATCAGCCAATCTCTGTTCTTCATCCGCAGAGCGTGTCAATGAGCGTGTTGTTACTGCATTCTCCCTAGGTGTGTTAGCCCATGCTGGTTCTGTCTCTGCAGCTCCTCAGTTGTGTCTAGCCTGTATGCCCATCTTTAATCTCCTTATCTATATGTAGTTCATTTATTTTGGGGAGGAATTGTCAGGAATTTTCTGTCTCAGATGTTAGTTTTCACAGCTGGTCTGATCCATGCTCTCTGCTTACATGAACACCACTAAGGCTGTTTCAGTTGAAGCCAAGCAGGTTGTTTAAACCATTGCTGCATCATCATGAAGTGTGGTTTAAGCTACCACGTCTGTCTTCCCACTGGAAACAACAGATTCTGAGATTCAGTTATCATGTCAGAGATGGTGAAAGCCATGAGCAGAGTCCACATGCTTCCTTCTGTTGAGTTACTTATCTCTAGCTCAGCTCAGTCTCCACTATGCACTAGTATTTGATGTTCAGGTGATTTCCAGGAGCACTACTAGGACAGGTTGAACATCATTAAGCTCTTTTAAAGCCTTTTAATATTTTATAATAAGAATATAAAAAATGATGCTGAGATATATATATTTCCTGCTGGTATTAAAAGTCAACAAATCTCCAAAATAGAGCATAAGGAAACAAAAATACACATGGGCACATAATTAATGGTGTATTCCATTTTTTATTGGAGAAGGGGATCAAAGAATGACTTATTTTCTTAGAATAACAGAACTTACCTTTTGAGGATAAAATGGATTTTCTGATCTTTACAATATGTGTTCAACAATACTGCAGAAAATTGGTGCTTCCATAGATTGTGCAATTGTTTGTGAAGAGTCTTGTTATGTGCCTGTGTCATAGAGAAATTCTTTGTAATTCTTTAAGTGACTGTAATAACCCTGTTTATTCTGGGGTTTGGAGAGTTTAGAACTGCTGTGCGGAAAGCCTGCAGCATTCTGTGAAAACACGATTTGGCACAGCAGCTTTCACTTGGACCACAGCTTCCTCCAGGTTCTCATTTCATGCACTTGGCCATGGGAATGCTAATCTCCAACTGGCATCCAAGAGTGCTACTGCAATACAACAACTGCTAGTAACAGTTAGGCAGGGGCTGGCTGGATATTCACAAGCGTCGATGGCTTAATTTTGGACGACAGTAATGTTTCCCATTCCCTCATATTGCTCCTCTTCTAGATGTTCCTGTCTCCACTGTGAAAGGTCCTCTGCTCACAACAGAGTCATACCACTGCAGTTGAAACACAAGTGCAGTACTCATGATTTGGGATACTTTAATATACTCTGATTTGTTTGGCAATTATGAATGCTCAGTGGGTGGTTGATTGTTATAGAAAGTGTACAATCATCTCTGAGGTGAAATCATACAGTCATCTCTGAGATCTGCTAACTGAGGGGGCAGGAAAGTCTACACACATCCCACGATAAACAATTTCCTCACCTGAATCAGGACATGCCTGTGGATTAGAACCATCTCACACATGAGAACTCAGACCATTAGTTTCAGTTATCATAGTACATGGCTATATGTCCCACATTACTTGCACTTGAGTATCATAACATACTTCAGAATAACAGGATTTGCCAAGCTTGCTGTTCTCCCTGAATCTGAGTAATTCCCATAGTCATGAAATTCAGGCTATATTGTCTTTCTATCTGAAAAATTTCAATAGCGTTTGTTTATTAGGAAGCAAAAGTTTCACTCCATCTCAGCAATGTCAAATTTTAGTGATATTGATGCCAATCCATATGTATAACATAAGGAAATAATGAGATACCTAATGGGAGCTCAAACACACACTTCAAATGTAGGGGTAGTTTTGCATTTTAAGATTTGTCATTTTGTTCTTGCAAGGTTTGAAAATGTGTTTTGAATATATTTTGAGCAAGAGTGTGAAAAATAAGATATTACCTAATGTTTTTGTTTACTATGCAGCTCCCTCCATACACACACATTCAATTATTAAGAGCACTAAACATTTTCTGGTGCTCCTGTTTTGCAGTACAGGCTTTGCCTGCTTTCTGTTTGCTGCTTACAACATAATGACATCTGCTGGAAGAGGTCACTACTAAAAAGGTGTTAGCAACTGAGAGAGAAGTTGAAATCCAATCTGGATAAACGTATGTTTGAATCTTTACCAGTTATCACCTAAACGTGTATTTACAGCTGATATAAAAGTAGGTGAAAACTCTATAAAATAGTACTACCTAAAATGTATTTAAAAACTGATATTTAAAATCATTTTAAAAAGAAAAAAAAAGAGAAAAGCCAGTGCTGAACTTAAAGGGATAGGGATGCATTCCAAAATGCAGTTATATTGATTTGACTTATTTGGGAATACAGCTGATCAGCAAAAGCTGTTTTGTTTCATGTGAAATATCTTGGGTTCAACACAGTACCACTTAAGGCCAGGAAGGACTTCAGTGAACCTTGTATGATTTCTAGGAATTTCTCTCAGGTCTGGAGCAGGCTGTTTCTACATTACCTAGCAATTCGGAGCAAAACAATCAGTTGTTTTTAATTGTTAGTGCTGCAGCCCTTCCCATCTCCTTTTCATGTCTTTCAGTGAGTTTACATCGCATGACATTTTGTCTGGTTACTGGACCAAATGTGTTCAGTTCAGAAATGGTTTGAGACTCTCTGAACAGAAAAAAACATTGTGTTCACCAGGGAGAGCCTGTGGTGCTGCAGCCTGCATCCCTGATGTGAAGCCTGTCTGAGGTGCTGTTGGAGCGACTGTAAAATACCAGTAACTTGCAGGTTTATAGGAAATTGAATAACTAGTCTTAGACTGAGAAGAACAAAAACCTAAATATCGTACTAATCTGAAGTCTTGCTTCTCACATCTCATTTCTTTGTTTTTTTCTGGATACCTATGACACAGATGTACTTCTTGACTTGCACAAGAAAATATTGTTTGCTGCCATTTCTTTTCTTCTTTTCCAATCACATTTTTGACTATAATTTTACCACTCATGTGGAAGAATTGTCATGTAAGTGTCATAGATATGTTATTTCCATACCTAAAATCTCTAAGAGATTAAAGTAAAAAATAATGAGTAAAGATGTAGACTGCCTCTTAGGTACCATCTGAAGTTAGAAAATATAGTTACTCCCTTTACAACTAATATACTACCATACCAGTTATTCATATGGCTTATTCTCTCTGCCTTTGAAAACATGGCATATCCCATTTCTTTCTTCGTGTCAATCTTCATCAGTGATCTATTCAACTGACAAGTACTGATATAGGTCTCTAAAACCTTCAGTCTCCATATTGAGGTATGCTATGTTCTTTAATCAAGCCAGGTCTAAGCAGTGGATTTCTCTTTAGTGGTCTTTTCTCAAATATATTGGTGTGGCTTGTTTAGATTCAATAAACCATACATTCACACATTACTTATTTGTGGAATTTATGATTTCTGGGACACTCAGCAGAGACATAGAAGAGATGTCTGCCTCAGACAACAGAACAGCTCCAGAAGAATCAGCAGGGAGTGTTTCAGCCCAATAGATAATTCCATGTTCATAATGGGTTTATGGGGCTTCTTCATCACAGAAAGTGAAAGTATCTGCCAAATAGCATATTCCCTTAACATAGTCTTGTCCAAGTCACTGTATGGATTATATGGACCCATAATCTGCCCATATGTGATTCTTTGTAGAGAACATCCTTTTATGTGGGGAAAAATGGTACATATGCTTCAAGGAACTATTAATTTTGCTACCAACATCTGAGTCACACTGCTGTTCTGAGACAGCAAAATAGTTTGGAAAAGTTGGTAAGAGAAACAGTTTGTGTTTAAACGACCTTAAAGATCATCTAATTCCAATTCCCTGCCAATGATAGGGACACCTTCCATTAGACCAGGTTGTTCAAAGTTCCATCTGACCTGGCCTTGAACATTTCCAGGGATGGGGCGTCCACAACTTAATTGGGCAACCTGTTCCAGTGCCTCATCACCCTCATAGTTAAGAATTTTTCTCCTAACATCTAATCTAAACCTAACACAGTTCTTGCGCTCGAGGCACGAGCTCTGGTGTGCCCCAGGTCAGAGAGAGTCCAGCTGCGCTCTTCTGTGCATCGCTGAAGTGACTTCAGCATCGGGAAGGTTGCTGCTGGCTGGGCTGGCTCGCTGGCTTCTTTGCAGAGGGAACAGGGCAGGAGCCGATGGTACCTGCTCACGTTAGCTCGGAGACAAAGGAAGAGAGAGGCTGTTCTGGTCTGGCTCCTAACAGGTTTATTGTTAGAAGTTTTGCAACCCGAACAAGCTCGGAAAGGATGGAATGCGATGGGAAGCTCCCACAGGCTTGTCCTCAGTCTTATAGGCAATCTGAAAACCGCAGTGAAAGGGGAAAACAACCAATGAGTTACAAGCCGGGGGAGGATACAATGTAACAGGAACCACTGGGGGAAACCGAGAGGAGGGAGCTATAACAGAGAACAATGAACAACCGAGTAACCGGGAATTTTCCCCAACCGGGGGAGGCGTCTTGGACCTGGGCACTGCCCAGGGGGTGCGGCTTAGGCTTCTGAGCCTCCCATCGACCCACCCTCTGAGTCTGCCTCTTCGGGAAACTCCATCCGGGGCATGGGCTGGGATTAACTGGCATCACGCTGCCCCAGCCCCGCAGTGGGCTGGATCACCGCAATATAAACCTATTATTTTTTAGTTCTCTTTATATCCTGCCATTTCTGTGCAATTAGGCCACCCCAAAGCCTTCTCTTTTCCAGGCTGAACAAACCTAATTCTCACAGTCTTTCCTTATAGGAGAGGTTCTCCATCCCTCTAATCATCTTGGTGGCCACTCCTCTGGACTCGCTCCAACACACGTCGTTACTGTCCTGGGGACCAGAGATTTGGATGCAGCACTGCAGGTGAGTCTCACCAGAGCAGAACGTCATGGGATTCGTCCCACCAAGTTTCAGTAATGGCAAGGAGGACACAGTTTTCCAGTAGCACCTTGGCTTCCAGCTCCTCCTGTTCGTTGCCCATGCTGCATGCATTGGTTTAAAGGCACCTCAGCTGGGTTGTAGGCCAAGTCGCTGTCCTGGAAGAACACATTTTAATTCCTTTGAGATAATCTTCTGGTGTTTCTCTGTTGGCTTTTATTTCCTTAGGAGTCCTTGGCTTGTCCCCATAAGACTGTGAGTGTGTTCCAGAGTGCTTAGTACAATTCAGAGTCAGCAAATGGAATGTGCACTTCAGTTGGGTTATTGATTTCACCCCCAAACTTGACATGCTGCCCATTGGTTCATCTCTGATGAGCTTGGTCTTATCCCCTTCCCACTTCAAACCTAGATTAAAACCCTCTCAATCGGCCCTGACAACTCTCATGCTAAAATAGTTTTACCCTATTTAGACAGGTGAACTCCATCTGGTTCCAGCATGACTGGTACTGTACAAATCACCCCAAGAGCAAAGGCTCTTTCCAAGGCTACTTTAGCTCTTCTGACTTCAATCAATTGGCCAATTAACATTAGGAAAATTTTATGTTCAAAGTTTGAAAAATTCAGCAATATACAAGCAGGATGGATCCACATACAAAAAAAAGAAAGACTGAATTTAATAACAGAGCTGCAGATAAAACTTTGGAGGTCAAAAATACACAGAAGAACAATAAACACCACAGTGATACAGGAAACAGTATAATGAACAGAATAAACATTGTACTAGCAGTCGAAGAGTAGTAAACACTGCTGAGATATTAATCAAGAGGGAATGTGGTTTATGGCTGGATTTGCCTTGAGACAGAGTAAGTTATAAACCCATTTGTGTAATATATTTTTGTTTCTAATATTTTCACAGCCACCAAAATGAATATTTAATAAAATAATTAAAGACTTACCCTTTTTGATGTGATAAGAAACTAAGAAACAAAGTCCCATCACTAATAGTTCATCTTTGTGGGAATACTTACCATAATTTTGACACAAACCCTGAATTATTATTGAAAGCAAATAGAGAAACAAGGTCTCAAAGCTCTTGGATTTTCTTTTATTGCTGTCATTGTCACTGCATACTCTGTGGCAACGTAACAGTGGATAAATTAAGGCTCACAGAATCAGATAATCTCTAATGTTCCTTATGAGAACATCTTTTTCTTTATGAAACTATGTAAAGGATACATTTAATTTCCCGTTGTTCTTATACATAGACTTCAGATTCTTTGATGCCCTAGACTTGGAGGTATTTAACTGGCTAAAAAACTAGATGCTTTGATTCTGTACTTCCTTTTCTACTCCTTATCAGTCATTTACAGAAGCTTTTCCCCCAAGGACTTGTTTTCACTTGGGGAGAAATGTACACCCCTAAGAAAAAAAAAAAAGAAAACCAAGAAAAAAAAACAAACCCTGATACCAAACAGCAAAACAGGACTTTTTCCCTCTTACAGAATTCAGGGACAGGAAGTCTCTGAAACAATGCTTAAATAATACTGACCCTCAGCAGCACACACACAGCTGGCTGTGTTTAAAGAGCTGCAGGAAATGAATCAGCATCTAACTAAAGCTAGGCATCTCCAAAGGCCAGAGGATGGAAGGTCTTTCCATAGTGGAAGTTATCACTATGAAGGTCGGGTAGCAGAGCATTCTGTAAACTGGCCTTCATCCTTTTACTTTAGCAACCACCTAAATTATTTTTAAGCCACCTAGAGATGCCACAAAATCCTTTCTGAAAAAATGATCTAAATATATTGCAGAAATGAAGCCAGGTCATCTAAAGTAGTTGCTGGTGTGAGATGAGAGTTATGCAGATTTTACATACCAAAAGGAGAAGAAAGCAACAGAAAATTGACACCACTTAGAGCCAAGAAAATATTGTTTAAAATAAGCAATCCAGATTTTACATATGTACTTCATAAATGACACAGATGGACACTTAACCTCCAGTCTAGAGGTTTAGCCTTCAAAACACAGGACATAACTTTCATCAGAGCTTATCCTCCCTTTCCTAACTGGGCAGTAAAGATGCCAAAAAGATAATTCCATGTTTGTGATTTTTGTTCACAGCTCCTTAAAAACCTCTAAAGTTAGTGGAAGAAATAGTTGGTGTTAGAGACAAGAAGGAGTCTTTTCTCTTCTTAATTTTGGAGAAAGTCACCTTAAATTCATGGTTGTTTGTATTATGAAAATAAACATGCCAGTACACATTTGGAACTCCATATGACTATTTTCTTCCCAATAAGACAGTATGTTCAATGGAGTATAATACTTGACAGTCGTTAGCAAGCAGAGAAGTCCGTTTTTCTTTACCAGTAATATCCTTTCACCTCATTATAAAACAAGAGTTGTCATACCAAAATCGAAGACTTGTCAACAGAGTGGGGAAAATCATTTTTAATTACTGTGTGGATGAAGCTTTAGGATGAGGAGAAATGGGGAAGTGTGATAATTGAAAGAATTATAGACAATTCTTGAATTAAATCTTGTATTTTTAGTTGTTAGTTTTCTGTGTGTTTCTATATAAAGAACAATCAAAAAATTCATCAGTAAGTGGATGCACAGGGAAGGATTCTTCTGAAGTATCACCATGTATGTTCCAGCCCTGAAACAAGACCTGTATTAAGTACTCTTAGATCCTGGACTTCAGCAAAGACTTAAGGACTAGACAGTAGCAAAGGTCATTAAACAAAAAAGAGATAGTCAATTTTGATTAAAAAGTGAAATAATAATAAACTATTTCCTTTTAATATATAGTTTGAATATTGGAACTGTAGCGTCTATGCTTAGGCAGGTCCTTAGATGTTCTGATAAGATATAAAGTATAGAATAAAATGAGTACTAATGTTAGGTAGAGTTACAGAAGGGCAAAAGCCGTTGAAAGATAATTGATTTTAAAATGTTTTTTTCTTCTGATAAAAGTGTGTTTACTAGACGGAATGTCATTCTACCTTTTGTCTTTTAGGGAAAAATGATTCAACATTAATAGAATACTTACTAATTGAAGAAATTAAAATTAGTAACTAACAATAGTGTACTTAAAGCAGCAGAAGTACAAAATTGCCATTAGTATCTCAATATCAGCATCCGCATTTTATTATGTTCCATTAGTACTTTATCTTAGTCGGCTCACTGTTCCTTCTTCAGAGAAGTCTATAGCATAAACTAAATGGGCCACATTAATATGCAATTTCCACCTGAGACAGTGCAACTGCAGTATAGATAGCCATGGCTGGGTGCATTTTCACTAGTAGCTGCTGGGCATAATTTAATCCTTTTTAATAATTTTATAGATATAACCTTTTACTCAATTGCTCACTCTGTTACATTAATTATTAGTAGGTGAAAATATAATTTAAACATAGGTCAGTAATCTATGATATATCTTTTGAACATTTCTTTTTTAAGGTGCCCTACCTAATAACAATAACAAGATTTTTACAATATTTTGGTGTATGGCTTAGCAATAAAAAATACAATGTGAATGAAGGACAAATCTTAAGCAAGATTTACAGAGGAAAATCAAATTAGTTTTCCAAGTACTGCACTTGGCACGGAAGCCTGAGACCTATGCTTATATTAAGATAATACATAGAGGAAAAATGGTACATCAGAGTTCTCAAAACTTTAGCAACAGACTGTTTTAACATTTGAATTAATGTGTTTCTAAAATTCAGGTTTTACAGTGCTGAGATATCCTGACTGCATACTGTATACAGGAATACAGCCTTCCTCCAGAGAGGGAAGGCTTTTATTGTATTGAAGGCTGTGTCCACACTTCTCCTGTAATCATTTTCACCAGCTTGCATTCAGGAGCCTGGACCTTTAAATTCCACAAAGCCAAGGAACTGGAGCCCTGTGATGGCTATTTTTAGGCTTTGTGCTGTTTGTTGCATTTTCCCTTTTATTAGCTTTTGGCTTTTCTGTTTATTAGTTTCATTTTCATTTCTTAGTTCAGGAGATCTGACAGTCTTTCTTATGAGTTCAAAACATTTTACTTCATTTCTTAGAGCACAGAAGGCTTGAAGAAAAGTGAAGAACAGTATTTCAAACATAGCCTGTAAGTTTGGATATTGAGTTAAGAAACAGAGAGATCTTATACCTGATTTTTTCATAGGCATTTATCCAACTCAGCTTAAAGTTATTAGGAACTGGTAGGTAGTTTGTATGTCTGAACAGAAATGCCATTTTGAAACCAGAAATGAAAAATTAGAGAGTATTTAAGAAAACATTCTGCCATTTTATTTGAAGAGGTTCCCATACTTTTACTAATTTCAAATCAGTATATATATTTCATCTAATTAGTATTTCATGTCAAAAACATGGGAATGATCAGAATCCAAGTCTCTTCCAAGGGAAAAACATTCATCCCCTTCTCCATGAGAAGAGGGAATGAAATCTAGGTCTTGTACTTCCCAGCCTCCAGCCAGCAAGATCTTAAAAATGAGGCATTACTGTCTTCTTTACTGTGAATATATTAAAAGCATTAGATGTGTAAAAGCAAGTCAGGCTAAGTCAAACTGTACAAAAACTTATGGAATAAAATCCTTTAGGGAGCTCGGTCAGAGAGAAGCAGTAATTTCTGGATTTGAGCTGGGCTTGCATGAATAAAATTACTATTATTCAAAACTGCCTAAATATGCAGATGTGAAACTGGCATCCAGCTTCTGATTTTAGGATCCTAACAACAACTTCTATGTTACTTTTCCATTAGCTGAGCAGGGCTTGGGAGATCGTGACTTAGTCACATACCCGACGGTTCTGCTTGTGTCCTTGTTTCTTTGAAGTTCTTAAGCTTAGAGCAGAAACTGCCAAAGGTTCTGCTAAAATGAGCCATGCTCACTAAACAGTCACTAAACAACCTGGGGAAGTATGTTAAAAAGATTAGTTAATGTAACTGTTCATGTAAAGGTGTGAGTGGGGAAGTTCAGCTATTTAGTGGATATAGAGAAGTTTATAGAAAGGATAATGAAAAGAATCTTCTTTGGTAGGCAAATTCCTTCTTTGTGCTTGTTCTGGACATCATAAGTGGAAAATAGCTTCACACCTGCTAAGCCTGCTGTGCTTGTCTTCGGGTCAGAAATAGGTTTTCTCAGCTGCTGGAGAAAATATACTGCTCAGAAAGGTGGATGTATGGATGGATGATGAGAGCTATTGAAGTTTTTATTAGCTAAAAGTTGCAGGATGGGAAGAGTCAAGAAAAATATGAAATAACTAATTCAGAATGTTTAGTGAAAGTGTGTCCTTCTGCTAAAAATATGCTGCTTGAGTATTTTAAAGCCAAAATTGAGAATAAGAAGCAGATAAGAGCAGATAGGAGCTCAGAAGCTTTGCCTCTGGGAATTACAAGCACCAATTTGTGGATATGTGTATATTTCTTAATTTGTGTTTGCATCTATTAAATACATCTGTTGAATTAAATCATATTTAATCTGTTAATTATCTCTTTTATCCATTTGTAACTAATTCTGTTTTCTCTTTAAGGTGACATTTACAGCTGTGCAGGTGACTCAGTATCTTCATTCTTGGTGAGTCTCCATTCCCATGTCTCATTCAATTGTTTTCTTTCTGTGATCACCTTTGTAAGGTACTTGAAAATTTTTAGATACTCTTTACTGCACTCCTTCAAAGGAGATAAAATTACAGAGAAATGGATGTATTCACATTAAGTGTTTCAAGGCCAAGAGAAGAACTCATGCGTCTCTGGATCCTGGATTCAAACAGGACCATTGACTGAATGAAAATTTGTCTGCAAAACAAACTGTAAAGTAAACAAACACCTGCTTCACGCCCATGAGAAGAACACAGTTATAGGATAGGATGCTGAGAAGTTTGCAGTGATGGCAAAGTGCAAAGCAAAATGAGTCATCTTTTCAGCAATACAAGTACCGTCCTGCCTTTAGATAAAAGCTAACTGCAATGCTTCCTGATTTGAGCAAATGTTTGCATCATTAGTTATGTGGCATAAAGGTGTTGCTCTCTTTCCTGCTGACAGGGAAGGCGTTTAAGTGATCTGCTAGATAAGTCTTTGCTGGTAAGAGAGTAAAAGAGAAAACCCTTTTCTGAGTGATTTTTACCTGCTGATATGCTGAAAAATGAGGGTTGTTTGGGTGTCATTGTGCAATTCCTATTTTGCTGAGTTTTAATCTTAAAATTGTGGTCAGGATGGTAAATGATGTAACTTCAAGCATGAGGAGGATGCAACATACTCAGTGTTGTTCTAAGATACCTGGTAAAATTGTGCTAGTCTCCAGAGATGACTTGTTAAAAGTAAATTTCATCTTGAGGTCTTCTGAATTCTGAAAGCAGCTTTGGGCTCTGATCTATATGGAACCCCTCTGGTCTGTATGCAGTACTTGAGATTTCGGGGCAATACAATCATGTTATGATTAAAAAGATATACGCTTTAGCAGAAGTGGGTAAAGGAGAAAGATTCTCAGCTGTGCAGTCACAAGCTTGATTCAGTGTATTGGGTTGACCCTGAGTTGATGGACAGTCTTTAAGACCAATTACGCTTCTCACAATTTACATATTTAAACCGCACAGAAAGGCGGGACTTCCCCTTTTGGTCGGAGCTCGCCTGCTGGGAGGTGGGGGCTCCGGAGCCTCCCGGCCCCGCCGGGCCGGGCCGGGGCCACTGCCCTTTTCCCCCTCTCCCAATGCTGTGGCACGGACCCTGGGTGGCTGGGGGGGGGGCTGCCCCAGAGCCGCAGGCAGCTCAAACCAGCCATGGACTGCTCACAGCTAAACCCATCCAGCGCGGCTTCTGGGGACCGGCGGGTCCCTCTCCTCTCCACGCGGAGCCGGCGGAGCCAGCGGGAGCCGGCAGAGCCTCCTGTCTGCAGCCAGCACACTTCGTGCTGAACTGAAGAAGACACCACGCAGCCAGCAGCACAAAGGGAGCGAGGCTTTCCCCACCGTAAAGGCTGAACAAGAACACCCTTCAGCATGGCGGTGTCAGTCAGAGAGAAAGAGAAGTGAGTCACATGGGACGGAGCTGGAAATGGCGACTGGGAGAAAAGAGGGCGGGGCCGCGATTCTGGCGGGCAGCTTAAAAGAAACCTTCTTGCATGCCGTGGTAAGAAATTGTAATACCACAAACTGTTTGTCTCTTTAATCCATTTGAAGAACATGGGGGGATGGAGTATCTTCGTGTGCCTGTGAAGATTGTGAAGAATGCCAATGCCAGGCTATATAGTAGTAAGAGGCTGTTAGAGACTTGTGGCGAAGAAGAGCCTTTGTGTGCAGGCCAAAAGAACTTATCCTTAAAAAGATGAATAACCCCATGTGATGGCCCATGTTTTGCAGTGTGAAGGAACTGTGAGATTTTTCATGGGAGAGATGTTCTACACACAGCAGATTGTTTGTTTCCGGGCGGATCTGCTGTTGGTGGCAGTTTGGGAACCACGTGCAACTGAAGGAAAAACCCTTTTTTCCCTTAAGCATAGGAGAGAGACTTTTCAAGAACTGGAGCACTGACTAACATCCCATGTTCTGTTATCCCTTGTGTGAGCTAGATAAAAGGAGGGAAGTGCTGGCTGGAGGGGGGGGGGGGATTTTGCTTTAATTTTGTTTTGTTATTGTCTTTTTACTTTTAATTCTATTAGTAATAAAACTCTTTCATTGTACTGCAACTGTTTAAGGTTTGTGCCTGCTTTGTTTTTCTCCTAATTCTTATCTCACAGAAGGAAAATAAGTAAGTAATGAATATTTTGAACCAAAACCACTACATTTAATTGGTGTTTCTGCCTGGTTTCGAACTCAACCCGCTACATTAAATGGTGGAGAATGCGGGCAATTAATGGGCACTGTGAGATGAAGATTAATTAGGAGAAAATAATAAGCAGAGCAAGTATAAAGTTATAAAATTAAGAAGAATAATAGAAGAAATTTACTTTGTAGAAGTGGTAAATATTCTAGGGGTGGAGGTTTATGTAATTTGTTTTCTTTTATCTCTGGTTTTGCTATTTTAAGTAATTTTTGGATATGTAAATTTTAAGAAGCGAGGGGTGGAATGTATTGGGTTGACCCTGAGTTGATGGACAGTCTTTAAGACCAATTACGCTTCTCACAATTTACATATTTAAACCGCACAGAAAGGCGGGACTTCCCCTTTTGGTCGGAGCTCGCCTGCTGGGAGGTGGGGGCTCCGGAGCCTCCCGGCCCCGCCGGGCCGGGCCGGGGCCACTGCCCTTTTCCCCCTCTCCCAATGCTGTGGCACGGACCCTGGGTGGCTGGGGGGGGGGCTGCCCCAGAGCCGCAGGCAGCTCAAACCAGCCATGGACTGCTCACAGCTAAACCCATCCAGCGCGGCTTCTGGGGACCGGCGGGTCCCTCTCCTCTCCACGCGGAGCCGGCGGAGCCAGCGGGAGCCGGCAGAGCCTCCTGTCTGCAGCCAGCACACTTCGTGCTGAACTGAAGAAGACACCACGCAGCCAGCAGCACAAAGGGAGCGAGGCTTTCCCCACCGTAAAGGCTGAACAAGAACACCCTTCAGCATGGCGGTGTCAGTCAGAGAGAAAGAGAAGTGAGTCACATGGGACGGAGCTGGAAATGGCGACTGGGAGAAAAGAGGGCGGGGCCGCGATTCTGGCGGGCAGCTTAAAAGAAACCTTCTTGCATGCCGTGGTAAGAAATTGTAATACCACAAACTGTTTGTCTCTTTAATCCATTTGAAGAACATGGGGGGATGGAGTATCTTCGTGTGCCTGTGAAGATTGTGAAGAATGCCAATGCCAGGCTATATAGTAGTAAGAGGCTGTTAGAGACTTGTGGCGAAGAAGAGCCTTTGTGTGCAGGCCAAAAGAACTTATCCTTAAAAAGATGAATAACCCCATGTGATGGCCCATGTTTTGCAGTGTGAAGGAACTGTGAGATTTTTCATGGGAGAGATGTTCTACACACAGCAGATTGTTTGTTTCCGGGCGGATCTGCTGTTGGTGGCAGTTTGGGAACCACGTGCAACTGAAGGAAAAACCCTTTTTTCCCTTAAGCATAGGAGAGAGACTTTTCAAGAACTGGAGCACTGACTAACATCCCATGTTCTGTTATCCCTTGTGTGAGCTAGATAAAAGGAGGGAAGTGCTGGCTGGAGGGGGGGGGGGGATTTTGCTTTAATTTTGTTTTGTTATTGTCTTTTTACTTTTAATTCTATTAGTAATAAAACTCTTTCATTGTACTGCAACTGTTTAAGGTTTGTGCCTGCTTTGTTTTTCTCCTAATTCTTATCTCACAGAAGGAAAATAAGTAAGTAATGAATATTTTGAACCAAAACCACTACATTTAATTGGTGTTTCTGCCTGGTTTCGAACTCAACCCGCTACATTCAGTCATGTGACAGTTCTGGGAATTCCTATTATAACCTCACCAGACTTGAACAATAGTATCACTTGCACAGGCTTGAGATTTTTACCTGGCCAAGTGGGATTTATATAATTTGGTATGTTTTTTCAGTGTATTTTTGCAAGTTTACAAGTGATACACATACCAATGTTATGTACAAAACCTTTGAATCTATGTAAGCAGTGATTCCTTAGGGAGAGATTACTACTTGCTAGGCTGGAAAGATTAAATTCCTTTATTTTCTGTAGAAGAAAACCTAAGTCCGTAAGGACATGATCTCTGCTATGAGAAATTAAAACTTGTGTTCACTCTGACTAATCTGACTTACCTTCCACTGATGGAGTTCAGGAGATGTCACTTTGCCACACAACTCTTTGTTGCCCTGAATCTCACGCTCTGTTTTAAACAGACCAATTTAATGAAATAAGTAGCTACCAAGTACCGGTCATCATTTTTCTGTTTTAACTGCACCTCAAGGTTGAATGACAGCTCATATTGATATGTGTCTTAATATTCTAGAAAAAATTCAGATGCAGTCTGTGTAAAGGACAGCCTTCATGACCTTTATTACCCTTGATAAAGGCCATCAAAAGATATTCTTTATCTGATAATCCTTGAGCTTTGCATATATATCACGCAAAAAAGAAGTGCAGTGTTTGAAGCAAGATATTCGTGTGCGTCTTTGGGCACTAGAAAAGAAATATAAGAAATTAGAAATACAACATCTCTTCAAATTACCAAATATATCTTAAAAAATTATGCATTTTGACTCTTTTACTATTATTATTTTATTAGGGTATTTTCTCAAATAGTTTAGTATTGTGAAAGGGTATTTATTTGAAATTGTCAATGTTCACACAGATACATACCACCTTTCTGTCCGTGGACTGAATAAGCATTCAGCAATATTTTGGTACTATTTTTATTCTAAAATAAACAAATCTAGGTTTTAGTATTCAGTAATAATTTACAATGTGTGATCCCTTCTCTCATTTTATTTTCTACATAAAGTTGTGGTGGCTGTATTATGGATCCTTAACACCTCTAAAGACAATGATAAAAAGTTAAATTAATTTTTAGTTCCTTTGACTTCATTAGGATTACTTACACAAGGACCTGGTCACATTATGAAGAAAGGATCACGCCATGATCCTTTAAAAGGAGCCTTAGTGATTTCCAGAATCTTGTTCCAGGTTAGTAAAGGGCAGCACTCATACCTAGTTTGAAATCAAAGCACCTAAATATTAACTAGGTTTTATTTTATTATAAATTTCTATTTTTTCAGGAAAGTTCATCTTTCATCTTCTGGTCAAGAAAAAGGGCACTTCAGTATGCTATTCATCACTGTTTCATGTTTAGTATAGTCATTATTTGTTTAATGGCCTTATATTTTTAATGAGTTAATATGAAAAAGTAGAAAACCTCTTTGTGAAAAGGTGTGGTTTTGATGGCAGTCAATATTTCAAAGCAAGTGATCTCACCACAACTTCAAAAGAAAAGCAACAAGTTCTTTTTTCTATGTCTTCATGCTTTTCTATAGACTTTTAAGGTTAACAAAGGATCACATCATGTCTGCTCAGCAGCATTTCCTTTTCACTCCAGTCATACAGTCTATCTCTCCTTCCTGTCAAGCACTGAGAAGAAACCTCTTTCTTTTCAGTTATGTTTTAATCTAAGCCAGCCATTGTGCTACCCCTTACTGTTGTCTTCAATTGATTTTGCTTGTACACCTTTCTTCTGACTTGCCATTTCTGCACCTCCACTATGTAACTTCCTCACACTGACTCACAGAACAAGCTGAGTTGAGAGGGACGCATCAGGATCATCAAGTGGAACTCCTGTCCCTGCACAGAGTCACACCATGTGCCTGAGAGAAGTGTCCAAAAGCTTCCTGAACTCTGTCAGGCTGGTGCTGTGACCACTTCCCTGGGGAGCCTGTTCCAATGCCCAAACACCCTCTGGGTGAAGAACCATTTCCTAATATCCAACCTAAACCTTCCCTGACTCAGCTTCATGCCATTTCCTCAAGTCTTGTCACTGGTCACGAGATTGAGGAGATGGGTACCTGGCCCTCCTCTTCCCCTCACAGGAAGCTGAAGACTGCAATGAGGTCTCCCCTCAGTCTCCTCTTCTCCAGGCTGAACAGACCAAGTGACCTCAACCAATTCTCATAAGGCTTATAAGGACAAGATAACAGTGAAATCACAAATATTTGCCTATGAAGCAATATTTCCTTCACACTCTACCTTGAGAATATTTAGCTCGAGGGTGACTATATCTTGACTTCTTAGATCAGAGTCTGCTTTATGGGATTTATATAAAGACTCCTCATTAATGCTGCTCATGCAAAACTAGGGTGTGATGTTTTTTAAAAAGAGAAATCATTACTGCTCTATGAGAGACTTGTCTGTAAACAGATTTGTTCTTTTACACCTGTGAAATTTTTCAATTGTGTTTTACTGACTCAGCTACGTAAACTTTTCTGTTGTTCTCTCCACTTTTGTAGTTGGATCTTTGGCTTATTACCAACTATTTACTTATTTACAAAAAAGCATACAAAATAAATATTCCTAAACCACACATGAAGTTTTACTTACATTAATATTTTATTGTAAATCTGTAAACATTTTATATAGCTATTAAAATCCTTTCTAGAGTTCAAGTAAAATGCCTTAGGATCTTAAACTAAAAGAGATTTCCACTTTAGTAGTTCACACCTATAAATAGCTATTTCTAATAATGTAGTATCTACTGCAATATTTAGAATAGATATACTGGCATAGCCAGCCTATCTGTAGTCATAGATATAGGAATGTTTCTTCTAGGAGTAATATGGTTTGCTAGCCAAGTATAAGCAGCTTTTAGAAGAATTTAGCTTCATATTGGCATTTAATATTCATCAAGTTACTGAAAATATTAGTAAACTTTTTTTCTTTTCATGCACTTTGAATAGCATTTTCATTATAAAGTTCCACCAGCAAGAAGTTAGGGGGACGATTTGTCTCTTTTTTGTCTCTCAGTAAAGAAAATGCACGAAATGTAGTTATCTGGTTTTGCATAATACAAGGTGCAGTTGCTTACACTAATATGAGAGAAACATATATTTTCATGCTCTTAAAATCAGTGAAAATAGATTAATTTGGTTCAATTTTCTGAAAATTTCATACTAAATTAAAATCAGTGTTTTGAAGAAATACAAGACACATCCTTAGCTTTCCATTAATAAATATGTTAATCACTGTTAAAAAGATACAAAAGTTTCAGAAATTTGAAAATATTCAAGTATCAACTAAATCAGCTTGCAATTCCTTTCCAACATACTTTTATACCTAACTAAAGCCAAAAATATTTGATGTCCTGTACCCAAATGTTTGTGTGATCTGTACGTACTGTGGACATCTGGTTTTCTTACTATCACCTACACAATTGGCTTGATTCATCTAAAAAGCAAGGAAGACATTTGCAATTATAAGTTATTGGATGTGCAGTGAGCCATATAGTCATTGAAGGGTTGTGAAGAAGTCATTTGGCTAAAACTCACTCAAAGCAGGGCTGAGGGCAGCATTAAATTGGGTAAAGGGTGTCATTGCCTATGGATAACCCCCCCAGTCTCTCTATGGTGTGTGAGTCCGGGAAAGCATCACCAAGATGGTCAGGGCCTAGAGAATGTGTTCTCTTAGGAGTGGTGGAGAGAGCTGAGTCTGTTGGTGAAGAAGGGCAGCCTAAGAAGCACTCTATGGCCACCTGAAGTGCAGTTACAAACACCCCAGTATCAGATACTTCTTAGTAGTGGCAGGTGGTGAAACACGAGGCAGCATCCTCAGGGAGGTTCAGTTTAGGAAAATGCTTGGTCATTAGGAAGTTGATGAAGAAAATTTCTCAAAAAATAATGAAAATTTAATTGTATTAGTGTAACAGTACATTTTAAATTTGTTTCAGGTTTCGTTTATTCCTCTGGTCTTAACACTATGCTGTTTCTCTGCAAAGTAAATTAATTTCTGTTGTTACTTTTTCAAAAATTCAAATTAACTTCATGATGGAGAGCTTGAATTCTCCAAGCAAAATGAAAATATCTGAATTCACTTATGGGTGAGGAAAAATAATTAAAGTCATCTTAAAATTATCTTCAAATTTTAAATCCAGTTTCTATTAATATAAACCATGTTTCCTTCATAAAATATTTCTTTGAAAGTAGGTTAAGACTTATCCTGGAGACTGGAGGAAGTCAACACCATTTGCATTTGCAATACCATTTTCATGTAGTGATTCTTCAGGTTATTGCTATATAGAGAGTTATAGACCTCTCTGAACAACACTGTTCCCATTTCTGGTGAGTGGTAATTAACTTTCAGGTTATGAACTCATACAATATATGTTAAGGTTACTGTTATCCAAATAAAATACAAAGCACAATAAAGTTTCAGGGAAAAGGATCCAAGCTGTTCACTGTGTACAAAAAATATATTCCTTTTTCAAATCTTCTGTATTGTAACCTGGTTTAGAATTCAGCAGTTTATTTGTTCATATATGGGGACAGGTGTGAATTAATGTGTGAAAAAGGCAGGAGTGTGAGGATGGGGTTTTGCAGGTACACTGTACTGAATTCATCTCTGTGCTGTTAAACTGATTCATTGTTCCACAAGGGGAAATGATAATGACTCCCTTATTATGTATGCAGAGACAAATTAATGCATCAATAGCATTTACACGTCTGAGGTGGGACCAGAACATGAACAGACACCTGTGCATTTTTTTCCCTTCAGTGTGGCCACTGTCTTGTCAACCAGTCCTCACATCCCACCTCTGCTTTCCTACTGTGCTGTTCTGTCGTTGGTGTGCAATGCCAGCCCCATGGGCACTGTGTGACACACTTTAAGGATTGTTGCACACTCTGAGCTGTTTCTGCAACAAATCATCACAAAACTGTGCAGCACAGAAGATTTTTGTGATTGTGACACATGACTTTAAAATTATTCTTAAACTGCTTCATGAAGTATGAACTTCTAACATTAAATATGTCCTGGTGGTAAGAGAACTTTATTCATTTACGTTATCAAGTACTTGAAATTTGAAATCAGTATGTTATTTAGCTAAAATTGTTGAGTCCACCCATCACTTGCTGGATACAGTAAAATGTCACTTATGGTTGGTTTAGAACATTTTTATCCAAATATATGAGCATTGTGGGTTTTATTTATTTAATATTTTGTCTTAGTCCTGATCTCTCATAGACATGTCATAGTGGGGTTCCCAGTATTCTGCAAGTCACATTCAATATCCAGATACTGGCTCCAAAGGCTTGCAATCAAAAAAGAGGAGGAAGAGAAGGGAAGAGAGAGGAAGGGCAATCACAGATGACAAAATTTTTTGTGGGTTCTGCAGTGGAATCAGGACAGAAACAGGGAGAATCATGCCCTGTGTGATACAATTTTTCCTTGATGAAACAATGGTGACATGAGCCTACCGCTGAGGTCACCTTTGTTCTCTTCCTTCTCTCTCCTCTTCTTAGGTTCACATTTCCCTTTTTTGTCTCATCTTCTATTTTTCAGCTTGGACATCTTTCACTTCATCTTGTCTTCTATTAATTTCCCCTGCTCCCTTGTACACTTCAAGTCTAATTTGTTTGCAGTCATCCAAAGAACCAAGTGCTCTACTCAGACATTATCCAGAGACCCCTAAGCTCTTGCAGACCTTGTCAGCTCCCAAACTCAAAGAGATATAGGCATTTCAGCACAGCTTTGAACTTGGAGTAGTACAGGGACAGACGGGATTGATTAGCCCGAGAGCAGGCTACATTAAAGCTGCCATTTTGGTTTTGTGAGCTGGGCTATTGGCCCTGCATAGTGGTGCACGGTGGCATCTAATGTACTAGATTGCTTAAAGCAAATCTCATGATTCTTGTTCATTTGCAGTGTAGTGTCATGAAGACAGATGCTTTGGAAGCATTCTGAATGGAATAGGATTTTTTTTAGGGCCTTAGAGTTTGGAAAAAAACCACTTTTTCTATATTTTCACACTTAGAAATCCATTAAGTGACTCTTGCTGTGCTCAGTGTATTTCACAAGTAAGAAGAGTGATGTGGTGAGTGCTGTATTAAAGAAACCTAGATCATCACAGGAACTCTGAAAGACAGAGGAAGGACAGAGGAATTCTGCTGTTCTCTAAGAGTGTCATGGAAAATCCCAGAGAAATCCATTTTGCAGTTCTTTGAGTTCTTATTCCTGAGTATTTCTGTGGCTTACAAATAAACCTCCCTGCTTCACCTATATCTGGGGATTTTTTTGTGCAGCACTGATGATATAAGGGAGTAAGCAGGCCTTGTTGACAGCCTGTGAAGAGAATTAGTGCTCATCTCTTCAGAAGTCTTGCAACCGGTTTGGACTAATTGCAAACTCAGTTAGATAAGAAGTCAAGAGTTACTCATTCCTAAACATTTTATTTTCCCTCTCCCTTCACCAGACTACGGCTGCTGAAGTTTTATTTCAAACACAGAAAATTGGTGAAAATCATAGTTTATGTTGGAAAGATTGAAGCCCAGGGAGAGAAGTGTCTGTGAATCTCTGAAGGAATTCATTATTTAGAGGATTTGCCATACTAAAAACTATTGAAAGAGACATCTGCCTGGATCCTTTGTTATGTGGGACATCTTTAGAGTTTTGAAAAGAAGTTTAAATTCAGACAGCAGTACATCATTGCAAATACTGTGATATATAAATATGTATTTATAGTTTGCTAAATGTTATCATATTTTGGTGGAATCTCTTAGGCTCAGTTAAAATACATAAAATCAAGAAGGTAGGGGGTTTTGTTTGTTTGTTTGTTTGTTTGTTTTGGGTTGTTTTTTTTTTTTTCTGGTGAGAGGCAAGGAGAAAAACTACATCAGAAAGAAAATTAAGACATTCAGACTGGGTTTGCACCCCATAAAACTGGGAGATAGGAGATCAAAAAGCAGCTACAGAGTCAAGTCACCATTAAGTACTTACCAGGCAACAAGCTTTTTTTTTTTTGTCTCCTGCAGAAGTATCCTGAAGGCTTTTTGTCCAGGCTGTTGGCTCTTGGAGTTAGGATTGAGAATGGTGTTGCCATTAATTGTGGGTTTTTAAGCTTTGTGCTTGCTTTGTTTTGCCTTGTAATGAATACAATTGCAACTAGGCCTTTTTCCTACTTACTTACAATCTGTGAGTTGTAGTTGCTCTAAACACACCAAAAGTTAGTGGTAGCCTAAAGATTTTTCTTCAGGCATGTTAAATTAAGAGAAGTATTACAGCCCTGCCATGAGGAAGGGTGTCTGCCTCTCCACAGTTAAAACAGGTAGGCATTGTTGGTAGCAGAATGTGCATGTAAAGACAAACTTGTTTGTCACAGCCTAATCAGTACTTGTGGGTGACATTCCTGACAATATTGCTGCAGGTTAAGTAGTTTAAATGCTACCTTTTCCTTGATATCTTCTGTGAAGAATTTTTGTTGATCTTTGGGAGTTTACCTGCTGCATATGACTTCAACATTTTACTAATTTTTTTTTTCCCTTTGTCCTGTTGTTTTTGAGTCAAACATTCAAGCTTATATGGTTTTACATGCATGTTACCAAATGCTTGGGGGTTTTTGCATAAAAATAATGATTTGCTCAGTGCAATCAGGATTTCCATAAATAAGACGTGGGTAAAACTTATGTACATAAGGGCTTAGGTAACTGTCTTTTGGCTGTTAACTCTTTGTTTTGCACCAGATTTGACTCATTAAAATATTTCAGGAAAAATTCACTGTCCAAAACCACCTATATAATAACCAGTCCTTTTTTCATGTACCCAATGAGTGTTTGTCTTATTTCTTTTGTTCAGAGTTCAGCATTGCTTGTAGTGCCAGACTGCCCATGTGTAGCACTTTTTGGTATGTATTTACTGAGTGGCAGCAGCGTTGTCCCCCTGTGCAGACAGGTGGCGTGAGGTGGTGAGGGAATGGAGCATGGCCTGTTTTTATCCACTGCCACAGAGCGTAATCCTGCTCTCAACTGCACTGCCAGCATGCACCAGCTCTGTTCTAGGTAGAGTCTGGCCATGTTAGCCTGACATTGTGCTCAGGATGCTGAGCTCAGTAAAGTTGACTAAGTTGCATTTGTGGGTTCAGGATCAGACCTGTGCAGCTGTGGGTGGATAGTATGTGTTACATGCATGTTTGGATGTGTTATTAGCATGTTCACCTGCCAGGCCTCATGTTTCTGAAGTGTCCTGCCTGGCAGAGGCTTAAGGCAGAATGAGTTGCATCTGCTGGAGGAGTTCTAATGTAAGAACAAGATTGCATGTGAAAACCATTGCTGAGCTGGGAACTGCGTTTTGTGTGCAGTGTTCTAAAGCAGAATATCAGTACAATCGTATCCATAATCCTGAATTGCAAGAGTGGTTCCAAAGACAGCTTTGTCTTTCATCTTCAGACACAGATATTTGCACCTGTCTCTGTGTCTCTATGTTACACCTGTGTCAATAACAGCTAATGGTATTAAACACAAACACAGTCGTGTTATATCAGCAGTTTGGAATATGACTCTTAGGAATAAATATGATGAAGACAATAGGCTAGATCCTTGACGATCAATTTAATTGAATTTAGCATGAATCTTTTAGTTGTCTTTTCTGGCAGTTGAATGAGGCTAAATATATAAAATTAAGAAATAAATTAGAAAAGCTGAATGTCCGTTTTTCACCTTGTTTTCTCTTTTTACTTCTGCTACAGCTTTCAAAATTCTATGACCTTTAAAACAAGATATACAAGCTAATACTTCTTTATATGCTCCAACAGAGTGCAATAATCACTTGTTCACAACGAATGTGAGTTCTTGACTATTCCAGTATGAAAGTGAGTATTAGGTATGCCAAAAGTAGTGTAATGAATCAACTACAACCACCTTTAACAGTTACCCCATAGAAGCCGTTAACTGAAATAAGGACTCCTGTAGGCAGGTCAGTGAACATAGGTAGCTATCTTGAATGGCTAGGTAGCAAAAAAATTATGAAGTACCAAAATAGTGTTTATATTTTCCATCTTTCCTTCTTTTTGGAGATGAATTCTTATGGTAAGACAAAATAAGAAATTAAAATGGGATGGGGAAAAAATAATTGTTACAAATATGTCTGGAACAATGACTTTAGTATTATGTTATAATCCAATAAGTTTCTTTCTTCAATTAAGAAGTTTCACATTATTCTGTTGGTTATTCATGCATCTCTGTTATGATCAGTATAAGGCAAATAAACCTATCTGTTTACACAGTGGCTCATCAATAGAATAATGACAGAGGATAGAGAGGAGAGGCTTGCTGTTGCAGAGATCCAGGCAGGAATATCCATATGAGTTCTGAACTGTTCTGCCACTCCACCCAGTCTGGTGATGGACTATGTTCTAGTTAATATGCCTCTCTGTATATCTGTGTCACTGCAGTTGGAAACAAGTTATCTGCAGGTTCTGAAGACTATACCTGAAATTCCCGCGCCATGTGAACTAGGCAGTCTACTGGGCAGCACCATCATTGTGGCAGGCTTCTCCAGCTGCATGGGAGAAGATGCTTCTGATAAAATTTATCTCAGTTAATTCCACATTTCATGACCTTGGAGCTGACTTTTGAGGAGGGCTCAGAAGCAGCATGAGCAGGCACAGCTAGGCTGACCACTGGCCTTTGCATTTTCCTGTTGTGAAATGACAAAATTCAGCTTTACACATGAAAATAAATTAGGCCAATGCAAAGAAAGAAGAAATTAAAACAATCACTGATTGTTATATTTTTAGGTTTCTTTTCTGTTGAGAGAATGACTCTTCTTTCACAGCAAAATGGGGAGAGAGGATTTGCCCTTCAAGTCAACCAAAAGTCTATTGGTTTAATTCCTCATTGCTGCCTTTTTTTGGCCTTCAGCATCAGTCACAGTGTTTACCAGTCAAAGTCCCAACCCATACACCAAATATCAATTCAAGTGCTACTTAATCTATGGAAAAGTAACTGAGACTGTCTTTGTATTTGACTGAAGCACTGTGGGGAACTAAGAACTGGATTGACAAATTAGACAAAAGATATTACTAATCCTATTCACTGTATACTGTTTAATATGTATGAAGAGGATTTATAACCAGTTCCTGAAGAGTTACTTTATCACTGGTTTCATTTGCAAAGAAAGAGAGTCATACTATTTTGCAGGAGACTTTTCCCCTGGTTTTTGCTGCCAGAGTTTGCTTACCTGTACCCTGTTCTGTTGACAAAGAATCACTTGCTAGGGAACTGGAGTAGTTTGTTGATTCTCTGAGTATCTTAGTAGGGCTTTGGTAGCAACACTTAGTATCACCCTTCTCAAATTTTATGCATCTGCCCAAATGCCAGCTTACTCACATGGTCTCAAAATAAAAGAGATTTTATCTCAGTAGTGTTAAGTAAACACAGGCAAAATTAAAACAGACTTCTGCTGTGCATGGTTTAGTAAAATAGTGAGGAGCTGTAAGCACTCACATTTACCAACTAAATATTCAAGCACCAGAAAAAAAAGAGCAGATGTTTTCAGATGCATAAACTTAAGCATGTGATTGTAAAGAAGGAAAACCAACCAGGAGATATGACCTGCTGTGTTTAGCTTGTTCCTGGGCTTATCCTGTGGTCATTTCTCTAGCAAAATAGCCATTGAAGTAAATCAGAGCTGCTTAAAAAATGAGTCAAAAATTTTGTTCTGATCCAAAGCCAATTGAAGATAACAGAGAGTTAGGGGTTTTTTAATTATGGGGTTTTTTGGTGCACTGCATTTTATAAATGCACACAAGAAAGAAAGGCATGTTTGTGTGGATGAACCTAGGAGTCTTAAAAATCTAAGTCTCATTGAAAGTCAGTGGGACCTAAGTTTCTGAATAATTTTGAACCTTTACTATGAGCAAACTCACTATCCAATTCTACCTAAAATGCTTAGAACTGCTTTTATCATTACATATTCAAGCAAAATTTAAATTGGTACATGCCACAAAGTTCAGCCAGATGTATTAAAGTCATTAATGCAAACACATTATTCATAAAACATGTTGGGTTTTTTTCCTTCCCCAAATCAATCATTAACCAGAAATAATTTAGTTTCTAGCAAGCAACCCCAACTTGCTTTATTGCAATGAAAATTAATGTTATATACACTGTTGCCAAAACAGTCCACTGTTTTGTGTAATTCACTGAGGCATTTTTCTCTATACCAGCAGATAAATTTCAATACCAAATTTCCTTAGAGCTGCTCTGTTTTGCTGAGAGAGCATCTCTATTTGACAATATACAAATGAAAGAATATGGGTTGTCTCGATGCTTCTGTGAGTCAGCTCAAGAAACAAGTAGAATACTCTCCTTTTGTCTTGTGAATAGCTTAGGTAAGCATGGCATATCATCCTTTCATTGTGAAAGACTGAGAAATACTGAAAGTTTTTGTCCAACCGGGATGTATACACACTTACATCTTTCATTGTGTCTCCAAGACTTGTGATACCATTTGAAGTTTCTTTTGTTTTCCCGATAACATTTTCATTGCAAAGTTTTTGATAATTTTTCTCTCTCTCTTTTTTGTTTCTTTTTTCTTCATCTATTTCTTTTTAGATCGTCTAGCTGAATGAAGTGAAGAATTAAACTATATAATACAGCCTTATTATAGGCGGAACAAAATGAAGATGATCTGATGAGATAAATTGCTGAAGGTTAATAGCTTTTTAAAAATCAATCTTCCTTACAAAGGAAAGGGGTAAATGGCTTAGTGGATGAAGCCTTGGCCTCTCACCTTTCTGACCATAGTTCAAGTCTAAACTGTGAGGGTCCAGAGTTACATGCTTTATTGGGCTGAGATCAGTCTCTAGTGGGCAGGAGTCTGCATTACAAGATTCATGGGTGTATTTTTCCACACAGGCAGCAGCAGCACATGAAGCTGGTACAGACTAGTCTATAATCTCCCTAAGCAGTGAGGCTGATGGACCAAAGTCAGTGTCACCCTGCACAAAGCATGAGGATGTTCCAGCTGGCAGTCCTCTGTGCTGTCTCTGTGTCATGCCCTGGTTGCGGAGTCAGAATTCCAGAGACCTTTTTGTCAGCAATAAATAGAATGGTCTCCACTTAACAAACAAAAATTAGGTGGCTTTTTTAATAATAATTAACAGATTACTAGAGAGCTTTAATAATCATAATTGATCATTTTTCATATCAAGTTCAGGCAAAGAAATAATTTATCTCAGCTGTTATTCATAAGGAAGGCAAAAATTCAGAGAAGAAAATAATGGAAGTGTCAATTAAGAAGTTTAAGTAAAAGTGGAGAAATTAAAAAAACCCCAACATTTCTAGCATAATTTATTAGCATGTTAATCAAGTTTTAATCAGATATTAGTCTGATAATTTATGTATTCCCATCAGTCATGTGCATGAAATGACTACTAAATAAGCTTCTTTCTGATTTAGTTTTAATAATATGTTTTAATAGAAAAGCACACTGCATTCTGAGCAGCAAAATGAGCAATCCAGACTGTCTACTGAATAAACATACAAGGCACACACGTAAAAAGAGCTTTCAGTTAAGGAAGCTGTTGCAAGTGTGATTTTTGTAAGCAAAGATATGTTCCCTTGAGGCCCAACTAAAAGCAAAATTTCTTAATCTTATGGGAAATTTTATTTTCTAAGCCAAAACAATGAAGGAAATGCTTGTTATTTAAATGTGAAAGGAAAGTGTTTTGGTTCACCTGTTTGGCCTTTGCAGCAAGATACAGAGTTTTGTGTGAAAGTATTCAGCTGTGGGTCTGTGTATTGTGAATATTTTGAATAAGTTTAAAATCAGATATATAAAATGTGTGTTCTTACTACTGAAAACACTGGGCATGCTTGTAGGGATTAATAATTAATATGCAAATATAATTTTAAAGTAATGTGTATGCTAAGACTTAGGACTTGAGTGTGTGTTAAAATGTGCATACATTCATGACAATCCCATACTCATCCCAGTGCTTTTTAATGATTATCACTTACTGTTAATTCAAAACACCTGCAAGTCCCTTTGTTTTGATCAAAGCATTTTTTCTCCCTTGAGACTGATGGATGGCTTTGTAATTTGTGAGGTAATATGTTAAAGGTCAGGAGTTAATATGTCCTATGGAACTTGCTCTTCTACTTGCCTTTATCTCCCAAACAAGCTTATTTTTCTGTGTATCTGGAATGCATGTTCACATATACACTAAATGTATGTGTGCTCACACTTAGGCATGTGTGCATCTCAGTGTGTACACATATATATAAATGCACAGAGTAACCTTTAAGAAAATTTTATGAAATACTTCTTTTTTGTAACAACCTATTGCTGTTTGTATCAAGTATTATTCTTCTTCTTTTTAAAATTAAAATACCCACAAAACATGCATTTACTTTCAGCTATAGAAAATGCTAATAATGCTTTTAGAATGGTCTTTAAAAAGTCTAATTATATCATTTAAAAATGGAGAGACCAAAGGGCAAGCTAAATTCTCCTAACATAAATCAGACTTTTTTATTTCAATGACTTTAAAAACCTCAAATGCAGTAATTTTAATAGCAATGAAAGAATGAATAAGTCATAACTCCGCCTGATCACATAACTGTCTATAACTGTTATTAAATGCTCCAAAATAAGTGAACTCATTATGTTTCTGCACTGCTTTTAGCTAATCTAAGATTCTGCTCACTTAATCATGCAGAAAAGGCTTTAGCACAGTTTTAGACCCTCAGCAAGGTCACTTCAATGCCTTTTTTTTTTTTCTGTTCTGCACTGATCATTTAAGAACAGCACTTTGACCCGAAACTGATGATCTCTCATATAAGCTTAAATGCTTAACCCCGAAAGGGCTGTGTTTCAGATGTACATTTGCACAGCCTATTGTCATATTTGCTGCAAACTGAGCCAGACTCTCTTTTCAGGGAAGGAGGAAATGCCAATCAGAATTTGTAGATGTTGTGTGAATGATGAAAGTACATTTTATGATACCTTCAGAGACTTGAAGTGATTTTTTAAACACATGCTCCTGCTATGGACTCTTTAATGAGTTTTAATTGGTTCTAGAGGTATGGCAATTACATGCAGTTTTTTACTATATGCTTCTGTCAGACAATATATAAATCTTAAATATTCATTTAGGCATGATAACCCGTTTAGACAACTCATTCCTACAGTGAAACTGTAAACACATCCAAAAGCTGGAGAACAAATGTCCCTTCTTTTCTTCATGGTGCCTGTGCTACAAAGCAAAGTGCATTCTAATGTCAGTAAAGTGTCTTCAGAAATCGGGAGTAGAGGTGAAGTCCTACACCACTGTAGCTAATGGAAAAACTCTTTTATTGATTCAGTGGCAGCAGGCTTGGGCTTTGAATCGCAAATGAAGGCTGTAATTCTCAAACGCTAGTAAACGTGCTGAGCTTTACTCATCTGGTTTGTGCTGTTGATATCAGCAGGATAACTTCACTTGAGCAAAGTTGTAGAAAACTTAATCCCACAGGCATTTATTTCCTCATGTGCACTTTCCTTTCTCTCCTCGTCTGGGCACACAGTCAGAGGGAGGCATAATGCAGCCATACCACATATGGAGAGTGCTTAGCAGGCCTGTTATAAAGGTAATCATCATCCAGCAATACTGTCTTCTCTACACATGGTGAAAAAAGTTGTTCTTTATGGTCCTAAAAGGCTTTTTCAAAAATACTTTCTTTTTCTTCTTCTTTTTCTTTGTTATATTTTAAAGGCAGAATGTGTTTGGCACGGATGAGAAAATGTTCATATATTTCCCCCATATCTTTTCTGAGTCTTAGCAATAAAAAAATATTTTTTATTACATTTAAGTACAAGCAAGAATAAAAATAAAAGAAAATAAATCGTAAGGAGGGCATTCAAATTTCCCAGTGCAGCTTTTCCAGCTATCATGGAAAAGCCATAGCAGGGCTCACCTTCTAAGGACTGGTCCCTACCAATTACTGGCCCACTACACTTTCCTGTGAAATAAAATTTTCTTCTTTTCTAGAGATATAAAAAATACTTTGTGATTATATAATTTTTGGCCATTCAGTGCTGCCTGGGGTTAGAGTCATAAAATCTAGACTGTAGGTCTATTACGGTTCTTCCCCAGAGACAGTGTTTGTGGGAAGAAACCCGCCCTGCCCTCTGGCCCTGCGATGGTGAATGGGAGCAGTATGCAAAGGCATTTATACCTCATGGCAGTGCATTTGTACTTCAGACTACTGGAAGAATAACAAGGACATGTAAAATGGTGTCATCCCTCCCTCAGACTGTGGGATGATGGGTGCATTTACAAAGGAGGTGTGCTTTTCAGCTCTATGGAAGGATAGTTTTCCCTGTACTGCCATAAATCATGTCTCCCACTGCTCCTCTGGGCCTTGCATTGGCCATGCCTCTTTGGGAGACACAAGTATTGTTTAGAGGTAGTCTGTGGTGTTAATCCACAAACTTTTCAGGTCACAGACTATTCAGTGTTTATACTGTACCTAAGCACAACTGGTGCCAGGCCTACAGGCACTACTGCAATGCACTTGATGTAAAGGCAATATAGTAATTCCCAATGTTGCAATGTACTTTGGTATATAATAAATTTGTATTGTTGTATTTTCTGGGAAGACCAACAGAAGAATTACATTATAAATATTCTATAACAGAGCAGCAGGTTCACAAAAGCAAAAAAAACCCATACAAAATGCAAAAATACCCCACCAAACTAAATAAATAATGTAATAATGCTTCAGCTGGATATAAAATAATAAAATAATATTATATTTTAACATTGTTTGCTTGAATACAATTAATATTTAATTAAAATGTAAATTTTGGTTCATGCTATTTAGATAAATGCTTGAGCCTTGAATTGGTGCTCCATTTCTCATTTTAGATAAGAAAGTGTACAAACAAAGGTTTGAGGGAGACAATATGCCTCAAGAAGAGGAAGGAATTTTCCCAGTTCCCACTGGAGAGGTGTTGTAGTCAGAGACCCATTTTTCTGCCACTTTTGTCATGTCCATTCAGGAACTTCAGAAAATGTGTTTGGTGAATTGTGTAACCACGGGTTTGCAGGGCCCTTTGCTGTCGATGCGCCCTGTCCCACATTCTGTCTGTGAAATAAGGCCACTGAAGCACTTAAACAAGTCAGATTCATACTGCCCCATTCTGCATATGATAAATTATTGTGACACTGTGGTACTGCCACTGGGCAGTGCCACAGAATCACTGCTGCAAGGAGAATCTCTTCTGTTTTTCTAAGTCTGTGCTCTCATCTACACAGGCTAGATTTTCACTGGGAAAACAAAACCCAGCTGCTTAGAAGCAAGAAAAGACACATCTTGGACTGAATAAATAAAAGCTAAATATTACTACTAGAATGGCAAATGAAGAGATTTTCTACAGGCAAGCACAAAGCAAAATCCCATTCTAAGCATTTCAGAATATAAGCAGTATCTGCATCCAAATCAGAATTGCATAAATGTGATCCACATTCTTAATTCACTATATCTAAATCCCAAAATCGGATGAGTGTGTGTGTGTGTGATGTGAATGGGGGAGGAGGAATTCTACCACATTTAATTTCCTTATTTTGCTTCTTGAGTCCACCTGAGATTTAGGAAACACTTTAGGGCCAGCCAATAAGCAGTTCTACAAGCAAAATTACTACATTCACGTGGTAATGATTTATGAGGACGTGGCATTATTTATGCATAATTGCATAAGTGCTGTGTATTAGCAATCATGTTTATAACCCCCAATGTTTAGCACATTTTAGCATTAATTATTATGCATGTGAAATACTGTGAAGTTGTTTTAAAATATTATAAAGTATTTCCTCCTAATAAACATGTTTGCAAATATCCAGACTGGCCTGTGAATTAAAGCAGGGTGAGAGGCATGAATCTGTATTTATTAAAGTCAATGTGACTCAAAAAGGAATCACGTCGAACTCTAAAACCTTTTTTTTTTGTCCCCCGAAGGATTGACCAACTGTAGAACTGAAACTGATTAAACCAAAATCATCATGAAATAAAAATATCTAGCCATGCAAAATTCTGACTGTAGTTAGCCACTTGTAACTTTTTTTTTGCTAATGTTATTGATAGTGTTAGAGCATCAGACCTGAATAAACTGCTTATAGGGTTATAGAACAGCGGCTATGCTGGATTTTTAAATGGTACTTTCTAGTTTTGATTTTAGCAGTAATTCTTTTTATTTACTATTTCTCTCCAGATATTTTTCATGCTGTGCTGGAGCATAGACAGTTATAGTTTGAACACTTTATTTGCAATAGTGAATCTTATTTAGGTTGCAACTCCATGCAAATTTTAATTTTAGAAAACTTTTTTTTTCTCATCTGCCAGCAACACAGAACTCGGACATCTGTTTTTCTAAATAGTTTGTGTGAATTCTAGGGAAATTTGTGCTGAATCAAGGTTTTTCTGTGGGAATCAATAAAACCACATTAAACAGATTTCTTCATTGTGGTTTACGCTTTGTTTCTCAATAACACCAAAACCATCTCAGGATCTCGTGTATTCATTCACCTAGTGGTGAATGCATACCTAGCATGAAAATAAAGAAACTTTTCAGAGGTTCTGATAAACATTTGAGTTAAATTATTTTTCGTGTTTGTAGGATTTTATTACTTGGAGGTTCCTCCATCAGGATGAGAAGTATATAGGGCCTGCTGACACACATTCCAGGTTCCTGAGGGAAGTGGCTGATGTTATTGCCAAGCCTCTGTCCATCATACCTGAAAAGTCATGGTGATCAGGCAAAGTTCCTGATGACTGGAAAGAGGAAATCATTGCTCCTATTTTTAAAATGGAGAGAAAGGGAGATCTGGGGCACTGCACGTGAATGAGCCTCATCTCGCTGCCTGGGAAGATTATAGAGCAGGTCCTCCTATAAAATATGCTAAGGCACATAAAAGAAGGACATGATCCATGGCAGCCAGCACAGCTTCACTGAGGGCAAATTGTGCCTGATCAATCTGGTGGCCTTCTGTGATGGACTGACAGCAATGATTGTCACAAGGGAAGACTGAAAAATGTCATTTATCTAAACTTCTGTAAGGCCTTGCATATAATCCCACATGACATTCTTATCTCTAAATTGGAAAGACATGGATTTGACAGATGGACTGTGCAGTGCGTAAGGAATTGGCTGGATGGACGCAGGCAGAGAGTTGTGGTCAATGTCTCTATGTCCAACTGGAGGCCAGTGAAAAGTGGGGCCCCTCAGGGCTCTGTCTTGAGACCAGTACTCTTCAATATCTTCATCAACAACACAGACAGTGAGATCAAGTGCACCCTCAGCAAGTTTGCAGGTGACACAAAGCTGAGTAGTGCAGTTGACACAACAGAAAACAGGATGCCATCCAGAGGGACCTGGAAAAACTTGAGAAGTGGGCCCATGTGAGCATCATGAAGTTCAACAAGTCAAAGTGCAAGGTCCTGTAACTGGGTTGGGAAAATCCCAGACATGAGTACAGACTGGGAGAAGAAGTCAATAAGAGCAGCCCTGAAGAGAAGGAGTTGGGGTTCTCATGGATGAAAATCTGGACATGAGCCAACAGTGTGCACTCACAGCCCAGAAGGCAAACAGCATCCTGAGCTGTACTCAAAGGTGAGCGGCCAGCAGTTCAAGGGAGACGATTCTCCCCCTCAACTTTGCCTTGTGACGCCCCACCCGGAGAGCTGCATTCAGCCCTGGGGTTCCCAGCACAAGGACATGGACCTATTGGAGTGGGTGCAGAGGAAGGCCACAAAGATTATCAGAGGGAAGGAGCATTTCTTTTACAAAGGCAGGCTGAGAGAGCTGGGGTTGTGCAGACTGGAGAAGAGAAGGCTCCAGGGAGACCTCATTGCAACCTTTCAGTACCTTAAGGGGGCTGATGAAAAGGAGGGAGAGGGATTTTTGATACAAGCAGATTGTTACAGGACAAGGGGCAATAGTTTTAAGCTGAAGGAGGGCAGGTTTAGATTAGATGTTAGGAAGAAATGTTTTACTTTGAGGGGAACGAGGCACTGGAACAAGTTGCCCAGAGAAGCTGTGGATGCCCTATTCCTGGATGTGTTCAAGGCCAGATTGGATGAGGTCCTGAGCAACCTGATCTAGTGCATGACATTCCTGCTCACGGAAGGCAGGTGGGAGCTAGATGATCTTTAAGGTCCTTTCCTACCCAAGCCATTCTGTGATTCTATGACACAACCTCCTCTCATAGACACACACAATACAAAACTCACATAGTATACGGTATGAATGTATTTGAAAAATCAGTCAAATGATCAAGAAAGAAATAAGAAATGTGCTTCCATAGTGCCCTGGATATTGCTAGGTGTGTATTTTCTATCAACTGCAGTCAAAGGGAGGAAAATTCTTAGAGGCACCTGGGGGGAAAAGACATTAATTTTTGTACTTAAACTAAAAAAAAAAAAAAAAAAAAAAAAAAGAGTAGACTGTATAATTAAAAAGCAAATAAAAATATGGGGTTTTCTAGTCAGCAATATTTTGATGAATTCTTATTAATTAAGCTAATTTTATTCTAATTATTGATAAGTCGATCAACCTCCTACAAGTATTTCTTTCAAAATCAGATATATGCACTATGGTGGTACATGAAAGGAGCATTGCAAATAACCTACTCAAATAATGTGAAATTATTTTTTCCAAAACCTGAAATGAGAATAAATCTCAATTTTTGCCTTTTCTAATGGTGAATGAATTCTGCCCTTCAAGCAGCGAGTAGTCCTTATATAATAGATGTGTTGGTGGTAGTTTTAGACCTGGAAAGTAGAGGGAAGTATTTTGATAGCATGCAGTTAGTACGGCATTCTTTTCCCCCCCACTTTGAAAAAAGAGAAGGAGTAGAAGAAGCCACTTATCTACTTCAAGCCCATCTTGAATATCATCAAATATCATTGAAACAACTGGCTGATCATAGTAGACATAAAGAAAAAAAGGAATTATTAATGCAAGTCTCTGACCAATGATGATGTCAAATCCATAACTTCATAGAATTTGGGATGAACATTAGAGAAAAAGCAAGCCTAGAGGGTTTTCTATGTTTAATTTCAAAGCAGACTGAATTTTCTAGCTTCCAGTCATTTTATTGAACTTCCACTTACATTTCTGTATTTTGGTAAAACAGAAGTTATTCAAGTACTTGCAACCACAAGAGTGTGAAGAGACCTAAGATCAATGTAGATTAAAGCTTATGTGAAATTTATGAAGACTTATTGACCCAAAGTCCAGGTCCTCAGTTTTGAGACTTACTAAGGATCTTCACTGAAATGCCTTTCACATTACATATCATAGCAATTTTTCTTCACTAGTTACATGGTGTAAAGCCCATCACTATTTTTTCAGATAGATACTATTTTTGTCCACATCATTAGTGTGGCAGAAGGAAAGGCAATATAGGGTTTAGTTTGCCCATAGGTAGATGAGAGCCCATTGAACAGACATGCTGTTATGTCATTTACTGCTTTTTGGGGAGGAGTGGGAGTGTTCCTACCCTACACCAACATTAAACTAACCATAGAATCTAAACATATTGGTAAAGCCCTTCACTCATCAGGAAACTATGTTAAGCAGCTTGAAATCTTATAGGTGAAGGTATTGGTGTAATCCTCAACATCTCATCATCAATCAGTCCCCAAATTCCTTGATGATTTAACTAACTGCAGGTGAAAAAATAGTTTAGTGTCCTCTCTTCTTCCTATCCTTATTTGGCTTTCCTGGTTTGTCCTAGAATGACCACTTGAGAAAATTTTCATGAAGAGATTTTTTGACAATATTACCAAGCTTTGAAATGAGCCCATCTGTATGATTCTGTCTCTGGTCTCTGAAAATTTGTAATGAACTTATCTTAAAGAAAACCTTAATTGATCTTCTCAGATGTTTTTATTTACATCAGTTCTTGCAATATACTTGCTTATTTGGATAAATTTACCACAGCATACAGAAGAAGGGGTTTACTTCTTAAATGTGTCTTTTTTTTTTTTTTTTTTTTCTTTTTATGGATAAGTGTGATTTCTGACTCAAAAACTGTTTCCGCAGACATAAAATCTTTTCAAAGGTCTATTTTACTTCAGAGCAAATGCACTTACCTTTCCTGGTGTGGTCATAGTGCTACCAGATGGTAGTTTAGGTCATATATTGGAAAGTAGACTCAATCATGTTCAAGGGTCAACAGACACCCCCAAAATATTCCAGGCTGACCAGGATAGCAATGTCCCGTCTCCTGGAAATAGTGGCCCTCTCATGTTCATGCCCTTCAAGAAAGGTCACAGTCGATGTCAGTACAAGTTAAAACACAGTAAAAAAAAAAAGATTAATACATTCTACTACAAATAAATTGTGCTTTTTAAAACAAAAATCTTATTTTGCTTGTTTTATATTCAGCTATTTTGTTAGAAGAAGTGACCAACAGGGCATCACACGGCCCATGCTGTGAACCAGATTCACAGATTATTCTATGTGTGCCTTGCAGACAAAGGTGCTAATCTAAGGAGCAGTTTTCTCACACGTGTTGTGCTTTCAAGGAAAAGGGGTTATCAAAAGATTCTTGGGAGGATTTTTCCCTCTTTCTTTCCTACTAACAGATTTTTAGCAAATCACAGTGTTTTTCAGATATACGTAACAAAAAGCATGTATAGGGATTCCCTTTAATTGGTAGAAACTAATTGCTTCTCTACCCATATATTTTAGCACATAAATCAGCTATTTTTAGCAACTGTTGGGAATGTAAAACTCCCTCCTTTTCTTCCTCTCCCCCCACCTTTGTCATAGGAGAAAGGCCAGTTTCCTTTACATGTCCACTGCTTGTTAAATTCGTTCCTTCTGATAGGCTTGGCTAGTGTCCTTACACATAATATCTTAATGTACATATGTTTTTAAGCAATGACTTGCCTATCTTAAAACCATCACTAACTCAATTTGTTCTTAGAAATGTATGGAGACCGAACACTAATGTAATAGAAAATGGAATAAAAACAAGGTGCCAGGACTATGTTTCATTGTTAGCTTAAGGAAGTCCTGGTTTTGTCATGCTTTCTCCATCTCTCTCCCCTCCCCACCTCACCAGGATTGTCAGCTGTTTCAGAACAGTGAAAGTAGTCCCTTTGTGAGAGACTAATGACCTTTTCTTGATTTTGAAACTTACAGGAGTTAAGCAATTCGTTGCTGCACATGTGCAACCACTCAAGAGATCCGTTTTCTCCAGCAAAATGCATTGTAATTTTATGCAGTGTTTAATCATTATTCCTATTTTGCAAGAATATCAATAAAATGTGTTGTAATGTTTAAATAAAAGGCATTCTCAACCAAATGATCATAGAAAGCATGTTTAAAAAGATGTCAGCTTACATTTATACAAGTGATAGGAGCAATCCACACAAACTGGATGCAAACCACACAGATGGCTAGCAAGTTAGAGTATTTACAAACGCCTTGGATATTTTAACATTTGCACTCTTTCTACCTGCCACAGCAAATTTGAACTAGATTTTCCAGCTGCTGTCAGATTCAAACCCAAGAGTGTCCTTCACTGCAAGCACCCCTACCAGGAAACCCTTGGCAGTATATGCCTACCTTCACCGTGTATTCTCTCCCCTGTTGCTTGCAATTAGTTGATAGAGTATAAAAGGAGGGACTGCAGAATGATAGAAGTGCACATATTTTGCCTTGCCAGGTGGAATATGAGGGTTTTTAGAGGCAAGTTGAATGTCAAATCTGGAGACAACCTCTCCCTTGCTTAAAGGAACCAAAAACATTCAGGAAACAGTGTGTGTGTTCAGCTTTAGGCATGTAATTATGTAATAGACTACAGTGATGAGTAACAGCTTGTATTTCGGTGTGGCAGAGGTAGTGTAATACAATGATTGAAAATATGGTTTTCTCAGTCCCATACTAAATCACCACCTTCCCCTACACTGCTTTGTACTTCATGCAACCTTTCTGATTAGGCAGTGTTTTCTTCCTTGTTTAAGTACTCATTATAACAACTTAAAGAACACCTAAATTAGGCCTATCACTGTTTTTTATAGTCATAGCATTCTGATGGTATATATGAGTGCCTTAACAGCTGTAATTGTTTGGGTTCTGAGAGGAGTCTTATTTTCAACCAAAACAAGTTTGTTGACTTCACTACTTTTGTGAACAATTCCTCCAACAAATCCCTTACCTCTGACACATATCATCAGAACCTTTTGCTGTTGGCAAACTATCATTTAATGAAACATCGGGAAACATACTATAACATTCATCTAAATGAATCTCTCATGCCTAAATGGGTAATATTGAAACATAAATATTTTTGCATTTGGGAGACTTTCCCTTGAGAAAACCATATATAAAATGGAAGCTCTATGAGTAATGAGTGACAGTTTCTTAAAGGTTAATATTTTCTTTAATCTATTTCCATAACAGGAGAAGAGAAGAAAATACAGTGCTAAGCATAAGGTGTGCTTTTGGGATTAGAGAAACAATCTCTGCTAGTATGTATACTCAGACCACAGGGAACAATATGAGCACCACAAACACATTTTTATTTCATTTAATCAAATATAGAGGTGTCTTAAATATTTTTTCCGTGTTATTAAAAGGATTGAGGATTCCTTACATTTTCTTTTTTCTTTCTTTTTTTATAAAGAAAAGTAAAACTGCCCTTAATGCTGGACTAGACTCTGTGATTGTCATGTAAGGTAATGAAACCATTAAATGCACAGTATTAAGAAGAGACGAGATGCAATTAGCCAAGAAATTACTCTGATCTCAGTGACATTTTCAAAAAATCATAATACAATATACATTGCAGGACATGATTGACAGTCTAATCCAGTTTTGATGGAACGTAGTCCACATACTGAAAGTAAAGCAGTACAAGGCCAGATAAAGCTCACAGCTGTGAATCCCTGATATGTCCTTACAGTCTTGTCACCCAGGAAATTCCTCAGGTTTAAAAGATGATGAAAGTATCGACCATTAATGACAGGATCATCTCCTACCCTGAAATAAAATGTACTAATCCCTTTTGCTAGGTCTATGAATTCCTAATATAAATTATATAAACTGTAGTAATTCATCTCTGTTAGCACAGTTGTGTTTGGAAATTGTACAGCAGTCTTTGCCCTATTTGAAATGCCAGATGAAAGCAAGACATGTTCGTTTAAGCTGCAGCATAAAGTAATTTAACACAGGGGACAGAATAACTTCTGGATAATGAGCAGTATATATGTAAAAGAAGGAAGTTCAGAAGTTCTAAAGTGGCCTGATGGATTTATGCCTGATCGTAGAAAGAGGCCAAAAATGTAAATATAGGAAGTATGGTTAAATGCAGGTGCTTTGTTAGACATTTGTAAGATGATTTAATGATTGAGTCATACAGAATACATCCTCTGACTTCAAAGAGACATACAATGGTCATTTATGTCTTACAAATAATTTGGATGGTAACCTATCCATCATTTAAAAATAAGTAATGTGGATCATACTGGATTATACTGCAAGGGGGAAAAAATAAAAAATTAATCTGAAGTGACATTTACAAACACATTTGAATTTCTGCAATCCGTTTTTGATAGTACATGGGCTGCACATGTCTATGAAACTGGACTTGCAGCCTTGTGCTCTTGTCATTGACTCCTATAGCATTGGCTAGACAAACAGTCATTGATGACGTCAGATAGTTAACCATCTAAAGGGCATTCAAGGCATCTTTAAATAATACAAAGCACAAAGCTAGATCTTGGATACTTTTCACATGAGTAATGACAGTACAGAAATGCAAGCTTATTAAAAGAAATACCTGGAATCCATGTAAAAAAGTGAAAATTCTTCAACATGATAGATGCATGTTTCAGTTATGTGTACGGCGCTCATGCATAACAGTGTTTGCTAGTTTTAAGAGTAAACCCAGTAGAGAGAGAATATTGCTAACGAACTATATTTTCAAAACCCATGTTTGTTGTGGAGGCAATTTTTCCAAAGCATTCCGTGTTCGGTAGCCTTTCTACATTTGTGCATCTGGCAAAAGTCTACAGTAGAAATCATTGCAATGCACATGCACACAAAGCAGAGCCTAATGTTATTCAGTGCTCTGAGAACACGGAAGCAGAACAGGAGAGAGTCAATTCTTTTATGTCTGGCTAACATTGCTTTTGCCATTTATGTTCAGAATCATTGCAGTGAGATCAAAGGTAACACTACACTTAAGTTCCCACAACTTGTGGGATTAAAGATACCCCACAGGTATGATGGACTACGCCTGGTTCAAACTCTTCAAATTTCAGCAGGTTTCAGCATAGCTTGAAATATGAACCAAACCACAACTGATCGCATACCATTCTGAAATCACCTCAGAGAACCCAAAAACCCTCCAAAAAGCAGCAGAAATCTTTCAGTCATTTGAAATGTTCAAAAAAAAAAATTCAGTAGATATTGTCAGACCAAAAACCAGAACTCAGCTTTGAACATCTGCCCAAGCTTACATGCAAAGAGGTGACTAATGGATTATGCCACTCTGTGAGTCAGACTTAGAGAAATACTGCATTTCCATCCTGAGGACCTGATTTAATCAAGCTGGGTAGTACTAGAGATGAATACAACTGGGTTTGTAAGTAGCTTATATTAAATTCAGGGGTTTGTTTGGGGTTTTTTTAAAGTTCACTAAAAGTGGCAATTTAATTCTAAATTCTGTTTAAAGGATGTTTGAATCCCAAATAGCCTCTGGAAAATTTTCGTTTGTCTATGTTCTATTTATACCATTCAACACAGACTTTTTTTTTATTATCTTATCTATCAAGACCTTGAACATTTGGAAATACTATTGACATAAAACAGAATTAGAAAGCACAAAATGCTGCATCTAATGACAAGATTTTATTGCAATAGTGTACATACAAGAATACACTTTAGATTACTATCATAACTAATATTTTGCAATGCTGATAAGAAAATGGCAGAAAAAGAATGCTTCATACATTAGCAGCTTGAAACTAGGAATGTGATGAGTATCTTTGATTTCACTAAATTTGGTAGTAATCAAGGGCCATCAGCAGCTCCTAGGAGGATCTCTGCACACCACAGCATCTGATCCCAGTCCAGAAACATTGTAAGTTAGAAAAGTGTCTTATAAAACAGGGCTGCTTATACTGCTCACAATACCTTCCAGAAGTTTACCATGAATTACTTCTTAAAACTCAGCAAGGCTTCCTCAGGGAAGATTTTTCTCTTTCTGTTCTGAGTCAGATACTGTGCAATCTTTACTCACTGTTATAAATTAGCTGTGAATGTGTCTTGCCTACACAGCTTCATGTCAGTAGATTCTGTCTTTCCCCTTTTCTTAAAATGAACAAAAATTGAAGTGTATTTCATTCCAAATCAAGGAAAACTGAAAGAACACCTTTATTTCAAGGTCTAGTTTGTTCTTATAATATGGGTTTTCCCAAGCAGAGAGGCAGAGGAATGAAAAAGAATGTCTTGTGGGTTTGTATAGTAGGTGCTTTTATGTTCAAAAACAGTACAATTGTATTCTTTGTTTTTTAAGTATAACTGTCTTTATTTGAGGTAAATGAAGATTATAGGCCCAAATTGTTTCAAATTGTTTTTGATTACCTATGCTATAATCTTTAGATGAACAGATACTCAGAGTTGCCTTTTTCTCTTCCCATGTGCACAATGTGATCATGGTTTTTTATTTTTATTATTACTTAGGGAATATAATAAAAGAGGATAACTTTGATTTTAACTGTTTTAAAAGTAAACAAATATGTTGAGCTTCTTAAAAATAACAAATACGTTGACATTTTTGGATGTTTTCCTAGGTTTCAGTACTTTGAAATTTATATTCAATTTTTGGGCAATCAGCTTCAATTTTGGCATAGGAATTTATTAGAGAATCCAGATTCCTGTGAGAAAAATCAAAACTGATGATGCCAGCAGACTCAACATGAGAGCATAATGCAAATGCTGTTATTTTGCTGTATGAGCATTTAAAGAGAGAGAAAAGGAAGATTCTGGGAAAAAAACCTGAATATTTTAGTATGTGATGTGCTAATCGTGCAAATTTGTTTTTCATATTCTCCTTGGTAACCTTAGATTTTTAATACATATAGTACTAAACATTATGATAAATCCTAAGGGGTTTTTTTTAATATAATTGTACACACTGTAAGTTAATGATTGAACATCATTTTGCATGTGTAATTCCAGCATCACATTCTATATTTTTCCACTTTATTAGTATTGTATGATCTGTTCTTATTTCTGCAGCAAAATCACAGCAGCTAAAGACATTAAATGTTAGTAGTTTTTATAAGACATAAATTTCTCATATTAATAGTCTGATAATAAAGAAAACTATAGGTGCTACTACCATCTGTGGTGAAGTAAACAAATTTACTCTAAGGCTAAATAAAGAATAATGAGAAATGCTGTTTGTATTTCATTCAGAAGCCAATGTGCAGTGTTTCCATTTGGCCCACACTCCTAAGGAGCTCCAAACATTATTATTTTGCTTTAAAACAAAAAATGATGTATTTACTGTATTCTGAACCATCAGTGATGTTACATATACTACTACAGACTTGGTGATGTGATATTTAAGGTGGGGAAAAGACTAGTGATGGTGTCTAGCCAAACATAGATAATAATAATTCACAGGGTGTAGCACCTGACAGTTCCAAAGTTCTGTATAGTCATATGAAAAGCATCAGAAAAATATGAAAATAATAAATCACTCTCAGTCTAAAAGCATTTCATGTGCTTCTACAATTAAAAGAACGTAGTGGAAGACCCGAACGCTGTGTTTGGAGGACACATGCGTGTGGGAGGGGAAACCTTGTTCACCTAAAGGCAATGTTAAATATTTTTCAAGATTTGAAATCACTTTTTGGCACATCTGTTATGGCCAATTAATTAATTTGCTTTAAGTTGTGTACTTGAAGATGAATAGCGCACGATAACAAGGCTAGGCTTTGTGAGGAAGACCTTTGGTAGTCTGTACAGTGTGCTGCCTCATTACAGAGCTAGTTATCTGCGGGAAGTCTGACATTGAAAGGTACTACACGTCCCATAACACCCTCCCTTAACTGTGATGATTGTAGTTTCTTCCTAAAAGTGATGATTAGGAGAGAGAAAAACAAAACTGAAAGCTGTATGAATATTTCATGTAAATGTAAGCAGGCACTTACTGGACGCAGACCTTGATTGATGCCAGAGTGCCTCTAAATGCCTTGACATTGAAGGGTTTAGACTTCCCTTTCCACAATGACTGCTTCAAGAGCTCCAGTTAATAGAGGAATATAGCTGTATTTCACTGAAGAGCTCTTTATTACTGGCTGATATTAAACAAGATCACAAGCCTTAAGTTTAAGTGAATCTAGATGCAAGAGTTAGTGGATATATAAATGAGAGAAGATAGTTAAGGTTTCTTCTCTGTCTTCTTATTCTGTAGCTGAATTGCTTGCATCAGTTTTAAATTCCTTCCTATGCTGAAGTGAATCAGCAACACATGAGGAATCAGCCATAAATTGTTTTAGAGTACCTCTGTTCAACAAAGCACCAAATGGAAATGTCTAAACAAGTTCTTATAAGGAGGCAAGTGTTTTTCAAACATATTAAATACAATTATTAATACAATTATTCAGATTAAAAAACTTAGAATTTTAAAATCTTTCCCAATAAGCATTTTGAAACATTGATCAGGGAAAAATATCTTTTCTTTCAAGATTGGTTTATCTTTTGTTTTCATAGGGACACAAATATATCTATGCATGTGCTGTCTAAGAGCCCAATTCTGTCATACTTTTGAAGTGGCCTCTTGAAAAAAGAGTGGCCTTTTTAAATGGAATAGTAATGCATGTGAATAGTTTAGAAGCTGAAATCAGTGTTGTAAAGGAATCATCTTTCAAAATCAGTCAAATGGAGGAATGATATATTGAAAGTTGACACAGAGATGTCTCATAGTGAATGTGAGATGATGGTCATGTGTTTGCCATGTTTTATTAATAGACAAATCACAATTTGAAAAAAGCTCTGTGACTACTATACAATTTCATCATTTCATACACTTTCCAAAATTTTAAGCCTAGTTTATAAAATGCCTTACTTCCAGCTCTGCTGCATTTAGGCAGAAGTTTTAATCAACATGTTAGTAAAGGAAATGGAATGATTCCTCACCAGGAAACATCCATCCTTCTGTTTTCACATTAGAAGGCATTTCTGTTGATACGACCCATCTCAAGTCCAGCACACAATCAACAGGAGGACTGTGGGATCACCTTTTCATTCCCCACACCGATTCCCTCTGGTGCATAAAGGACTGAATTTGCCCTTCCCAAGCATCCATGCAGCAGTGTGTTCTTAAAGCTCTTCCAGTAAGTTGATTCCTAAGGTGGTTTGAGCAAAGAAACAGATAAGCTGGATTTGTCCAGCATTATCACAAAAGCTTGAGTAAGTTTTCCATAGAGTTTTTCCACAAAATTGCTAACTATACCAGCATTAGAAAAGAAGTGCTTTTTTTATTCTTTTTTTTTTCTTTGTTTTAATCATTACAGCACATCATCTTCTTTGAACTAGATTTGGGCACTTTCACTTAACTTGTGTTTTGACATGAGATGTCCACTAGCTAAAAATAAAATAGAATTAAAACTGTATTTTAAATTCTTTTTTACTTGTGACACACTGTAAAAAATAAAGCAAAAGTTAAATAGTTAGGATTTCTTCTAAAGGAATGTGTTGCACCTTGGCTGTCTATAGGATATTAAATTACATGTAAACAGAGATTTTTAGCTGCCTTCATCATAATGATCACATCTAGTTATGATTTTTTGTGAAATAAAGGGTCTGCATTCATTCCTGTTGAAGTAAGCAGGATTTTTAGCTATTGATCTAGCAGCAACTGGCTCAGTTATACTGGCTAGTACATCTTCCAAATTCTCACATATTTGCCTTTTACTTTAGGAGTTTCTGTCTTACCTAAAGCATAATGTGAAGAGAAGTGAACAGTATCTCTAGGGAAAAATTGTAGGAGATGCCACTTAACAGCCACTGCAATGTGACTTCTTTCTTTCCAGCAATACATTAAAATTGCTGATAGTTGTGTATCAGTTAAGAAGGTTCTGAGCACTTTCCAGCTGTGAGTTGTCCTTATATGCCTGCTCATGCCCACATCTGATTTTGTGTTACTGAACTGACCATATATATTTTGAGAACACTAAAGCCCATATGCACACTTATGCCCATATAAAAATGTCATACAACACTGATGTTAAGCTTGTGCAGGTGGATCATGACCACAGAGGGAACTAACAGAGCAAAAGTGAGCCTTGGTAATGTTACAGCCTGGTTGTTTCTAAGGAGGTGTAGTGTGCCAGAATTTTTTATGCACTAGTGAGAGGGAAGACAAGACCAGGAATACAAAGCTGCATGGAAGAACTTGAAAAAAAGACAATTTAATGAATACTGGATCACTTTGTTATTAAAAATAAACACAGATTTAATCTTAATATTTCATAATCAGTCATGCATTTGACTTTAATAACTGTAAACTTGGATTTACATCTTTGTGCACTAAAACTAAGGCTCTAATTACCTACAGATGCAGCCTGTTCCGGTGTCTCTTGAGCACATGAATGAAGTCACTCCTGCTACCTGCTGGAACGACAGGTAGATGGTTATTCAGGCAAGAGCAGTAGAACTTTGATGCCACCGTTAGATATTTATGAAAAGAGATGCATTGAATTTTATCTCAGTAGATCAATTTTCAGGACAGAGTTCCTAACAGCGTATTCATAGGCTGGGTACAAAACCAATTTTATCTGCTTCACTGGTGTGTGAACTGTATAAGGAAAGACATCTCTTTACTCTCTGATAGCTTATCTTCCCTGGTGACCATTTATGCGTGCTCTTGTAAATATACATATTTTACAGAAAAAGCTCTTTAAACTATCCTTCGAGATGACCTTGAAATAGAAGCATTTGAATCTTCCAGGAAATTAGCAGCAAAGTCTCTTTTGATAATGACTGGCAGGGTGGGAAGTGCCACTCAAAGCAGGAGTAATAATCAGTGCTGCAAGCTATTTAATAGTACAGGTCTATGACAGAATAAGATTTTTACAAGGAAACACACAAAAAGAAAAATATACCTACTCTTCCATCGCTGCAAAGTTTCTTAGAAACTGATAGATTTTTCGAAAATAATTGTTTGTCAGAGTGGGGCTATTGTTTAAAAATATTTAAAGTAAACAACAGGAAACATAACCAGTGGTTTTTTGTCTTGCTGGGCATATAAATACTGACTAAACTTAGTTCTATCAATAGAGAAAATAATGACACGTTTCCAAGTGATACACTGAAAGCGTGAAAATATTTATCATGGGAACATAAGGAATTACTTATTATATCTTAGTGTGTAGTTCATTATCTTTATTTCACTCCCTTTTTTTCCACTTTGTTTTCTTACTTTTCTACCGAACAAAGCTTCTTACAGATGAATCCCTCCAATTAAAATTATAGGTTTGTACATTGTAAATATGTATGTGAAGTGAACATTGATATCACCTCACTGATATCCACTGCCCTAACTTAAAAATAAATACATATATTCTCCTTTTATCTATACATAAACAGACTTATAACTCTATGCCCAAATTCCCTCACACAGATACACACTAAAAAAATACTCTTCTCTATAAATGTCTCCAGGCATACGCACTTGTGTCCCTAACAAATGTATACTTTGCATGTGCACGTGCACATTTCACAGAGCACACTTTCTGTGTTCCTCGCCAGCCCACATCAAATGCCTCTAGTTGCTTTTTCTCATGCTGTCTCTTCAAAGATGCCTATATAAAAATTCTCTTTCTTTATGTCTATAGCTTGTACTATTCATAGAAATACTCACTTTCTATACACAAGCACACACAATCCTTTCAGCATTCATTATGTACATATGCAATCTTTTGTAGTAGCAGCTTGATTAATCATGGACTCATTTTAAAATTTTATAGATAGAACTTTGAAACACACCTCTATAATGCTACAAGGTATTCCTTTTTAACTTCACTAACAGTGTCAAAATAACTGATAAACAGTTTATCAATTGCGCAGGAAGGAACCTAAAAGATAATTGACACAGCAATAACTCACTTATTGCTGTTTTCAATTTTCAAATTGACACCATTACCATGAATTCTACTCATTATTAAAATTTTTGAAAATATGAGAAATCAAAGACAGGTATCAGTTATAGATACCAATATAAGGTATTGAGCAGTGACTCTGGGACAGGCACCCAGAGAGGAACATAGAAATATTGCTTGAAGTTGTGGGAGAGGCAAAAGTTTGGCTGGAACTCGAACTGGCAAAAGATGCCAGGAATAACAAAGAAGGCCTTAGTATGTGAGAAGCAAAGAGAGGTACAAAATGCAGGTCCACAGCTGAACAAGTCAGTATAAGCTGACAGGTCAATTAAATATGATACAGAAAAAGCTGAAATACTAAATGCTTTCTGTGCTTTAGTGTTCAAGGGTAAAGTTAGCCCCCAAGTCTCAGTGCCAAGAAGCAACAACAGAGCAAACCATGAACCAGTGAGTGAAGAAGAGAGTTAATAGCTGTCTGCAGCTTTTGGACATATGTAAGTCTATGCGACCTGATGGGATGGGTATGAGGGTGCTCAGAAAGTTGACCAAAAGCACAGCAAAGTCCCTCTGTTTCACCTTTGAAAGGTTGTGGAGAACAGGTCAAGTTCTCAATGATTGGAAAAGCACAAATATATACCTACCTCCCAAAAAGAAGATCTGGGAAACAGAGGAGTTCGCTTCAAGTCAGTCCCGGGCCACATTATCCCAGGACACGTTATGAAATAGGCCCTCATGGAAGCTGTTGCTATGAACATGAAAGGCAAGACAATTGGGAAGATAAAATGTAGGTTTGCCAGTGGCAAATGTATGATCAACTGATTGCCATCAGTGATGAAGTAACTTGCTCAGTGGATGAGGGCAGAGTGGAGATTTCCATCTGACTTGGTTTCAGCTATACATTTGATACAGCTTCCATAAGTCATTTAGAAAACTACACTATGAAATGGGTCCTAGTCTATAAGGACTATGTCTATCACACAGGAAAGAGTGGTAGTACCCATTTAAGAAAGGATGTAAAACCCATGAGTTTGTCTCAGATATGCCATCACTGATATATTACCTCTACCTAAACAATTTGTTAAACTTTTCTAAAATTTTTCTCCTTTATTCTTATTTTTAATGAAAAGCTGTGGATTTTTCACGCTATTCACGAATATAGATACTACCAAATGTACTAATCAGCAAGAAAATATTGGGAGAAGAACACCAGATATTTTTGTTTGTTTTTATCAAAAGAACTAGCTACGAATCATGTGACAATATTTTTCTTTTTAGTGAAAAACACTGATGTATCTCAGGTAGATTTGATGGGAATCCATCAAATTTAATTATGATTTGCTTGGGAAGGCTTCTTTAGATGGAGATAAGGTGCAACAACTCATAATAACCAATAGACCAGTTATTTAAGGAGTAAGGGACTCAGATACAAGTTCTTGTGACAAATCTGTCAGAACAAAAACATTTACTTCTATGTGTGCACCAAGTACATTTACAGTTGTTTAACTCAGAAAAAATAAGATTTTGTTTCAGCTGTGTTTCTAACTACAATAATTCCACATGAAAGGTAATGGCAGCTCCTTCTCAAAGGCTAGGCAAAAAGCAACCCTACTGCAAAAAAAGGCACAAAGGGAAAGTGAGTTTAGGCTGTGATATCTGTGCTGCACTGACTCTTGTTCAGTTACAAAAAACCCTTTCTACTGGTCAGGCTTCTTCTCTCCAAATGCTTATTAAAGTCTTCTTGCTTACTTTTCATTAACATTGCTGTTTTTCAAATTTCTTAAGTAAAATCCTCACTTTGGCTATTTCAGTCACAAAGCTCATTGACCTTCAAGGAAGACTGGATTTTGGCTCCATTTGGTCTAATGGTTGTGCATTGGGTTCTATAAGCTTTCAGAAATGTTTTGATGCTGACCTCAGACTAGGCTCAGACTACATTGTGTAAAGTAAGTGTAGAATTTCAGTCAGTCAGCCTAACTTAAAGTACTCAAGAGCTGATCATTGGAGCTATGTTCAAACAAAGTTTGAGCATCTCTAGATGTAGCCAGAGTGTATGAGAGTATTTTACCTTTAGAACTAAATTCTGAAATATCTCATATTTATAACAATTATGAAAGCCCGTATTTTTAAAGTCTGAATCCTTTGTGACATTCAGAAAATTATTAAATTTGCATAACTAAAAGCAGTGAACATCACCTTAAAATAGAAAAAAAAAAAATACTGCTTTTTGACATGTCTATTTTCAGGTGGCATCAACAAATATTCAGGTATAGAGACAGAAGAGGTTTTCTTCATTAACACTTCCATGGACTATCATAGACTAACTGTCATTGCTATGTTATTTGGAAATTTGTTTCTAATCCAGCAGCACCATATTGCTAATGATTGAAACATCTACCAGCGGCATCTTTTCTAACAGCAGAGAAATGCCATGGAATTGATTTTAATTAGCCTTTGGAAAAAAAAGGAATTATGTAGAATTCAAAATGCATTGTTCAAGTCATATGCCAGCCAAGCTGTGTAAGAGGTTTATACAGCTAACTGGACATTAGGGACCCATGTCTGTGTTCAGAAATGTACTGACCATTTAATAGAAAAATGTAAGGGATATGTTCCCTTACAGCATATCTATCTAGGTAGTGATTTAATTATGATTATAATTGTAACCAAGAAACAGACACAAAAGGAGGCCAAATTCTGTTCTCCAGAGCAAGGTTCAAAAGGACTATAGGGATTTTTTTCAGAGATGAAGGACATTTGTCTGCATCATATGTTAAACATGCCTGCATCAATGCATATGAGCATTCTACGAAAATATGGTTGAGATATTCTTCAAATAAGGTCCATTCCCTGCTGAAAAATACAAATCGGAAAGCAAGTTGTTGACTGATATATCATGCCAGATCCAGAAACCAAAGCCAGATGCTTTATGTATTTTAATTTTTTTAGTAGCCTGTGAGGACAACAAGCAAATTCCCATGCAAATGCTTTTCTCTGGCTAAATGATGTGCATTTTTAGGTACAAAAATGTTGACATCAAAAGCTGAATAAGCATCAACTTTTCTTGCTGATCTACAGGTATTTGGATAATCTGACCACATGGAGTACAACATTAAGAATTCTGACATACACAACTAAGCTTAAAGAATTTTAGGTTTCCAAGTGAAGATTTCAAAAAACTTCTTTTAAAAATACGAGACAGTGCAAGTGTTAAAATGAAGAAAATGTTCTGAATTGCAATAGGAGAGACAAACTAGTAAGATATTTCTCATTGAAATATCATTGTTATTCAGAAGAATACTGAAACACTTATTAAATTTATTGCACTTATGCTTAAACAATTATTTCCACTTCTGATGGTTCAGAAACTCTGATCCCAGTATTTTTTCTGCATATTTTGCTACAGGGTCTTGCTGGAACTGTGTGGAAGTCCTGCTTTGGATAACCAAACCTGTCTGTCTGAGTTCAAGATTTATTATGTTTATTAACCATACTTCATGATAAACAAATGTCAAAGTCAATTACATGGGAATTCTGTCTTGTGATCTGGTGAAAAAAATTTTAGACTACTTCAAAAGAAAACGAATGGGGAAAGAAGTTAGACAAGGACAGAAGGCGAGTAAAAAATAGAAGGCCCAGATAGAGGTTAAAATCATCACCTGGTATAGTGAAGATCCAAGTATTTAAAGATGGTAATTCCTTCTGATCTGGAAAGTCAATTACATACAGACTATTAAAAGCAGTTTTAAAAGTCAAGTTTTGAACATCCCCAAGGATGGGATTTGCTGAACCTCCCTGTATGACCTGTTTCAGTGCTTCACTTTTCTTACTGAGGGTTTATTTTATTTCCCCCTAATATCCAAACTGAATTAATCTTGCTACTGCTTCCAGTTGCTGTGATTTACCTTTGCATGCATACGTCTCTCCTCTGAGAAGAGATTTACTTCCTTTTCTCCATAACCCCCCACAAGGTACAAAAGACTGCAAACATAAGCCAGTCAGCCTCTTGCCTGCAAGCTGAACAAAGTTGCCTCAGCTTCTAAGTATGTTTGTACAAATCATTCATATGTGTGTATATATCATGTGCTCCAGTCTCATACCTGTCTTGGTGGCATTCAGCTGGACTCTCTCCAGTTTCTCACTCTCAAGGGAACAGAACAGCACACTGCACTCCAGGTTCAGCCTCATGGATGCTGGAATTACCTCTTCGGCGCACTGACTACATTCTTGCCCACAAAACCCTGTGGTTAGTGGTATTGCCTCAAGGGCATGTGCCTGTTTCATGTCCAAGTGTTGTCCATCAGAGCCCCCACACTACTACTGCATTGCTAGTCAGTCTGAAATGCATACTGTTGGATGGGGTTATTCCACCCCAGGAAGGATTTTGTATTCTTCCTCTTCTTTATATGACTGGAAAAGGTTTCAGTGAGGACTTCTTCCTTAATATATCTGTTTTTTTCTTGAAAGAGTCCTAGAATAGCCTTGAATTAAGACAGCATTGTGGAGTCATATGGATTAAAAATATTCAGAGCAATTAGGTCTCTGCTCTTTCTACAAACTTTGACACAAATGGTCTTTCTATCGTTTTGGTATTTTATCTAGTAAAGCTTTGGGAGGGATGCAATAGAATATCTGATTTTATATCTGTCTGATATTTTTTGCATTTTTTACTGCTGAGGTTGCCTTCTTACAAAAGCATTTAATCCAATATTCCAACCAAGGGTAGCCCTTTTAAATATAACACAGACAGGCAGCTGCTGTCTTAAAATGCGAGTTTTAAAACCATCTGCTATCAGTGACATCTGCCCATGTTCCAATTGGTAAATGCTCTTCCTTTTTTTCTGGAACGATGCTGCTTTTTCTCACCTATTGCAAAAATATCATACAAGCCTGGCACTATTAGAAGACTTTCCCATTCATTTCTATTGCAAGCCCACAGGAACCCGTGGATAATGTCACTGTTTGGCAGCTGGCTTTGCATATTTACATATATATGGATAGATGGATTTTCTTTTCAGTGTTAATTTGAAAAGGAATTTAGAGAACTGACACATAGAACTTTGGTACTAGTTCAATTTAAATTGTTGAAGCAAAATAAAATAGCAATCTATCAAGTCAGTTCTCGTAGGCAGATTTTTCCTTAGAGCAAAAGTGACCATCTTAGTAAGTCAATAAATCAGGTCTCAGTTCAGTCTCTTTGGAAGCAGCCTTGTTACACAGACGAAACTGAGGCGCCCTTTGGACATAAAGCTTCTCCTGAAAACAACTAGGGAAATGCTTCACCAGTGTTGCACTGTGCTGCAAATAGGACAAAATACATTTCTATCACAAGGCTTTTATCAGTATGACTTCTTTTTGCAGAATCACTTTAGTCCCAAAATGTTAGCATCAAGAAGCACATAAATCACTGAGAAGAGGAAGCAAAGAAATGTTCTCAAATACTGTAGATCAGAACATATCCATAACTATTATGAATGAAAGGGGTGGCAGGGGGGTGGGGGAGAGAAGAAGCAAAAAGCAACAAAAAAACCTAGTATGCTTATTTTGATTGCGGCAATAGTCATGATCCTACTTAATTTTACCTTAGGAAATACATGAAAAATTAAACTGTACAAATGATGGGTATTTCACACAACAAAGATGATCAAAATTTATGACATTAAGATCTGTTCAAGCTGCTTGTGAAAACCCTTACAAAGATGATTTACTGGCCTACCTCATATTTTCAAGATTCAGCTTTCCAGCTTGCTCTACCTTTTTAAGAACTCTTTAAAAATCTTTCTTCTGTTTATTTGAAAATTAAAGTTTAAATCAAATTTATTATTTCTACTTCTCCCCATTGTGTTTTATCTCATATTGCAAATGCTGTAATCAGAGGTGAGTAGAGTGTGAAATATTTTCAAAAAAGAAATGGTTTGTGCCTAAATTTAGACCTTTAAAGGAACCTTGAGTATTTTAGACTATATAACAAATCACAGTTTTTACTTTGTTGACCTGACAAAGGTAAATGATGAACAAGTCCAGGAAAGAAGAACTCATAGCAGGAAAGATGAAAGACCCCTGAGTGGGAGAGGTGCTAATGGCCTTTACAGTAATGCAGCAGCAAGAAACTTAATTCCAAGAGCTTTTCACAATTCTTTTAATATTTCTTTTTCTTTATCATAGCATAATACCTGGCTTGACAACAGAAATGTTAACAGTTAGAGCTCTGTTCTTCAAAATGTCATGCTCTATTAACACTGTTTTTCTCTGGGATTTACCCTGTCAAAGAAGGAATCACCAAGGAGTAAGGTCTATGGTTGTCTTATCACTAAATCCCTCTTCTCAATGATGGACAAATGACTAAGTACTTTTGGTGCCTTTTCAAGACAGAAAGTTAAAACAGGTCAGACTCAGGTTAGGGTGATAGGAAGCTTGTCCTGTACATGCCAGGTGTTTTATATGCAAAACAAACACAAAACTCTCAGGCATTTAAAAATAAAAAAGTATGTAAGACATAAGTGCATGAGGGCAGCTCTTCCTACTGTCATCTTGTTTAAAGTCATTTGACTACGTGCAATTGTACACGACAACATTCCTCGCACGGACACGCTTGTTTTACCTGTACTTCTGATGTGCATTAACACGGGTGTTCTTTCAGTTCTTTCCAGGATGTGCAGCTGTGCTTTGCTAGGGTTCTCCCCTATGCAGTGATGCAAGGTGTGCCTCACAGCCAGGAAAGGAACGAGATGAGGCTCCTGAGTGGATCACTGCTGAGGCCCCAGTATGGCCGTGTGGGTTCCCATGCAGCTGCGCTGCCTCTGTACTCACCCCTAGTTACAAACCTTAACTGCACGCACTGTCAGGCTTACACAGGAGCTTGCTCTGAGATCGTACAACTCAGGAGTATTTGCATATTAACAAAGTGGGCAGCGAGGTCAGGCACCTTGTGTGCTGGACTTTGAAAGGACTGAGGGAGGCTATATTTGCTGGCAAGTTGAAAGTGTCTTACCTTTTTTCAGGCTCTGCACCTCCAGCATTTGGACTGGCTACTCAGGAAGAGAACTTAAACTGATCCACAGCATACATAGTCTGTGGAGGAAAAAAATATGGCAGAAGTCAAATTAGGAGGAGCTTAATAATGAATAATTGTTTTATAGAGTGCTGAGCAAATACTGGGTTTGGAAAACGAAGTTGGAAGTTTTATTGTCATTTGACTGAATTATATGGGACCATGTTTGGACAGAGGGTCTTTTACTTCCTCCAGTAATTATCAGTAATATGAGTGCTAGGAAAAATGGGAAATATGGATATGAACCTGTGGGGGAAACCTGTGTATGAGCAGCTACATGCAAAGATAATTTTCTTCAAGATAGGGACATAATTGTGAATACTGTCTACTTAAAAGTTACTCCCTTTCCATTTCAGTCCTTTAATTTTCTATCCTTCAAAATATTCCTTCTCCTTAAAATATTTCTTTGGCTAGAATCTAGGATTTAATACTTACATGGAGGCTTTGAAGATTAATTTTTGGACACTTAATTTCCTCTACAAACTAGTGGCAAGAATTTCTTTCTTACATCAGTTTTATACTGGAAAAATGCTGAGCAACAGTCAAATAAAGTGCTTCCTGTTTTATATAAGTAAGAAGCAAATTGGACCAGCTATTTAGATGCAAAGATACATCTTAAGGAGAATATATTGAAATAAATTGAGAGATTCTTAATAAGGGAAGAGAGGGTTCACTTAATAGAAAGAGCATATAGAGACCCTGACTGTGGCTAATGTGCATAAAAAATTCAGCCTGTCAGATCCTCACTTTTCTAATTCAGTAATCTAAATAATTTATTTGACATTTTAGCTCAAGATGACCTTTCTTGGGAAAAAATTACTGTTTTAAACTTTTAGCAAGTGCAACCACTGCAGAGGAATGCTGTTGAAGTCTGCATTTTCCCAAACGAGTAAAGGTTAATCTTGTACAGCTCAAACACATTTTTGACCCTTTTAAACAAGTTCACAAAAGTAATTTAATTTTTTTAATATAATTTCAATTATATTGCAATATTTGTGTTAAACGAGCTTCCTCCCCTCCTCCTTTTTTTTCTGTTGCTTGGAAGCCATTACCCAAATGTTCTGATGGATTTAGGCAAAGGACTTGTTTTGAATGACTAAAGGTACTATTCTACCAAATGTTACTCATAAAGAAAGTTCCAAACATCAAGTGAAAATACATGGTAGATTAATAGGTGAGTAGGTTAAAACAGCCACTAGTAATAGCAAAAAAATGACTGTCCAGAGGTTCACAGTTCCCAGATTGGTCACTTGACTCAAGTAATCAGCCTCAGAGCTATGTCACAAAAAATGATCATGTCTGTCTGTCCCTGGATTCTCCTCCTCTAACTAAACAATCCTATATTTTGCAGAGGGCATTTCAATGGTTCCACTAAAGGACATTTGGTGTAATTTTACTTGGCTATTTCTGATAATTTATCTAACTTTCCGACAGGTCACTAAAAAAATCTTTCAATGTAAGGATTAATATACCCCCAATTGTACATAATAAAGGCTATAATTCTCTCAGGGTGTTCAGGTGACTTTATAGGGGTACATTATTTATTATCGAAATTGTGAATTTGCTAGAATGGCTGAAATATCACAAAGGTTTTAGAGTCTGTGCAAAATCTGCAGTGCAGCTGTCAGCTATGAGAGGACCTAAGTAACCAGCTATCAAAGAAATGGATGACCAGCCCTACTTAAGCCTCTCCCGAGATAAAAATGCAGGGTTTAGTGTTGTGTTCAAATTGGTCCTTTTTCCCCCATGTTATTTTCCTCTCCTAATTTGCATCATTTGTGTGGTTCCAGATCATCATATTATTCATATTGGTGTGGAACTGGAGTAATTTCAGTGTAGTCAGTATGAAGGTAGTGAAAGTTTGATGTCAGAGGAGAAGCAGTACACTCATCTCTGCTGTGATATTCTCTCCTCGTGTCTCACTGATGTCAGTTAGTGCTTTCTTTTCTGACATAACAGTGGGGGTTTGATCTGGTACGCCCGCACATACCAGTCAAAAACTGCTACAAAAACAGGGAGCTGAATGATCAGTGAGGCTTATGTTCCTAAGGCATTTTGGCAGTTTTAAAATCCAATGTAAATGTATTCAGCCTCTTACAGGCTTTCAGTATTATTAACTCTTAATTAACAGTACTGGGATTATCTGTCTTGCAGATAGTGTTAGAATTGCAGATACAACTTTGCAGGAGTTTATGATGTCAGGTGTGATACTACATGGAAGACTGTATTACTTCCAGGGACAGCTTGTCACTAGAAATAGCATGGTTGTTCTCATACCACACAGGGATAAACCTGGTGAACCCTTCAACCCTTGGTACCATGCTAAAGCATGGAAATCCAGCCTATATTGCTCTTCGACACATTCCAGTAACAGGAAGCACCAGGCAAAGCCACCCCAACACAGCACAGGGTGAGTTTGTCATAGCTCTGGCTAACTCATGAACAGTTAGAACACTGCATATGCATCTATTACAGTTGCTCCATTAACCAGGAAAATGGAGACTGTACTTATATGGGAGCTAGCCACATTCACTTAAGGCATTCCCACTGGCTGCTTTAAGGCACCCAAGTTTACAGAAGACAAGCTAGTTATTGGATAGGCAACATTTATGCACTGCTTGTATTTCTCCATCTCACATGCTTCCAGCAGCTCCCAGCCTTTTCAAGCAGATGACTGGAGAGCACAGCCTTGTGCAGTGGAACACTATGGGGTTGTAGTTTGTGCAGTGTAATTCATGCAGTGTTACATTGCACTATATTTGTGAGAGATGGATGGTTTGCACTTTATGCAAAATGTAAAATGTCATGGAAAAAGAGAAATAGAAAAATTCACAGCCATTAGGCAGTGATCACTCCACTGTTAAACTTCTCCAAGAAAGAAAATCTTCTGTTTCATAGTTTTAGTCAGTGTTATTCAGTCTGAAAACTGTTAAAAAGGGACTGATTTTGAGTAAATTAGATTGGACTAATAGGATTAAATTAAGAATTCAAAACTGAACATGTATTATTGCTAACAGGAAAAAATGCTTTGAGCACTTTAGATAGTGAAAGGGAACCATGAGCAGTAAACTGCATACACTGCCGTATGAATTTCAGTGCTGTTTGGCATGATTGCAAAGTGAGTGACTGCATGACGAAGCTGTGGTATATTGGTACTGGAGAGAGGGGAGTCCTGCTCTCTTGCTAAAGCTGGCCTGAAGGTGATGTCACTGATTATTAGGTGCTAGTCCTGGTTACTTCTTCTGTAAACCTTGTACTAATTTTGTGTCTTCCTTTCTACTTGTGCCTTTTAAAAAGGTATGAACTATTTTAGACTATAAGAGAGATAGAATTTCTAGGGACATGTAGTATTATTTCCTAAACCAATGGATAGTATTAGATTGTATTAGAAGTTTCATTAACATTTAAAGTGTCCACAAATGAACAGTAAGTCTCAGAAAAGGTTTAAGTTTGAAGTTATTTTTTCTTTATTTAGAAATGTGTTTTTCACTCATGATTGAAGTATGAAGCAACCGTACCTCTCTGTCCAGAGAATACCTTAAGAAGAGCAGGACTACTCTTTTTTTTTTCTCTAAGCTCTGACAGGGTTTTTTTGTTATGTAAATTGTTATCGTCTAGTCCATAAGCTGAGACAGCTGCCAGATCTTAATGATATCTGAGGACCTCAAGTCTGGATTTGAATTAGCAAAGATTAAATGCTTGTTCCTCTCATTACCAGTTCTCTATAACATCTAGATTTTCTGTGTTGTAAACCTGTTGCTGTTGCATACAGTATGAAGGCTCTGGGAATGACTTCATGATAAAATGGTAATGAAATTATGTTTAAATCTCCCTCCTTGTTTCCATCCTCATTATGCAAATTACATGTCTTAAAACTGTCTACTTATCACTTATAAGTTCTCACATGACTTTTCTTGAAAGATGTTTCTAAACATCTTTTTCCAAATTGATTTTCTTTACCCTTATTTATTTCCTATGCATTTGTGATGACCGTGAATTAAGTAAAAATGTCTTAGGGGCTTGGTGGTGATGTGGCAGATGGTGATGTTTATTCTGAAGTTATTTAATAGATATCTCAGTAGTCTTCATGGGGAAATATATAGAGAAAAAATACCAAGATACATAAGAACTGGTCTACAGTGCTTTTCGATACTGATGCTGAAGAGCACATCTTGGTATTCCCATATCCAATTCATTTACCTGTGCAAGCAAGTTGTATTAAGGAAGATGGCATTATTCATCATGTTTATTTCCAACATGCAATGAAAATACAGAATTCTCAACTCATTAGTTTCCTTGCGGTGCTAAGACTCTTCCCTTCCTCAGAGGAGATAATAAAAAATGCCAATAAGGCCATCTGTCAATTGAAAGGAGCAAGAGGAAAGTATTACCACTTGGTACGTGAACTCACAAGAAGGAAGCCAACAAATCTCTTCTGTCCCATTGCGTAAGAGGGAAGGTTACAGTCCTGGTTTGTAGCGGGGACACCAAGTATTTCTGAACCTCTGCTAAAATCTCTATTGTTCCTTAGGTGTAGGGCAGAGATACGACCTTACATTTGAGGGCAGTATAGCACTCAAAGGTCTGGCATGAAGGACGGTTGGAAGCACAATAGATTTTTATCTGCTGCTCCCCACATCATTTGGTTAAGGTCAAGAAGCTGCTTGTAAACACATAGTATGATTTCCTAAAAAGGCATCTCATTCTTTATCCCACTGAATGGCACCGTGACACATAAAGGTCAGCCTTAGTGACCATTAAACGAGCAGCTACTTAAGACTGAAAAGCAAAACTGGTTTCCAGATGCAGCTGGGAAAAGGCTGTAACCAAGAACTCTGAACATTCCTGATGCCTAGGAAATACAGGGTCTTAATCAGATGCTGAATCCCAACAGTTTGGTTTGAGATACTCATTGTATGTCTGCATTCTGTTTCAAACAGCTTATCAGGTTAATATTACATGGTATCAAAAATGCTGTTCCGTGCTAAAATTGTCGTAAAAGTGATAGGAGCCTGAAAATCATGTTAGATCCAGGTTTGTCATATGACTGAATCTCCTATAATGTGAAAATTCAACAAAATTGTTCAATTTCCAGAACCTTTGTTGTTTTTATGAAACTATATAAACTACAGTAAAACTAATTTGTGGCTCAAAATTACCAGAATAGTCATAAGTAACATGTTTGTGGAGTATTCTACTCCTAAGGCAGAGGGGACATTATTGCATTTGTGCTGCTCATCAGTAAAGAGTACTGTCATAACATCTGTACTTGGTAAGGTGAAGTGGGGCACTGGTGGTGTAAAATCTGAGTCCTTTCACACAGCTCACATTTGGGTAGTTATCTTGGCTACCTCACTTAGGTAGCTGGCAACCTTAGTTGAAAGAGAAGAGTTAGTCAAGGGTACCCAACTTCTAATTTCCACAACGGTTTTAGAGGACTCATGTCTTTACCATGCAATGTTAACAGCCAGCCAATAGCCTGCGAAACCAGATGCCTAAAATTTGTTTAACTGCTAGGAGTTTTAGTCTAAAGATGGTCTAAGTACCCACTAAAGATAAGTGTCACTAGTTAGAACTTTTGCCTCTCTGATACACACATGAGTCTATATACCTGTGTTGTCACTGAAGAAACAGGAATTGTTGAGCATTTGCTGTTTCTGATCTGTGATGGATGATAGTAGTTGGGTTTTTTTTGTTAGGACCATCACAACTTGAGACTGTGGGGCACAAAATACTGACCTCAAGCTCTCCATGAAAGTTATTTACAAGATACTTATACCTGTACACACTGTGGAAGTATCAAAAACCAATTTTTTATCAGAAGGCTGAGTTGCACTGCTGTGCATGAAAAAGAAAAAATTAGTCTGGATTTCAACCTCTTAAATGGAATTACCTAAAATGTGAGAGATGGAATGAACCATGATCTATATAAAATAAACAGAGAATGTGAGGATAACTAGAGAAAAGAATGTACAGTCTCTTATATCTACAGCACGTTTAATTTCAGTCCATAGTGGTAGCAATATCAAGTTATTATAAACTGCTGACTTCCTAGAAAGCTGAGTGAAATAAATCTGGTGACCTCGGTCCAGTTTATACTGCCAAAAAAATGTTCCTTTTTCATTTTAGATACTCATTGGCATCTTTTTTGGAAATCTTGTGTCACAGCCTGGAAAGAGCTGAACTGCCTAATATGTGAAAGTGAGCCCTTCTTTTCTATCCACCTTGATAGGAGTCTGTCTGTGAAAAGTAAAAAAAAGTTTTCTCCCCAGTGATATTAATCTGACCCTTTTCCTCAGCTTTTGGGGGGTTTTTTTTGTACACTAAGTGCAGAGCAGTCCCCACGTTCAAACACAGATGCTCTGCCTGGAAATGTTTCGTTCTTTCCTGGGAATTATCTTCTCCTTATTTCCCTGTCATCAGTACTCCTGCTTTCTTATTTAATGTAAGAATATGGTGGAACATACAGGTTCATATTAAGTTAATCTTGAGGCTGAAGTAAACTTTTGGCCTAAAATTCTCTTCCAAGAAGAGAAACATGAGAAATAATACCTTCGCTTAAGCTCAGATGTCTGCTTGGGCTTTTGTGCAGCTGTAATAAATTATTCACTGCTTTACTTGCAATCAGACTGTTTGATCTGCTATTTGATGGGTAGCCCAGTAGGTAAGGAAAACCACAGATAAGCATTGTGTTCAAACTTGTTACAACAGGTCAGGAACCAAAAATGAGAATGATTACATGATTTCTATTAAATTGAAAAAGCTAGCACTCCATTGTGCTATACTTTCCAAAATTCATTAAAACCACTTAGGATGCAAACATTAAAATACCTGCCACCTGCAGCTGATGTTAGCATTCTTCCTTTGCACTTTATTGAGTGGGAAAGGAAATCCAGCAGGGTGAAAATTTGTAGACAGCCTTAGTGATTGCTAAGGGGTTAAAAACTCCCAAAATACAGTCACAGACATAGGCACACACTCTCCCAATACCTTCATTTCATTTCCTTTTTTGTTTTCTTTTTTTTGTTTGTTTAATTCCCCTGTCTTTTCTTATATGGATACTTGCTTTGGTTTGAGAGGTGGAGTTGGCTTCCAAGAAGTCAACATTTTTAACCAAGAGTTGCATCAAACCAAGAACATTTCTGAAAAATCTTCACTGGATAACTTGTTCAGGTCCTCCCACAAACTTGCCTATGAGGTAGTGTGTGTTTACACTGCATTTTCTCTGAAGAAAAACCAACAGGACAAACATATGGCAAAAACAACCAACTGACCAAAGCTTTCACACACATTTGGAGAAGATGGTTTTCACCTGAAGACAATAGAGAGTGGTTTTAGTCTGAAGGCATTCAGCCTATTCTCTGTTACTCAGAAAGAAACAGTAATATTTCTGGTCCACCCTGCAAGCTGCTTCTCCTCCACATGGCATTCCTCCTTCTACACCAAAACCCCCCTCTCCTGCCAGTCACACTTTGCTTAAAAACAATTCGTTGTGGTTTGCTGTTTTATTTTCTTTTTTCAGACAGAAAATGTACTGTTGTTCTGTACATGTTTTCTTGCTGTCATACTTTGCAGACGATTTTCTTCCTATTTTCGGAGGCCTGAATTTGCCTTTGGTCACACTATTTGCTCCTCTATGGTCACCTCTGAGAAGATTAACCCTTTCATTAAAAAAGCTTGGCCAGGGTCAAACTACCGCCTGGCTCTGGACTCTTACATCCCTTTGATCTCCCAGCTATGGAGAAATTATTAGCAAATTCTAAGCCTTCCCATGTGATTTGTTTTTGTAAATTTGTAGAAATTATTCCTAATCCTATTACGTGGCCGAGGGCAAACCTGCATTAAATATATGAGACTTTTTGTTATGTGGCAGATGGATAATAAAGGAATGCTGAATGCAGCCCATTCCAAGTTATGGGAATCTGGACACTTCATCAGCATTCACTTAATCCTCTGCCATGGCCTACGCCTTTGATGAATGCTCTCATTTATGACCACTGATGCCACTCACTTAATTTCAGAGAAGAAAAATAATACCTAGCTGTTAATGTGAATATTTGAGTTTATAGCTGTACAATGAATAATTGTGACATTATCAAGGGAACATCTTCTTATACATTATTCACTTGTATAGACCACATTAACCAGAAAGAGGTAACTTTCAGTTTTGCATCTTCCATCTTCTTTGGAAGGTAGGCATCATGCAGACAAAAGTCAGTGTCTTAACCCAAATTCTAGCTGACAGTCCGTATCAGCCCTCACTATATTTTGCTCATTGTGATGCCAATCTCCTATCTCACCACTGACATTTTTTCAAAGAAAGAGTGGATTTCCTAGAGACTCTACCCCATGCAACTTCCATGGCTTTTTATTGAATAGGAAAATGTATCCCTCCTTTTTTTGCTTTAATACTGTTGCCATGTAGCATGTCTGTAAATTTAAGATGAAAATTAAGACAGCACACAGGGTTTTTTTGCACTTTATAAAAATATGTGTTCAGTATAAATAATCTTTTCATGCATTTTAAAAACAAAACTAAAACTCATTAAAAAACCTAAAATTCATAAAATGAAATCTTCAGAGTTTCTCATTCTTCAGCTTACAGCTTTCACATTCAGAACCACAAATATTAAGGTCTGTAAAATATATTAACTTATTTTGTAGTCACCCATGTTTTCCTGAGGTAGGTGGGTTTTTTAAGGATGTTCATAATATATCTGATGTCTCTTCAGGTTTCCTTATTTCACTGGAGAGAAAATGTGATTACAATCCTAATGTAAATATTATTTTTAATTGGAAATGCTTCCGTCTTTTAAAGTGTATTTATTTACTTTTCTAAGTGTATAGCAGAATTTAAGAGTAGGAGTTTGTTATGTTTTTATCCTCCTTTTCTGCAAGTGTGGTAATTTTAGTTGGTATTTAATGGTGCTAAAATTCTAAAAGTAGAACCCTGCTGTCCCTTTTAGTTTGCAAGTATAAAATTCAGAGGTAAATTGAAGTTCTGGTAAATCATCAGTGTGAGAAATGTTTCTAGATATAGTAAACTGTAATAAAAAAAACCAGTTAAACATCTTTTCCTGGTGGGAGTTTTCACACACTGTAACTAATTTGCTTGAATCAACTAGAATATTCAACGGGAATAAAAATGTGTAGTTTATTTATTTATAGTAGGTTTATTGATCACTACTTTAAAATGTAGCATAGCAGCCTAACAGGACTGACTGCTTCAAAATGAATATTCATAGGGGTCCCGTGTGGAGTAGCTGCTTCAGTTATCCTCTTCCATACTGTCACCTCCTTTAACACACACGCTGTACAAGGCACATGCAAGATTCTGCACACATGTTTTATTTTGTATGTAGCGAGGTGCCTGTCAGAACACAGAGCACTGTCAAAGTGGAGGGTTTTATCTGGAAAACCGATTGTAATACCTTGTGCAATGTGTCCATATAATTATAATGATCCAGAATCTATTTTTTAAGGTAGAAGGAAATGCAAACTGCCCTGTGATTGTAAAATGATACAATGATGAAAGATTACAGCTTAATTGACTTCAGGGAGAGCAAGGCATGGCCTTAATTTAACGTCATAATGGGCTGAACTAAATTCTCACCTTCTTGTATCTCTACACTGATTTCAGATGCTTTTGTTTCCCTCTCCCCCTGAAAATCACTAATCTAAACATTTCTGTGAAGTCACAGTATCATTTCTAAAATATTCTATTTACTCTTAGACCAAGATTTTGGTAAAAAAATAAAGTAAGGCGTAGATTTACACAAGTAGAAAACAAGAATATCAAGCCTATTAACAGTAGGTCAAATCTTCCAATTCATGTTTTAGTGAAAATCTCCATAATTCCAGTCAGTTATTTTACTTGACATAAATAGCCCAAAAACTGACACACACACACCCCCAAAATTATAGTATAAACAATAATAAAAATTTTATTGAAAACATCTAAATTGAAACCCAGAAACGCCAAAAAATATACTTGAATGGACTTTAAAGGTGGTGGGGGTTATATAGTTACTTAGATGTTTTGATTCATTCTTGGTATAAGTAATGGCCAAGTAAGGCAATCCAGATTGGATCAAATTTTGGAACTTTTTCAGAATATATGGGGTTTCAGAACTAAAGTCACCATGTATTTTCCTCACCAGCATGACATCAGTGGAAACCTGTAACATTTACCTGTGGTGGAGCCAGCCTCTCTGGCAGTAAATGTCAAAAAATCATCCTTTATTACTATAATAAGAATATAAAAACTTCATTATATATGATGCATGATCAGTATCTGGGGATTACTTGCTATAGCAGTTAAGGCTCTACTGAACAGCCAGACAGTGGTCAAACTCCCTGTTTGCTATTGAGTACAGATTACTATAAGATCACACTGTTAAATATAAAATGTGTAAAACATCTTCCATAAACTATATACTGGAAGTGATTATAAAAGAGAGCAGGGGCAATATAAATATTTTTGTTGTTGTTAGACCCTATCATTCAGGCTGGCAGCTAGAACATTTTATTTTTCAGAAAGTGTAGGGGGTGTTTACATTCTTTTTTACAAGCTGGCTGGTACAGACTGGAAGGCTCTTCACTGAGGTTTTCCTTACAATTTTAACACTCCTCTTACAGGGTCTCTTTGAAGAATTTTAAGCAAGTCTAAACAAAGCCCTGGCTGAATGTCATATTACTGTAAACCAGTGCATTCTTTTCGTATCTGGGTTGAGAAGGTAATGAAAGCATGTTGGTGTCATGGCTCCAATCTTGCAATCAGAGGAGCTTGCTTCAGTATAAAGCATAAGTAGGAAAGGGGAGCTGCAGAAGCAAGAGCAATCTCACCAACCAAGGTACTAGCTGTTTATGACTGGGCACTGAAAGCAAAGTGAAAACAGCCTCCTGCCCACCTCTGTGGGTTTTGTGATCTCAGAGCAATACTCCAAACCCAAAGACTGAAACAAATACTTTTACTGGAAAGCAAAACACACTTGTGGCTTCTTTCTCATGAGTCTGTTTTCCAGTGTGATTGTCTTTGAAGCATACAGCCTATATCATGTGCAATAAATTATACTTTGCTGTTATGTTGCCTTGCTAAAATATGCTAAGAAAGCTTTGAGCAATATTTACAAATAGCTTAAGTGTCATAACAATACACCCACCACTCAGGCTTCCATGGATGTTACTGTAATAAGAGTTGTAATAAAGGATACCACCTTTAAGTATTATGAAAGTATTCTGTGTAAAAAAAGATAATTGGGAGAAAAATCCCTAAAACCTATATCAAAATCATTTTGCAAATTCTACAATCACAGCTGTCAGAAAAAGTAACCACAATCTCTCTTGTCGAAGAGGAATTATCTGTTTCTGTGCTGTTGCTGCCTGTATTTTTTTTTGTCCCATATAAGTAGTTAATTTACTCATAAAGCTCAAATCTCAGCTACTGCCACAATTTAAAATAAAATAAAATAAAATAAAATAAAATAAAATAAAATAAAATAAAATAAAAAACCACCCAGAAAACAGGTTGCTATAAATAAATTTGAGTTACGCTACTGGAAAGAACAACAGCCTTACTTTCCCATTCAGAATAAAGTTCCATCCTCTATATCAAGTGTTGAATTCTTCTGCCTGTTACATGAGTGTAAAGCTGTCATAATTCCTCTGCCACAGACAGAAGCCATTCAAATTCCCATCAGTTCAAAAGATGGAAGACCCAGGCCTCACCCCGAGCATTTGAAAGTCACTCCAAAATATTTATTAATGAATACTTCTCTTGCATCCAACTTTAAGTTTTTAAGACCTTCCTTAGGGAAAGTAAGAAAGCCATTTGAAAACAAGCTAAGCCTTTTTTTTCCTATCCACCTTTATTTTTATTTGCTATTTTTAAGGGAGTGTGGAATATGCCTGCAACACTTGTCAGTAACAAGGGCCTGTTCCACCTACAGGCATCAATGAGTGATATGGGGTGAATTTTGTTTAGTTTTCTTCTAGCAGGTAACTATAGCTGTCGATCCACACCACTTAGGTCTTGACAGAAACATAATCATGTTATATGGGTATATACGGAATGAGTAGTTAAAGTATATTAGAAGACATATACGCTGAAGTGGATCATTATTTCAGTCTAAGAAAGCAAGGCACAAGCTGAAGGCTGTTTCTCTAGTTGGAGCTTGGTGTGTGGTTAACCAAAAGGAAATATGGTGTAATCTAGAGAACTCATGCTCCACCTCCCAAACATATTGTCTGCTTTTCTACTATAATGGATCTATGAATGCAGTGACTTCTTGAACCCTTTCTCTAAAGCCAAAAGTAGCACTTGTGAAAAGAAAAGCTTAACCATTCTGGCCACACCAGTGTCAGGTTCTCAAGTCTGACACTGCCAATATGCATTACATTCTAGCTGCATTTTTAGCATAGCAACTGGGGATAATATAGTCAGGTGAAATCTAAACTAATTTACCCCATAGTCAAAATTCTTCCAAAGACCAATATGTATTTTCATATTAATAGCAAAGTTTAGATCTGCTGTCCTCCTACCATTACACTGATGTACCTGTGGAGATTATTAATTTTTTTTTTCTGACAAAAGCAAGCAAACAGATGTTTTGTTTTACAAGTTAGGTGTACAAGTAGGTTTACATGCATTTAACATAACTTTCAGAAAATAAATAGCCCCTGCATTTAATAAGCAGCAGACAAGAATTGTCCTGTAAGTTCCGGGGCAGAGTGTTTGTTCAGATGAGCTACAAAGCAAGCTGAGAAGGAAAGGAACTTGTAGGTCCCTGTCTGGTATTAAATTTTCAGTCTTGATGTGATTGTATTATTTTATCTCTGTGAATTTAGCACATTTGATATATGGTTATAGCCCAATAAATGTAACAATAAATATCACATTTGTATTCAATTTCAGAGGTCTCCTTCCCTCCCTCACACCAGCAGCAATGGGTGTGATCTTATAAGGCTCTGACTGTAAATAATCTGGTTAAATACAAGGTTACTGGTGCACTGACAATATAGAGAGTCACAGAGACTGTGGTAAAATTCAAGCCCCCAGATGTGTCTCCTTGCCTCAGTCAAAGCAGATGTATTTGATTCTGAAAAAGCAATGCATAATCTATTTTTGTTTGTCCAATAAAGGAACTGTATATTTACCATATCTTTAGGGATTACTTTTTATTGTTTTCAAGGAAATAATTTCAATGCTTACAAATTGTTGGATGACATTCCCTTGTACATTTTTAAATATGATATGCAGGGGAAAAAATTCTTGTTCTAATATTTTATTTAGAATAGAAAAGCTATGTGTAATCTAGGAGATGAAATATGATATCTTTATTAAAGAGGAACATTCTAGCTCTATTACAGTTACAGGTCTGCCAGTATATCCATTAAGGAATCCATTTTTCAGACTTTTAACACTTGTCTGTATTCATACTGGAGAGAAACTTGGCACTCAGGTTTATAGCCCAGGAGCAATTTGTGCTGCTATTTACAAATGTCTCTTGGTATTCATTTAAAAAAAAATGTTTTTCTATTAAATGCCTGAAAACCATTTGGTTATTTAAAATGCAAATGGGAACGATATTAAAAGAGCACTGTTGACTGCTCTAAGAGTCCCATGCTGTAGTCTGATAATACTTCTGCCATATGAAGTTTATCATATTAAACCATTTTAGAATGAGTTGAAAGTTAGGAGATGTAGCATTTTTTGACAGTAGAGAGCTTATATGCCCATAAAAGAGTTGCTTCTCTTTATCATTTAGCTAATACATCCTTTAAAAATCTTGTATGCACTCATTTACACATCATAATGATCCAGAGATCTCATAAAAGTAAGTAAGTTTTATAAAAAAAATAGCAAAGCAATAACCTACAAATTTATATAATTCAGTGGTTGATTTCAGTACTGAACCTATTAATTGTCTGACATGGTAGCATAATGCAGTTTATACTAAAATACTAGTTATTTTGGGTTTTTTCTTAATTATTTCTTACTTAAAATATTAAAAATTAAAATTTAATACTTAATAATAATTCTACCTAAGTATGCCGTTTTATCATGGAAAATGTGGTTGACTCAAAACAGCACAACCAACCTAAGTCACATCACGTCTTCCAGTCTTGCTGTCTGAATGTAAATTGACAGGGACTTAATGCAAATATACCTTTGGTTCTTTGTTTATAAATTTTCATTTTCATTTGCTCTTTAGATAGAAGTCCAATTCTTCTGAAATTAAAATAACTATTTTATTGTCTGGACCATGATTTTGCCACAAAAGGCTGAACCAGGTGATCCTTGAGACCCCCTTCTGAGCTGGTATTCTATGATTCTATGATTTGTTCTGAAAAAAAGATATTTATCCTCACCAGATGTAAGTTAAGAGCTCTGATGACTTTGTACTGTTTTATATCAATAGAGAGATTACCCTGGGCTCATAATAAATATATTTAAAGTCCTTAAATAATTGGAGAAAGGTTGGAAATATAGCATCTATAAACTACTGATATCAAACCTCATCATTAAAAAGTTCTATTCCTACTTCCTCATTTAAGTTTTTTTTTTTTTTTTTTTACAATAAGTAAACATAAAATGATAAATAGAATTTTAATAACTTCTTATCAGACTGGGTTTCTTAATTTTGCGTAAACTACTGTAGTCTGAGCTGGAAGCGCTGAAGAAAATATTACAAAGAAAAGAAATCCAAAGTCAAGAGGTCTTTATACCTTCAGGTCATTTCAGATTTTAAGGGTTTAGAAAAGGCCCATCAAGCTCCATTTAGACTTCAGGAACAATTCCTTAAAGCACTTCTGTACACAAAATGATTCATAGCATAGTTTTGTTGTTCAATTTTGTAGCTGCTGTTCCTCAGTTAAGAAAAGTGTATAGGGTTTTTTTTCAAGACTGTACTTTTCACTTCTGCAAACCTAATTTTTAGTCTTGGGTTCTGAAAAATCAGAGGCTATTTAGAATACAATAAAGAATAAAAATGTGATCAATTGTAAGAAGTATTTCTGTGAAGTCTGAACAAAGTGGGAATCAGAATTGCAGCCCCAAGTATTTAAATAAGCTATTACAAAAGGAGTGCTAGGAACCATTATATTTCATGATTTCTTGCGAATAATAGAAATGCTCTCTATCAAGTATTTTTACTTAAATGGAATAAATGTTTGAGAGAGATGGTGTTCATCCATTGTAACCTTTCATGCCACTACTGTTGGTATTGTTATAACTTCATCTATTAAAAACATGCTTTGAATCTATTAAAAATACTCTAAAGCCTACAAAGAAGTGTAGTTTTAACCACCATACATTAGTATCTCCATCTTTTGGTTGTGTCATTTATGCTTTAATGACATCAGTGTAGAATTTCAGCATTCTTACACTAAAAATGCCTGTCATATACAAACAACATTATGGCACTTTCTGTATAATACTCCTATGGTAGTGCTATTATTTAATGGTGTGCTTTTATATTGCTGAAGTTTTAAAGGATAAATGTGCCTACATCGTGTTCTAGTCCTGGGGCTAGTAAATAGGATTGCTTGCTGTTAATGAGGTGAGCAGACTTTCACCTCCAGTTATGATGGTCCAGTATCACTGAGATAGAAAGAAGAGTCACATTTATGACTTTAGTAAGAGCATAAGCAATCTCTGAGCCCCATTTTATCAAACCTCCTGTTTATATATATAAACCAGCTGTTTACTGGTGGAACATAATCATGTGCTATAAAAACTTGGCTGAACAGGGCTGGGTTTGCCCAATTTTCATTTAGGAGCATAGAGCTATTCACTGTTTGGGATTAATTCCAGCAGGCACCCCCACTCCTCTTACCATTGTCCAAGGAACAACCAAATTAAGTATTTCCTTGGACTTTTATAGTTAAATTTAGGAAGGCTGTCCTGTATGACCACACTGTGGTCCAATTTGCTGCTTAGACACAGGTGAGAATCTGACTCAAGTGGGGATCAACTAAGAAATAAAGAGGAAAAGTGCTTGTTTCCAGGCATATGGAGCCATGCATGCCATTGCTGTTTCCATGCTGCAGCACTACCTGAAATAACAGTAACATTGCTTGTGAGGGCACAGTTCACTGGATTTGGTGAGATCTACTATCCCAAATATGTTTGCTTCCTGTTCATGCAACATGAGCAATTTTTGTGAATTCATGAAGAAGTATTTCTTTTACTTAGAGTGTTCTGTAAGACAGAAATATCTGGAGTGGCTTTCTGGATGGAAAATAGGCCAGTAGAAAGATTAGTTGTGTGTGCTTAATGAGTAAGGCAAAAAAATACACATTTTCTCTTTGTAGTACAGAGCACTTCATTTCGAATATTATTTTCTGACCTAAGATGCAGTTTTATGAAAGTGGTTTTTTATACTGCATTACACACCCACAAAAGTGTTTATAATACTGTTTTTTTCAGTATTCAGTTCTCTTTCATATTCTGTACAGTCACAGTTTGTATATTTTTTCAAAAAGCGACTTTACTCACTGAAATAGCAAAGTGGATTTTCAGATAAAACATGAGATACATTGTCTGGCCATACTTAACCTGTATATTTCCTCTTCAAAAGTAAAATCTCTAATAAAATCTTGCCAAGAGAATAAAAACATTCCTTACCATTAAAATCTCAAATAGATTATATTTAGGACATATTAAATACAAAATATGCTTGAATTTAAATTGACTGGATGTGTAAGGAGTCTTTGCACCATAGTGAAGTTTGAGAAATGAGAGATAGGTGAATGTATCCCACCACAAGAGAATGTATCCTTTAATAATGACATCAGTTTCACATCCACTAATGTAGTTCGAGTGCGGTAGGTTATTTAACTCCAATGAACCAAGCTTTCAAATCCAGTTAAATATCTCCTTGGCTTTCTTTTGGGAATGACATGGCACGGTCTTGGGAAAATGGAGCCTTTTTAATTCTGCTGACCTCTGTCACTGTTCGTATCTACCACATCCAGGTCAGTGTTGGCAACTGCTGTAGGAGTCCTTGTCACAGTGTTGGTTACACAAATACCTGGTCCCAACTCAGGCCTGCAGGCCATCTGCTTAGTACTACAGACTTCCATTCTTAAAAGAAAATCTTAAAGCTGTTGCTGCAGCTTGACATTAAACCTTACTCAGTTTTAATAAGGAGTATTAATTGGGATATATTTTCACCGATTCTAGGGTAATTTATTCTCATAAATAAGAGGATGATAGTTCACTAGTTAGCATACAGAAAAACTCTTTTATTCATTTAGATTAATTAATATAAAATGAAAAAAGTGCAAGTCTGCCACTGTAAGAAATAATTTTATATGCATTTGGAAGGAGATGCTGGTTGTTCAGAGGAAGCAGACACTTTAGCTGAGATGCTGGGATTCTGATCCCATGACACTTAAGAATAATTACTAACCACACATGCAACAGAAGCAGTAGCAATTTTGGTACATTTAAACCCCCATTTTACCTTCAAAATTACTGGTCTTTAAGCTGAGACAGGTGGGATAGTCAGGTGAATAGAAGCCCTTCAACTAATGTGTGTTGTTCAACACACACCTGTGTGTATTTGGAAAAGAAAGTCTGCCTTGCTTTGCTGCTGAGGCAGCCACAAAATGTCAAGATAATCTTAATTTATCCATTAAAAATGTAGGCCCATATTTAAGAGTCATCAGCAATAAAGGAAAATATACTGAATCATTTCAAGTGCATGCTAATCATTTAATGCAATAAATGGAGCAACTCTAATTATCTCCCGAGGAAATGATTTCACACTAAAACAATGGAAATGAAGAGGTTACTTTGGGAGCATTATACACAGCTGAAAATTACTCATGTGAATCTAGAGGATATTTCATATAAATAGAAAGGATTTTCAGTAATCATTTAATGCTACGAGAGAAAGAGTAAACGATGGCAAAGATATTTAGTAATTTTCACTCAGGCAGTGAGGCTTTCACAGGTACCGTTATACAACCAAACACTGCTCCTTTTCACTGAGACACTGGTTAACATGAGAACAATGTCATAAGTACAGGTTCATCATGTAGTTGAAGGGTGAACAAGAAAAGTAATATATTTATCTTTTATATTTGTTAATTAGAATCTGCAATAGAATTTATAGATTTGTAATTGACAATATCCATGAGCCTTTTCCTTGAGGTCTCTGTGACTCTTTATTTTTAAAAGGATGACTAAAAATATTTATGATTTTTATCCCCAAACTAAATCCCATGAAAGCTTATTTTGGATATTCAGCTCATTTTTAGACAACAAAAAAAATAAAAAGCAAACTTTTGAATAAGATGTAAAATAATTTCTCAGGGAGTGGGGTTAAAATTGAGTTTAATGATTCAGTCCATTCCCTCCAAGGGAACTGATTTCACTGCAAGCAAAAATGTTTTGTTAAATTATGTACTTCAGTTGCTTGGGTGTTATGTCTCTCTTGGAGAAGCACATGAAATGAGCACTATCCTCCTAGGCATTTTAAAAACACATCCAGATTAAATAGAATACATATACAGTGGTTGAGCATACAGTCTTTTTAAACTAGATAACAAAGTGATTTTGACTTGTTTTAAAATCTTTTTCCTTAAATGGCTCTAAACCTAAGACTGAAAGATAGATAACGTGGACTGAAAAATTTTCCCCTTGCTTTCAGTTTCGTGGAGAATAGCACATTATAGGTACTTCCCTTTGTGCAAGAATCACATCAAATGCCGGGAAAAATACATCTGTTTTGGCTACATATTTAACAGCATGCTTTCCAGAACCATCAATTTGTCTTTATTAATACATCAAGTGCAGTTTGCTTAAAATGTTTGTCCGTTCCACTGCTGTGCTACTACAGATATTATTACCTTATACTTATTACTAAAATTGGATAAAAAGAAGGGAATACAGCTCTTCTACATAGTGAGTGATATGACCTAGTTCAAGACAAATTAGTGCACAGTGATTCTAGAAGCATAAATAGATGACTGCAACTTTTTGAAGGTCTGCATTTTTTCTGAAGCTGACAAGAGTATTTCACAAGAGACTAGACAATTTTTTTTTATCATAAGATTACTGTTCATCGTGTACAAGAAAACAATTGTTATCAGGTATGAACTTAATTGGAATCAACTGTAGCAGTCTTTACAGGAATTTACCAAAATATCTGCCATTCAGAGCTGGCTTACCATAATATTCTCTATGGAATAGTTGACCACAGGATTCTCATTCACAAACAGCCAGGTTAAACAGTTAAATGCTAGCAAATCCTGCATAGCCCTGTGGGAAATTTCACTTTAATCCCAAACTTATAAGAGGACAATCAAAGCCCAAAGCCTGGGTAACAAATCTGATCCTCTGTTGCAATCTGTGTCCTCATGGGAAGGAGAGAGATGCTCCCTGTACAAGCCTGAGATGGATAAATACCTAAATGATGAGATAGATGGGGAATGCAGAAGAAGCGTCTGGCTTCAGCCATTCGCTTCCAATTTCACATTACATTGTGAAAGGCAATTCTTGTGCAGCTTGGGAACAGCCAGTCCTGATTACTATAAGTTGAAGTGTGGCTTAAGGAATGATTAATGACAGTGTCAGGAGAAAACAAAGCACAATGAGAGTTATCTCTAATCCACCTGCTTGCAGATGCTATAGTAAGGGAATGAAAATGGCCCCGGCGAGCCCTGATAATAAAAAAATCAAAATAGAAAGGTGCAAAGCTGTAGATATGTATTAATCTGATATATAAAAACTAGGTCTTAGCTTGAATAAAGCATTAGGCATGAATGGAGCCCCATAGGTGATAGATATTAGAGCATAGTGGACTTCACATTGTCTGTATTTTTTAAATCAAACAGAACTGTTCCCTTCAGTATTGCCTTTGACATTAATAGGTTGGTATTTGAAAAGTCACAGTTCACTAGATGAGCAGGCTTGTGAGTTCAAGCTCATTAAACAAAACCTCTTTTTGTTGCCTAAAAAAAAGTGACACCATACCACCACCTTGTGGCTTGGTGATGCAGAGGCCCAGGGAGGAGAGAGCTGCGCTCCCAGTTCCACACACGCTACACTCAGATGAAGCACAGTTAATATATCTCCTTTCTTTTTGAAAGGCGAAAAGCTCGCCAGCTTCTTCAGCAAGCACTATACCTCTGAAAGGTGGCCTGGCAATTTCAAAGGATTCTTGGCCAGTTTTCCAGGTAGGTTTACTCTGATTCAAGACTCCAGCTATTGGAAAAGGAGGGGTAGTCACTTATCACAGCTATGACAATATGCACATTATGGTGGTTTCTTTCAACTTGATTGCAGCTACTCAGCTTCTCTCCCTTCCTGACCTATCCGTCTTCCTAAGCTTCACATCCGCTGGGAAATCTTGCACAAGCTGCGTAGTGAGCTGAGACCTGGGAAGATTCACAACACGGAGCTGTGAGACAGCCTCGCACACCACTCAGTGCTCTGGGGTGCTCATCAGACAGGGCACGTCCCTCCAGATGTGCACCAGTGGCAGTCTGCCCTCTGATAGAAATTCCAGTGTTCACATGTGAACTGCTCATTGCTTTGCGGGTTTCATCTACTGAGAAGTAGATTTTGCATCATTCTAGGGAGAACACCACTGTGTCGTTTTATGAGGTAGAATTGTTAAAATTCTAGGCACACCATAAGGTTTCCTAAAACACTGAAGCTACCCAGGAATCTAAACATTTTTACTCTTACTCAGGCACATGTTCTCCCTATGTCACCAAGGATACTCTGAAAATTTTAATCATCATCATGTTAGTCAGGAATATAGACCGAAACAGAATACTTCCTGAGGCCTGCTTCTCTGCCAGATTTAAAGGTATTGCCGCTTGTCAACAGGGAGGGAATTATTTGGCCCCACTGAGTTCAGAAACAAAAGTCCCATTGATTTAACTGAGTCAGGATTTCAATCCCAATGGGTTTTGCTCCCTCCTTTTTTCTTAATATGACCAGCAACAAGTTAAATGTTAATTTATATTTCATGGAAGTATTTTAATATTGAAAAATCTAATGAAGATTTAGCACTTGGCTTTTAATGAGGCTGACATAACTGTCGAAAGAAAGCAAATACATTATTTTAATTGATATTAATTCATAAGTGCTCCTGATTTATATATTAAACAAAAAAGAAAGTGTCTTGTCATACACTACAATTTATTGTGTATTCAACCATCATTTACTCAGAATCTTCTCTGGGTTTTTTTTTCATGTGAAGGGTATGATGGAAGCTGCCATGTAGAATTGTACAGCTGCTGCATATGCTATAAGTACTGTGATCACATCACCCTTACTTTCTGATGACGTGCCTCAAGTCAATTCTATCCATGTGTCTTTGTCTCCACCTGACATCTCCTGCTATCATAATAATCATGCTGTATGGTTTGAAGCGTAAAGCTTTTGTATACTGTATTTTCTTAATAATGCCAGGGAGCCAGGCTGTTTCTGTTCTATAAAGATACATTGCTACAGGCAGCAAAGGGTCTCAGCTGAAAATTTTTGATCAAGAATTGACACCAACAAAAATCAGGGGTGTTCAGCTAAAGTTTTGATTAGTCCATTTTATAATCTGGGCAGGGAGGGAAATAGATTTGGATATATGTTTGGGTCCTGATCTCTTTTTCCGGCATTAGGGTCTCAAGGTGTTCATTCAAGCTAAGGTTTGGAGTGGAACAAAGCAGAGGTTATAAATGCATTGGAAGTGGGTTTACCTGTGTACTAGGGAATAATTTATACATATTTATATTTATATTTATATGAGAAAGTAGTGTTGCAACTACAATGCTTTATATAGTCATGAAAGATGTTTAGTGAAAATTTGAAAAGTAATGTGTTAGTGTCATTAGGCAGACATTTTACCATGAAGATGTGATAGGTTGAAGCTAAATGCAAAAGCATTTAAGGGTTAATTTGTGTGCTGGCATCACAGTATTGAAAAGATGAAGTTACCACTGTCAAATGCTTGTCTGAGATGCTTTTATACCAGTCTCATTCTGTTTTCCTCTTCTTTGCAATCAAATGTTTCATTCCCTTCAACGTCATCCTCCCTTCCCATGACACTTGTTTCTTTCTTGATCCTGAGCAGCCTTTGGGAACCTGAAAAAGTTTCCTTTAAAAGATTGCACTGAGCTTTCAAATGTCTCCTCAGAAGCATGCTACCTTTGGATGAAATTCTGGTCTTGATGCATACTCTATTTTAGGTCTGTCTTCCTGCTTTCTTTACAATGTGTGCACCCAGGGATTTTCAAGCAGGATTCTGTTCTGAATGTAGAGTTCCTGAAAAACATTGAATCCTCGCATCACACCCTGTAAGATCTGAAAGCATCCACAATCTCAGCAGAGATTTACAGACTATCACAAAATGTATTTTAACAGAAGCTGAGAATCCTGTTATGTAGTGTTAAAGGCAAGGGGTGAGAAGAGGTAGAGGATTAGAAGATCAAACTTCTTAAAAGGGGGTTCAGATTGATTTTGAACACCTGACGGAGATTTAAACTCACTCTTTCCAAGCCGTTTTTGTGCAAACAGATTCATGTCTGAGTTGCTAGGAGTGACGTCTTCTTTTATTCAGAAAGCTCCCATACCAGTTATTTCAAAAGATTTTACATGAGTGTTCTTTCTGGCCAAAACTCACTCCACTCTCCAAAGTCAGAAACAAGCCAAAAGCAAGAATGAATAATTTACAAAGGGCAGCTGGCCTGGTTCTTGCAAAATCAAACTAGTCTTGGCTCCAACCCTCCTTTAGATCCAAAGCTAAACCCTGCAGGTCATAACTATTTCTACACTGGGTTTGCATATCTGCCTAAATTCCCCACCTTCTACTGTGTGTGTACCTTAGGTAAGGCATTCTTTTTCCTCTCACTTCCTATCCTTAAATTATGTAGTGCTATTGATTCAATTATAGCTATTTGGGATAATATGCTTGAAGAGTAGGTGAATACTTAGTGTAGCCTGCACACAAGACTCGAATTAGCACCTGGTGGGGAATTTAAAATGAAGGATGTTAAAATAGATCTACACTCACTTCTTGTACAGCAACATAGCACCCAAATTACTTTCCTGTGTAATTACGGAGTCTGGATATAGGTTCTGTAGTTTAATACTAAGTCATGTACTCACTGATGTCACCACCATGTGGAGCATTTTGAGGCAGGACATTATATGGTACCTCACTTTTGGTAAAAAATCTTGGCAGCCATTGAGAGGTAATGTCGAGATCCCTATCTAAATTGTGTGCTAGGATTGTTTTTAAAATTACTTGAATATATATCCACTTTATCACATAGTGACTTTTAAGCCATCTCCTTTGAGATATGCTAACCTGCAGCAAAATAAAGATTCCTTCCTAGAATTAGGCTAGACAATGCAATATCAAGTTCACTCGTATTTACCTCAATTAACAATAATTCTAGTCATTTCTGTGGTCACTGCTCCTGCTGTGACTGCATAAAACAACAATAATAGAGCCATGCAAACATTTGGAAACAGGATCACTCCTCTGTGTTCAGTAGGTGTCGAAACTCAGTATATTTCAATTCTAATTTGAGTGCTGGTTCTTTGTAGTTTGAGGTTGCATGTGAGAGTGTTCTTGACAAAGTATATGCTACTGCAGTACAGCCTTTGGAATTCTTTTGCAAGAATCCCAACACCAACAGCTGTTTCATATGCAGTTGACAATAGACTGAATGTCTTGGCTAAATGTGTGACTTTTGTTAGCAGTGCATCTACAACATGGACAGCAATAGTCAACGAAGTGTCAGTATAAGGGCTGGTATATTCCTCAAGAGAACCACCTACACCAGTGTAAACACATTTATGCTGATAACTTAGTCCATGTTGTAGCCTTTTGTTTGTTCAGAACATTTAAAAGAAGCTATGTTTTTAAGGAATGAATTGAGGTGTGCAGTCTGGAAAAGAAAAGAAACAGAGCATAAAATGAGGGTAGCTCAGATGCATTTAGCATCTGCAAACAAAAATCAGCATTCACTCAGATAAATAGATTTCCATGTGATGTTTCTTCTTTCTGTCTTTGTTAATTATGAAGCTTTTTCTCCTTCCTTTTTTTTTTTTGCTAAAGCTAGTGGTAGATCTGCTCCTGGCAGTATGTTATGTTCAACCATTAGTTTATTTTTTAAGACTAAGAAGAGATATTTCTACATTATAAATTATTTATAAACATAAGAACAAAGGGAGGCTGTCAGAGCTGCTGGTACTTTGAGAAAACAGGGGAAAAAAAAGACGATGAATTTATGAAGAATACAATTTTATGAAGGAAGGAGGAGGGAGAAAGCAACTACTAATTATTAACATTCATCTGCAGACAAATCCTGAAAGAATAGGATTAGAGGGATACATTTACATCTGTCTGTCACAAAAAGAATTCTCATTAAAGGTTTACTAGACTGTCACAAAACTTCTTCTAATGTTAAACTTGAGGGTCTCATGGGGGAGAGGAATATCTGACTTTTGGCCCATCCAATGAAGTGATATTAAAAAAAAAAAAAAAAAAGACAACAACATTTAAAGAGCAAATAAAAGCACTTGCATTTTTAGTAAGAGCTCCAGCTGAATCTGCTTAAATGACATAAAAGTTCATATGCCATGGAAAAAGTTTTACATGTCAGAACAAGTTTCAGTAGTTTCTATTTACACAGCCATGTGTACTTTGAGACATGATATGACTGCCACAGCAATCACTTTGTGAATAGCATTCATCATCTGGACGCTTCTTTTCATCTATAAAAAGAAATCTGCAATAGGTTGCTTTGACAATTCAAGATGCTGAGCCACAGTTTCTTTCTTTAAAGGAACAGACAGTAAGGTTAAATACATTAAAAGTGCACAAAAATAAACACACTGTGTATGTACAATATGTTGACAATAGCAAACTTCAATCTACTGTAGTTTTTGATCAAAGAACTGAATCTGTGGGAAAGAAATCCTGAATCTAGCTAAAGCTGTCATTTTATTTTTCATAGCAAACTAATTTATATTGAGCACACATCACTGAGGAAAAATCTGGAACAGTTTTATATTACTTGAGCTATCGTATGTGGCTGTATTAGAAGGGTGTTCAGACAGCTGCTCTTAGGACCATACATATCTTGTACTGGAACAGTATTCTAGTTAATATGATTGTGGTTTATGAACTGGTTTAATTAACATATGAAATGGCTTGCAAGGGAGAAAATTTTCGTCTTGAGCATTTTGTTAGAGGTAATCAAAATTAGCAAAGAAAAGCATTAAAAATTCCTCTATATCTGTCCCTTGCCATTAAAGCACAATACTCTTCAGCATACCGAACCAAAGCCAGGTTAAACCTTTGAGATACAGCTATTCCAGTTACCAAGTATTTCTTTTCAGATTTTGTGTCAGATTCGAAGAAAACCTAGAACTCTAACCTCTGATTTTTTAGTCATTTATTTTTCTAAGTGCAGAGTGGAGAATATTCCCCAACATGTATTTTCAAACATGATTGGTGATTATTAGTGACTACTTTTACAAGAGTTGAGACAGCATAGAAAGGCCTGATATTCAGAGGCTAGTTCCCAAGGTCTGCTGAAGTTTCAGCTCTCTAGGTCTCTCAGCTTGGGTGCCCAAAACAGATGCATCCAAATGTAGGCCCATATGTTTGAGCATGTTGCACCACTATATATGCACTCCCTGGCACTGTTGAAAGGCATACATTCCCTGCAACCCTCCTACGCTCCTCCCTCTGTTCTGCTCCATTTAGGTCTGTGCACACAATCTAGATTTCAGGTAACCCAAATGAAAAGTTCTTTTTATTCCTGTAGCTGAAAAATTAGATGGTCAAGTCTGTAGCCACCAGAGTAGCCCACCTTTCAGCATTGTGAATCCCCTGAACATGCCATAGCTGCTTACCTGCAAAGGGTACTGGCACTGAAAGGAAATGCAAAAAATCCTTGTCAAACAGGAGTTGCATAAGCAGTAATAATAAGATATTTTATTCTGAATATATCTAGAAGAACTAATAACAAAATATTTTACTTTACAATTATCTATTTCTCAATTTTCCTACTCACATCTTCATTCACTGAATGTAACAGTATAATCCACCTGAGCTATAAAAGTAACAAAGCAAAACTATCACTGCAACTTTATGAAATACCTTCATACATTCTCGAATTTTTAAAAATAAACTGAAAAACATACAGCAGTGTCCAGCAGACAAACTCTTAAGCTACAGAAAAAAAAAAAAAAACCAGTAAAATTACCCAAGACATATGAAATTAGAAATGTCAAAAGCAATTGGATTTTATTTCCCTTTTCTAATCACGTATCTTCTAGACTCCTTTATGTTCTTTTTGGAGCTCTTGCTTGATATTTTAGGGCAAATAACTCTGGTTGGATTAAATAAATATTTAAGGGGTACAATTATTTTCTTTCTTTCATTCCCTGTCATGCAGTCAATTATCACTAATCACATTCCAAAGAACAGAGAATATGTACAATCATTAATTTTTACAGTTGAAAATCTCCTTTCTGTTACTCATAAAGCAGGCATAGGAAGGCAATTATAGAAGCAAATGGTGAGACATTTAAACATCTACACTAAAGCAACAGTTGAATATTTGCTGTGTACATGTTCTCTGAGATACATACACATTTGTACATATTAAAGGCAAGTGGAAAATAAAATGTCCGGGGTTTTTAATTTAATTTTTTGCCTTTGAATTAAGTTGGAGGTTTTTTGGTTGGTTTTTGGTTTGCTTTTTTTTTGCATCTGAAATAAACATCTCTGTGAAGCAGAAATACCTTCATAATCCCCTGGTAGACCAGAGCTGGTGAAAAGCTACTTATAACTGAGGATTTCTGTTAAATGCAAATTCTTGTAACTAACGTATATACAATTACAACAAATACACTCTTGTACCTTGGTAATATTTGCTATTATACATTGTTGCAAATGAAATTGTTGCACTTCAAACACCTTTGTTATGACTTAAGGAAGTTTATTATTCAAGTGTTCTTAATTTTAGAAAATAGGAAAATATGTATCATAGACAGGTAGGTAAAAAAATAATTGCTGAAACTCATCAAACACACAACTCTCAGAGGACAATTACAGAATCATATCAAAGTTTGGAATCTGACTCAAGAAAGATTTGTGTGCAAATGCCTGTGCCTAATGCCTCCTCTGAAACGAGTCTTTTGCTATCTGTGTGCAAGCACAAGATATGCAGCTCTAGAATGTACTTTCTGTTTGCCAACTCAAACTTGTGGGCTCATCACACAGCCTTTCATGTTTAAGCCTGACCCCACAGCAGCGCTAACTGCAATGGGGATCTGCAGCCTCCAGACAGTCCACTCTTCCCTGCTAGGAAAAAGTCTGCACAGCTATGGCGTTCAGTCACCTCTCCTGGCACCAATTACTTCTAGTGAATTTTATCACAGTTTTCATAAACTGCATGTTTGCTCTTCTTCTTCCATGATTTACATTATTTTTTGTGGATATGTGAATATATCGAAATGTTGTTTTCCCTTAAAAGTAGCTGTATAAATTTTGCATGTTATATTTCATTGTATAGCGACAGACTTTATATTTCTGCTTCGTATGATGTAAAGTGGGAGAAGATTCCTTCAATATTGTTGGAAAGTAATCCAAGTTCCGGCAGATTTCCTGGGCTTTATACCGAAAGCTTTAGGTGCCCTCTTTTGGTATACCGCAGGAATTGCATGCAGGCTTTTTTAAACCAAATAACCTTTTGGGGAAGCACAAATCTCCACTTACAGGAATCCTGTGTTGAATGTTATACAAATTGAATTTCCCCACCAAAAACAAACAAACAAACAAACAAAACAAAACCGCATTTTATTTCATATGAGATCCTAGTATATGGTTTGCTTCAGTATTCATATTGTGTGTACAACCCATTCATGCCTTGACATTAAATTCTCAAAATTCTGGGCTTCAGTTGTGATGCCTCAAGAAGTATTTATACTTAAAGGCATTATACCTGGAATGTATATGCACAGGGAAAGAAGAATTATAGTTCACAGAATAATTTTTGCTGAACTGAACATTTTAGTTATATCATACTCTCTCTGTGGCTTTCAGTGGCATGGAGACTCACATAACGCCAGCTAAGTTCTAGTTCCAACATCTACAATGCAGTAAAAGGTCAAATTCATTTCTTTAATATGTTATATACAGTTAAAAACGTGGATATTGTACAAGTTTAGCTGATATGTCTGTGTTGGGCCATCTTGTTATATGTAATATTCTATCCAGGTGACCGTCTAGACCAGTCATACTTTAATCTGTGCAAATTTCCTTTCCATTGGTTCTCTTTGGTTTTATTTTGGGTCCTTAATCTGTTAAAATAATTCTTAAAACCAAAAAAAAAAATACATCTTCTCAACTCCTCTTCCTCCATAACACTTCCTATTATGATAATTTGAAATATATTCAGTTATTGCTGGCAGTTAACTCCAAATTTGTGCTGAGAATGAATCTCAGACGTAGTTAACAATGTAGTTAATTTCAGTTTTAAGTAATGTTTAAATTTTCTATCAAGTTCAATAAGAAAATCAGTAGAAATTGTTGATTTAGATGGCATCAGTAGGGCAATTGTCTTATCTTTAAATTTTACCTTTCAGCTAAAGGAACACTGTTACTGAAGGAAAGAACAGGTGCACTGAAAGTACATGCTCAACAAATACAGCAAGAAACCACAAGGGAGTGCTTTCTGAGTTTTGTACTGGGCCCTAGACGTTCTTCACAGATAGTCTTGTATCCTTCTACAGAGGGCAACCTCTGTTTCTCTGATCACATCAGCACTGATACAGAGACAGATGATGCAACCTTAGCAGATGGCCCTATGGTGTACCAATTTCTGTTCTTGTGAGAGATGTTTGAATCAAAAATCTTTTTCAAACAGATATGAAGATTTTAGTAGGAAGTGAGTATGGCTCACAACATCATTTTCCAGCCCTTCCTCATAAAAGAAACTGTCTTTGTATCTAGTTACTGCTGTTGGTATTATCTCTAAAAGCATGAGCTGCAATTTTACCTAGAACTAGCTGAACAGCAGTTGAATATGAATGAATATAACTTTACAGACGTACATCAGTACTAGCTTTATGTGCAGACTGAGGGCAATAGGGCAAATTGTCACATCAATTTTTAATCAGGATTCTCCAATTAAATCAATGGACTGTACTGTTTAAAAGTCAATAATACAGTAAAGCTTGGTACTTGGCTCAAATCGACAGATTTAGAGGATAGCCAAATTCAGGATGACTGTAACATAAATAATGGAAGCTGCTTTCAAGTGCTCTCAATCATATAGCTCTTTCTAAAATGCAAAGTTCCAAACTGCACATCTGATGATGCAGTTAGGCTCCATTTGTAAATACATTTCCTATAATGTGGGATGCAATGTATTATTCATAATATAATGAAGAGTCAGGTAGTATGGAGTAAAAAAAGGTAGAGTTTTGTAAGCAGGTAGGAGACAGAGGAGTCATTTGTAATATCATTTTTAGCTAAGCAAGAAGTATTATATTATATCATACTGTATTATAGCAAGGAATTTCAATACCCCTTCTGTCATTTAGATGCGACATGGCTTTTTCTATTTTAAACAAAAGTTATTTATAACATTTTGGAGCATACTATTTCCAAGTAGTTAGTATATTGCCAATTTTCAAAATCTTCCTTGGCTTTGCACACTAATTAAGCAGAGAATGAGAAGACTATTACATGGCAACATTACATGTGTTAGATAAACCAGAAAATATTAAGTATGACCATTCCATATTATGGACAAGAGCTGGAAAGAGAAGTAATGATACTATCAGGGATGTGACAGGGACTTAAAAGTTCCTCAAGCAAGGCAGAAACTAGGAAAGAATAAAGGTAGTAGTTTTGATAAGTCAAATTTGCTGATGCCTACCTAGAGATTTACTTATGAGTACACTAGCATTTTAAGAATACTTTTATTCAGAACGAAAACACCCTAGAAATGCTGAAGTTAAGAGACTAGCATGAATTTTTTAGATATGTTGGCTACTAGTTTGTATCTGTATTCTCAACAGACTTCAGCCCTTAAAAATGATAATAACAGGAATATTTGCCTGCAGACCAAGACCAGCATGTTTCAGCCACTAACTGTGAAGACAAAAAAAACAGGAATAAAGGTGGTCCCGAGTTTAGTCTAACATCAACTGAAAATTTTTTAAGCATACATGCTTTCATTGTGAGTTTATTTCATTTAGTCATTCAGAATTATAATCCCATTTCTCATTAATATTTTTCAAATTACTTCTTCCTGTGAGGAAGAGCATGAAGTTGTTCAGAAGAATCTGTACTTATCTATAAATTGTTACCCTGAAATGAGAAATAATCTAGAACTGACAACTTAAAGCTAGGTGGACTAGATGCGCTTCCTTCTATATTTCAGAAAATGCAAAATTCTTGATAGTTTCCAATTCAGTGTCAGAGACCTGACTCATTGGATCCCACAGATAGAAGTATATCGCCAATTTTCCTGAGTGTCTGCCAAAATTACAAGGTTTGGGGGTCAAATCTGCTGATTTTGTGAAGCTAGCAAAACTAATATTCACTCTTTTGGAAGCAGTATTAGTTTCATCTACACTGGTTAATATTCTCAAAAGACTAAGTCATGATTAGTACTGAGTGTTTAGCTACATCACCCGTTCTTCTTGCCCTTTGCAATTAATTTGCCAGTGTTGGCTACTCCAAAAATTTAAATGTCTCGAAGAGTCACTCACAAAATTGGGAATTACATTTACACTATATTTGGAGGGTTACTTACCTTCTGGTTCAGAGTTTTAAGACTTCATATTCTCAATCTATTTTGGCAACTGTGAAGCCTAAAAAATTTTTGTTGGAGTGAATGAAAGCCAAGAATCTCATTTAAATCACAGTTTCCAGAATCAGACCTTTTAATAAAACAATAAAATGAAATTTTGATTTTGGTGAAGTCCAGGAGGAATTTGACACTAATGTCTCACTGGACAAGAGACCATCAGAATTAGCCCATCAGAATTGTGAGGAATTTACAAAACTGGAAAAACTGACTGAATATAAAAGTTTGGGGTTAAAGGCAGGAATTAGTTGCTGTTCTCTGCAGTTTCTATGACTCAGTTGCCTGCATTGAAGCACGGGGTTCTTGGGGTTCTGTGATGTATTTCAGTGAATTACTAATGAAGAGCAGAATTCTCATCTGGTGTAAATTCTAAAGAGAGCAATAGATTTACCTAGAGGTGAGCATGTCTTAGTGAATATGCATTTGTTATATAGCATTAGCTGGGAAGATATTTTACCTTGTATTGAGAAAGATTTCTAGTCAGGCAAGAGAATGACATACCTAAATACCTGACTTCAGGGTTCATCCAAGGGGGACTACAGGATTTATGCATCCTAAGAAAGGATACTGCTACCTGCAGCAGGGATTATAAAGGATCTGATGACGAGAAGGAAGGAGGGACACTTAACAGGAAACAGGAGGACTCAATACACTGAATTTGTTCTGTTTTATCTCGTAATGATGAGAGAGTGAGAGAAAACTGTACTTAGTATTTTATCAAGTCAAGAAAGAGAACAGTGCAATACAACCTAAGAAGGAAAATGATGGAAGCGAGAAGGCATCAGTCACACGTCTCAGTCAGGGCTGATGGTATTCTAATGCAACAGTCCTCCTTTGCAACTCTAACTATCCTGGATCAGAGCTTCAGAGATCCCCAGTACTTAGCAATACTATATCAATATTCCCAGTTTAGATTTTACCTACTCAACAGAAATCATGCATCCAAAGTTGTTCTGCTGTCATCATACTGCCCCTACCCTTTACCAGCCTTTCCTACACGCTTACTTTATTTGATACATCCTACATCTTTCTTAGTCCCCGGTCTTTCCACATTTGACTTCTACTCTTTCCTGTCTATGGTTTCTGAGCCTCTAATTCATCCTGTAGACCTTCCCCATTCTTCCAACGCTACCTCTCTAATTCATCTGCAATGAGATGCAAGATCATCCTGTGGAATCAGAATGTTTTTTGCAGGGGTTTCATAAAGAATTGGGATGTATGTATCAGAAATCCATCTCTAGAAAACTATGTTGGAGCTAGGAATGAATGATTCCTAGAAGATATAGATGTGTGGTAGTTATAACACAGAAATAGTGGCTTTGTTACAAACCCTTATTTTCAGCAAAGATGTAATCACTTTAGTCCCTTCATATATCCCTATAGTAAATTAGTACAGTGATTTGAATAATCTTGTCCAGTTATTAGTATTGCTGCACCTTCAAACCTCAAAATGAATCCTGCTTCCCAGACCCCACATCAGTCATGACTCATTCCTATCATTATGATGCCATTTCAGATCAAAACCAGCAGAGTCATAGCCAACCTCCTAGTGGTTTGGCTTTTAAAAAGATGTGAGAAATGCACATTCTTGTTTTGAATTAAGGGTAGCAGAGTTTTGACCTCTCATACAGTAGATTGGAGGTTCCAGCCACTGGGAAGGTGTTACAGGTTTCCTTGATATGAGGAAAATTCTCGAAATCTCAAACATTTTAACAGGCTGAGAAAATTGTTTTCCACTCAGTTCTAATTACATCATAGGCTCAATGGAAATTGTAATAATTTCTGACTTTGAAAAATGTGATGTCTCATTGGCTTGAACAGTTAATCAATGATTGAATTCACTCAATAGATGTTTACTCAAGAAACCAGAAAACAGATGTTATGTCTCATTCATTTTGCTATATGGGCTCAGAAAGGTAATTACTACCATGACTCAGAAATCCTGATCTCTGACAACTGAATTAAGTTTCTGTGAGTATATACTGTGCATGATGAAAAGTCTAGGAGTTGTGAGTTACACATTCAGAAGTTGACCTAAGGGAGTATTTCAAGATTTTTGAATTCCTACAGGGGTCTGAGATTATTTGCAGTTCTAGCCAGTTAAGTGCTCCTTGTGAAATTAAAAAAAAAAAAAAAAAAAAAAAAGCCCTTTTGCGCGGAATCAAAGTGGAGATGTAAAATTAAGACAAAAACACCCATGTGGGGTTAAGATAAACTACCAGATATTTCTGGATCTTGAACTGTCTTTATAATAACTTCCTGCTTGCATAATCAGTAATTTTACCTTCAAAATATGAGACTGCGTTTACAGTGGGCATTCATGTGTGAACACAAAAGAGTATAAAAATATAAAAAATAATTATTTCTATATATAAACTCTTTTCCTCAGCACATCTTATGACAAAAGGTGCTAATGCAATATAAGTCAGGAAAGGTCTTCCAGAAAAAGGGAAAAGAAAATCTTGTTTAGAACAGAATCTCCTTTGTTACGTATCTGAATTTAACAGAAAAGTGATTAATTTGATGTATTTTTTTAAAAAAAATCAATGTTTATTAATGTTGATGTGAAAGAAATCTTTTGTCTGACCAGTCTAGAAAATGGTCTTTGCTTTATATGCATTTTTAAAGATTATTTAAATGTTATTATTAGTAGGCATTTTTTTAATATGCCAGTTAAATTCAGGTCCTGCTTGACAATTCCAGTGATGCACGAGACACAATAGCTGCTATGATTCTTTTCCTTTCCTGAGCACTTTTCAAAGAGCCTTCAAAGAGGGGAAAACTGTATTTTCAGCACTCCAGTGAGTAGATCAATTAAGAAATTGTTTTTACACAGTGGGTTTTTTAAGCCTAAATGTGCTCTAAGCCACAATATTAGTTAAAATATTTTCATTTGTATTGGAAGAAAATTGGAATCTAGGTAATCCACAGTAATTTAGAATGACTTCCTGATTAAGCACCAAGTTTTCATTCAGTCAGCTACCACTTGATTATAGAGACAGTCTTCTGAACCTTTTGGAATCTCAAGTAAAAGGACATTGTCCAGAGTCTTAAGTTATTCTGAGATGAGTAGACTCAAAGAATTACATCATGATACTTGGCAAATCCTGTGACCTTCTTAACTCTTTCATTGCTTTAGGATATTTTATTTTCTTCCAGGAAAGTACATGTAGCTCCCTCACTCAGTGAAATATCACTTCATTTATGAATACAGCACATGCAGAATTATAGCACGAGATAAGTGATCTTTGTCAGACCTCCAAAGAAGAATTTGCTTTTAGAGAGAGAGTTGATATAGACTTTACCACATGGTAAAACACCTCTACTTGAGGATAGTAAGCCAGGAAAGACTGTTGTACATCAAATGGTCTGAAACTGCTCTTCAGTTCCTCTGCTGACACTGCATTATTTTATTGTGTTCCCTTGATGAAGATATACAAGATTAAAAGCTTGCAATGTCTTGCTAAAAATATTCTGTCCAGAGTCTAGGCAAAAAGTCCAAAATATTAACATTGGCTTATATCACCATTATGTTGAAATAGTACAGCTAGAGAACGTATAAAGGAGATTTTTCTTTTTGTCAAGAATTTGCTATCTTACATGTCACTAAACCATAAAGAGCCCTGCAACAGAATGGAAGAAAAAACACATAATCTATCTGATGAATTTAGTCTTTTTCCTTACTAGTACATTGATCTTTACTATATAAGGTGACACACAAATTTATGTGATAATCCAATTATTTCACAGATTTTATCTTAATTTTCTTCCCTATCTCTATACTTGAATCACAGATTTCTGTAAATATTCAGTATTTACTATCCATACCATTTTACTTAGGTGTTAGTGATCAAAGTGGTACATAACAGGGTGGCTGTGCTCAAACACACCTGACTGAGGCTAGCACTGTTCCAGTCAGGTCCTGGAACGGTTTTGCCAATTCTTAAGAGAAATTTTGTAAGAGTTAATGGTACAGAGGTTGTAAGGAAAGTATCTGCAAAGTGAATGCTTTTTTTTAAAGGGAATGTAGAGAAACCACGCTGCAGGGAGGGTGATTTCTGCAGTGATCTATCTGTGCTGCTTCTCTTCATGAAAGCTCAGATTTGGAATGGTAAAGAGGTTCATGTGGTAATTTTTGTGGTTTGATTGGCATTTGCTGCAAATAAAGGGACTGGAGAAGACTGAAAGAGAGCAAATAATGATTTCCCACATACTTCTTTCCAGACCAGGGAACATTCAATAAATTGAAAAGCCAAGAACCAGGAACTGTTACCCTAGTGCCTTATGAAAACTTTTGCTAAGGGTTTGATATATTCAGTACCTAGCTCTGGGCCGTACAATGCTGAAAGCTTTTGCACAGCTGAGGTAACCTCATCCCCTTTGCCATAACAGTAAATGCAGTCTTCCTGCAACCCACACTGACAAAACCAATCTTTTCCAAGTGTCAGTAGAAGAGTGATACAGTCTCTTCATTATTATCTCATATTGCATGTTGCCTGTCCCTCGGATCTCTCATTTAAATTACTCATATGAGGATTCCCTCACATGCCAGGATTAGCTAACTCGTTCTAAGGGGAACAGCAGGTGCTCTAGAGTACCCTCTTGGCAGATCTGAGGATGGGGGTAATCAGGGGAGGGCAGTGATTATCAGGTGGGAATGACCATTTCTTTTTTTAGCAGAAGACATGGTACAAGCTTCTCTGTCATTCTCATGAAGGTTAGGCTACACCAGAAGTTGTGTAACTGCTATCAATTCCACAACAAAAATTCTGGCTCTTTCACTCAAACAACATTGGGGTTTCTCATTTAGAGATGCCTAGCTCAGGCACCACATGTGAACCAAACATGAGCACATGACATTTAGCTGCGCTGTCTGTAGCCACTAAACTGCAACCTGCCATGAGCAGAAACCAAAACACTGAACCACTCCACTGCTGTCTGACAAGCACCCGTGGAGTGATTGGCAGAGCGTGGTCTTGGTCTTCTGCAGGCTTGCTACTTGTGCAGTCCTCTTCAGCATACCTCATTACTGATTTGTAGGTAAAGCAGAAGAGGTTAATAGTATAAACTTGAGGGGTTTGGACTACATTATGTAAAAACTGAGTGAGGGTCTTTAAGTTACCAGAATAACTGGGGTTTATGTGAGAACATCTGCTTCATTAAGATTATTCAGTACTTTTCAGTGCAAAAAGATATAACAAGAACTCAAAGAGACACAGACCTAGTAGACAAGGTCTAACAAAGCAGTACCAAACACAGAAATTGTCCGGTCACTAATTGAGGGCTATTAAGCATCTACCAGGGATCACATTAGAAAGAGACAACCTGGATGTTGCAGCTGAGGAGGAGGAGGAAAAAAGATGACCGTGAGGATTTGGGATGTTTGAGAGGGTTTTCTGAGACTATGCAAAATTAATGCAAGAAAGTTTAAGGGAAGAGGTCTAGAGAGAAACAAAGTAGACCAAAATGGGTATAAAAGGGGACTGCCACATGAAAATTGTTGCTGCTCTGCTAGTCTGTCCTTTAAAAAGTATTAAATACTTTTTAAACTATCTCTCTGTTTAGTAGCACTCTGTGACCTGTGAGAGTGTGTGTGTGTGCTGTAAAGGCTAAGTGGCAGCTACTGGTGAAACAGACCTTAGAGTGGATTTGGTGACAGCTACTGGACTCAGAGCAGGGTGTAGGTGCCCCCACGCATGCTGCCAGCAGCCAGAGCCAGCAAGAACCTCAATGCAAGAGTTCAAGGAATGTTTGGACAGTGGTCTCAGGCACATGGTGTGATTCTTGAGGTGTCCTGTGCAGGGCCAGAAGCTGGACTTCGATGATCCTTGTGGGTCCCTTCCAACTCAGGATATTTTATGAGTTTATGATTCTAACTTCTGAGATAGGAACAGTGTATCCCAAGTGCCGGCTTCTGCAGGAAGCAGCATGAGTGAAGTGGCTTAGCATCTGGCATGAAGATGTCTCACATGTGTAGAAACTTAATCAAAAATCCTAGGCTCACAGATGGATCCTCTCATGTATATCTATAGATATTCAGAATTTAACATTATTTACTTGGCTTTAAGATCAGAACACAGGACACAAGAAAACTAGAAATCCATAAGAAAAAAAAAAATCTTGTAATTTGTAATTGCCACTGCAAGATGGAAGATGGAGACTTTTGAAAGGATTCATCATATAAGTGAAGTAATATTTTTGGGTATTTTAAAGGACCATTAAATGGTGCAATTCTAAACTTACTAGATTTTTAAATTATTAGATCTTAAGGCAGAACAAAAAATATTGTAAACATATGTGTACAGTCTGTAGGGAAAATATATTGCTTTCAGAGAGATTAGAGTAATAAACAAAACAATTTCACTACATCTTTTCTGCAATAATTTAAATAAAAGTTCGGAGATAATATGTTTTAAAAATCATAAATATCATTTGAATATTATATCTCTATTTAATACTACTAAATATTGACTAATGAAATATTAAACTCAGGAAAATAGAGCTGTTTATATCATCACAGTGTTGACTTGAATTATATCACAATATATGTATCTAGAAGGGCATTAATTAGGGAGCATGTAAGAGTTTACAAGACCTGCTAATATACAGGACTTCTGGGAGCTTTTTCAGACTGCAGCAATTGATTTTGTCACAGAGCCAGAAAGTGGAGAAGACTAGTAATATTTTTTCCCTCTTCCCAAAACATACCTGATAAATCTGGTGGTGGCCTTTCTTTTCTTACCCCCTGTTCAAATCAAACCTTAATTGCTCTGGCATCAAGGTCAGGAAACTTGGCTAGCTCTGAAAGATATCAGCTGTTTTTCTCATCCTTGCTGAACCTCTCTTAGACAAATTTTGCATTGTTTTTTGTGTCAGTTTTATCATGGAACATCGTGCTGCCATCTGGGAAGAAAAACACCATGGTACAGGAGCAGCTGGTGAATGAGAATGGCCAAATAAACATTGGCACTCACTCTGCCATTAGGTGAGATAAGAGGATTGAGGCCATGCCAAAAGAGACAGCCCAAACTGCTGCCATTATCCTTCACTGTCCCCTTTTCCCTTATCTCTGTTTCAAAACACAGCTATCATTCATTTTAGAGAAGGGAAACCAAACCTATCAGGTGTTGGACATACTCTCCTGAAGCCTGGAAAACAGAGATACCCACAGTGAAAAGCATCTGAAGCATCTTGTAAATTGGCTGACTGACTGGATACTTTTATTCCCCGGGAAAAATAACAAGAACATTTCATATTTCTGTAATGATTCCTGTCACAGGAGCTCAAAGCACTTTAGATGTAAATTAGTTCTGTAGGTACTTTGATAATGGGTAAGGAGATAGTAGCTTTATTTTCATAGGCAGGGAAGTTGAGGCAAAAAGAAGTAAATACCTGATTTGCTAGATATGGGTTAAGTACAGAGTTTGTGTTAATGCCAGGAATAAACTTTGACTCTAAACTGTTTTGCATTTTTACATAGCAGCAGACCAATTTTCCTTCCAGAGACTTGAGGCTAGAGCAGAAATTTAGGGAGACTATGGACATACCCACCTTAATGTCCAGAAATACAAAACATAATCACAGAATCATAGAATACCATATTGGAAGGGACCTCAAGAAACATCTGGTCCAACCTTTCTTGGCAAAAGCACTGTCTAGACAAGATGGACCAATGCCTTGTGTAGCCAAATATTAAAATGGTGTGGAAACCACCCCTTCTCTTGGGAGATTATTCTTTTTGTTCTCGGTGTGAAAAGGGTTTTTTTGGGTCCATCAGAATCTCCCCAGGAGTAACTTGTACCCATTACCCCTTGTCTTTTCTGTGTGACTCCTTATATGAAAGGGAGTCTCCATCTTCTATGTAGTCATCCTTCTAATACTGGAACACAGTGATGAGGTGTCCCCTAAGCCTTCTTTTCTCAAGGCTGAACAAACCCAGTTCTCTCAGCCATTCTCCATACAGCAGGCTTCCCAGTCCTTGGATCATCTTTGTGGCCCTTCTCTGAACCTTCTTCAGCCTGTCCACAGCTTTTTGGCATAGTGGGGACCCAAGTATGCAACATTTCAGGTGTGGAAGAGAGTGGGCTAGTGACTTCTTTATCTCTGCTGGTAATGCCCTTATTGATGCAAGCCAGCATCCAGTTGCCTTTCTTTGCCTCAGCAGCACACTGTTCACTCATAGTGAGCTTGCTACCCACTAGGACCTCCAGGTCCCTTTCCACAGAGCTGCTCTCTAGCCAAGTAGATCCCAGCCTCTGCTAAATTCCTGTACCATGTTTTTCTATGTACAAGAACTTACACTTGTCCTTGTTAAAATTCTTAAGGTTATTGCTAGTCCACTCTTTCAGCCTATCCAGGTCTTCCTGCAGGGTGGCTCTGTCAGTCAATTCCCCACCCACCACAGATACCACCTGTCCAGAACCCTAACACATCTGTTTCTCTAGAAGGAGGCTGAGGGAGACTGTACCAAAAGCCTTGGAGAAATCCAGGTACACGGTGTCCACTGCTCACCCCACATTAGCCAAGCAGGTTACTTTGTTGCAGAATGCAAAAAGGTGTGGCAAGCAGGATTTGCCCTTGGCGAACCCTAACCCATGTGGTGTTTCCTAACCACACGCTTCAACCGACTTGTGGTAGGACCCAGCAGGATTTGTTCCATAACTTTCCCCAGGACTGAAGTAAGACTGATAGGCATATGACTTCCTGGATCTTTCTTTAATCTCTGATGTAGGGTTGTATTCTTATTTACTTGCTGGAGGGCTGACTTAGCATTTCAGGATTCCCTTACTTTCAGACGTGCATCCAGGTAGCGGACAGAGGCACTACATTCAGCTGTTCATGACATGAACCTTCTCTAAGGTAGAAAGGCTGATCTAAGTCTGATTCTTAACTCTTAGACAATGAGTATCAATAAGTTTCTCATTTGAAATCAGAGTATGTTAGCTGAAATTTGCAGCTTGGATCAGTTCAAAATCTATTTACATTTGGTACAGACTGGACATATACAGACTGCAGTCATTAAGAGTGCCTAAAATTGCCTATCAGATAATAGTTCTGTTTTACTTAAAATGCCACTTCTTTTTTAATAATTAGTGTGATTGGTTGTGAGACAAAAGGCTGGACATTTGAAAGTGAGAAATTAAGGATGAATTATTCCTTATCATTATGTCTGTCTTGCTCTATGCAATAAAAATCCAGTTGTCCATGCAAGTTTGAGTGCCAATAGTCTTTACTCACTGATGGTTGTTTGGAGGAGAGTTTAGTAATCTCAATACACTTCCCAGTGATAACAGCTGTCTTCCTCACAAAATCCCATATGGTGCTAACTGGCATGCCTGTCAGTTCTAGTAAGGCTAACATCATGGTGTTAGCATTGCCTTTCCTTTGCAAAGAACATTGTTGCTAAGGTACACTAGTGAGGCCTTCTAGAGCAAGCAAAAAACAAATTACCCCAAAGCACTCGCTCTGACATAACATCTTTCACTATTATGGAAGTACAAGCAAAGACTAATCCAAGCAAAAATCACGTTTTGCTTTCTTATGTCTTCCATGCAACTGCAAAAGACCAAACAGCCACAATTCATGAGCTTTTAACAGCAGAGAAAGCCATCATCACCTCTGGTCACCTCTGATCTCAGCAGTAGCACAGGCCACAAAACTTCACATCATTTATATGGACTGGAAGCAAAAGCAGTCAGTTATTCAATCAGGGAAACAAAAGAAGCCTTGCTTCCTCACAGTCTGTACCACTCATATGTGATCTGCCCTCTTCTCAGCTCCTTCCACTTCCCATGGTATTTGTTCACCCCCTGCCCTACTGAGCTCCTTCTGAGAGATTCTAATAGCCACATCTATTAATGTTGTTTCAAAGCTCCCTGTAAGTGTGCATTGTATAGCTGCTGATACTCTCTACAATGGACTGGATTCTGCCTGCCTTTCTCTCAGTGGATGCACTGGTTTAGGTCTCTTTCCTCTACTGCTCCATTCAGCTGCATGGCCTTGTGTCATTATGCCTTTACAAAGTTGCTGGAAGAAGAAAACCTTGCAGATGGGTGCAGTGTGTTATCACATCGGCCTCATTTGTTTAGAAAGCTAAACTGCTTACCAAACACCAACAGCTTTGGGGGAAGTCACTGTCATGGAGAGTGCAGACCCAGCCCCAAAAGATATGAACATCAGGCAGTGTTCTTAAAGTGAGCATCTGTCCTGTTGTACCATCCTTACCCCAAAGGACTTGTCCTACCTTTGCTATTATTCCAGGACAGCTTCTGTACACCATGGACAATTATGATATTGCCAGCTCTTAGCTTTCCCACCTGGAGATTAAAAATAAAAATTAAAAAAATTGAACAGTGAAAGATGCAAAAGACAATAAAAGGTGTTTTAAATTAATTGGTTTAATGTTTAAAAAATGCTTTAAATAACTATTTGACTGTTCCTGTGTTTTTGCAAATTAGCATAACAGGTGTTTTACAAGTCTCCTACCAAAATCTTTAAATCCAAACTGAAAAACACTTAAAACCTTTACAGACAAACAAACAAACAAACATAAAAATCAAAACATGCTGGTGATTGAGGCAGTGGCATGTTCCAAAAGTAATCTCAGAATTACAGTAGGTTGATTTTTGGTGGGAACTACTCAGATAGTTGCTAGTTATTATAACATCTTAAAAACTTGTTCATTCCCCACAGTAGAAAACACTTTAGTAGCATTTTGTTTTGCTATGTGGTATGCTCTAGCACCATTAAAAGACATAATTTCAGATCCTAAAAGTAATTTATCAGTTTAGTATTATGCATAGATTAATTAGCCTTAATAATGTTAATAATAAATTTAGTAACTCTGTAATAAACCTTGACCTAATATAGTCTAATTCAGCCTTTTTGGTATAATGTTAACTTCAGCCTCTTTTGGTAAATATTTCTGTTTGTTTTAGTCATACAGAAAATGCAATAGTAACCAGCAGTGACCAAGAAATACGATTCTTATTTTGAACCCTTAAAAGCTAGTTTATTTGGGGGTTAGTTTCCTTTTTTCCCCAGGTTTTCTACAAGAGAGTTGGAAATTCTGAAATTTTGCTTTGCAAAAACACTATGTAGCTTTCATGACTCAGCAAACCTTTGAAACTTGCATTCCACACTGTGCTATGTTCTCAAGCTTTCCTTCAATTTTAGTATCTGAGTTAACTTAGCAATTTATTGCAGTGCATGTAGCAGTGGCCACTGCAGCAGAGCATTCAGAGGACTGGTGGACAGGCCTCCAGAATACAGAAGTCCGACTCTCACCCCTTGGTTACAGCAAGTACCCATGTACCTTGTGATTCTTAGTTTATATGTTCTAAGTTTATTGGTTCAGGAGTTCTCCACCCAGTTTTATGTATAAGTTCATGTTTATGCATTTTCCTTAATTGCCTATGTATTAGTTCTGGAAAGTTCTCCCTTTTTCAATGCCCCATTGGTTGGTTCATGTAACGCCTTCCCTTAACTTATCCCTATTGGATATTCCCCTGTTGTCCCCTCCTTCTCAGTCGATCCCCATTGGTTGTTTCCCCTAGTTCCGCCCCCGTATAAAACACTGCGCGCTCTCTCTCGTTTTTTAGTCTTTGTTCCTGGGCCCTCCACAGGCAATAAACGAGTGGGAGCCTACACAAAGACCCCTCTCTCGTCCTTTGCCTCTGCCGATGCTTTTACACCACTTTTGTTTGGAGCTCGCTCCTTGCGAAGCAGCCAGCTTTCCCTGCAAGCTGCAGCTGACAGCTTTCCCTCCTAGCTGCGGCCAACCCCTGCCTGCAGCAGCTGAAGCCAAGGACGTCTGCAGCTGGACACTGTGCTGCCTTGGGCAGCCCCAGCAGTGTCAGTAATTCAGTGAAAACAGCACCAAAAATGGTTACTCAGCAAAACTCATGTAAAGTTCATGAAAACATGAGCACTTCAGAACACAACTGAATACATTTCTGTTGTGATGAAGGCATCTTTACTGTATGGTATGACAGCATCAGATCACAGGAGAGGGGAGATTATAAGGATGCTAAAGGATAAATATGGCTCCGGACTTTCAGATTATATAATACAAAAAAAGCTGATTAAGATGCTAGCACATGGAATTTATCATGTTCCCCAGCTGCCAACACCAGTCTTCTACTGAGTATCATAGATCTGCTGGCTATTTGTGCTTTGCCTATGAGAACTCAGACTACAGTGAGATACACTGCAAATATGTAAAATGCAGGTGCAATGGTTGTGAAGTATCATGTGGGGGCCAAAACAAGTAATTTATGCTTCCGATGCAAGACGTGGCATTGAAAGGGCATCAACAAGTATGAAAGAGCACTTAGAAGCCATTAAATGCTGTGGATGATATTTCTCTTTGACGCAAATGTTCTGGATGATTCTAGGCAAATCATCATGTCTCCATGTTTACTCTTGACATCTGTAACTCAGTGGTGGTCTCAGTAATAACCCTGATAAAATGCTGTGGATCAAAATGTTTTGAGATAATTTTTTTTGCCATTGAAAGCTGTATGCAAGACCTATGTTTTCCTCTTGGTTTTCATACAAACAAATCTTATGATCTTATGATACAATTGTTCTTGCAGAGGTTCTCTGGTGACGCTGCAATCTGCTTTTCCCACCAATTGTTTACCACTCCAGCAATTAATCCTATGGACAGGTTTTGTTAAGAAAGCACTAAACTTGGTTTTAGGTATTTTTAATCTAGAGATGCAAAGAGAAACAAAGAGCCATCACTGTGTAACATTTTCTCCCAGGCCACAGATTGTCAACCAGTCATCTGGAAAAAATAAAAATTTAAAAAATTCTTACTCTAGGTTCTTTCATGGCAGAAGATTCAGAAGCTCCACTATCTCCATACAGCAACTCAAGGCTGGGTTGCTAATCGTGAGATCAGATAAGTCATTCTGGTGATTCTTTGAAGTGAAGACGTGCAAATGCAGCCAATGTGGAGCCACAGGAATCTGCTTTGCACTGTCCCCTTCTATTTCCTGGAGATATCCTTCACAGAGAGGAAAGGAATGGATTCATCAGAGGAAAGAAATAATAATGACTGGGAAACAAACTAATTTCTGTATGTAAAATGACTTACTTGTAAACAGCAATAGTAGTCTGCCCTTCCACAGGGGTTGAACTGAGGTCTTTGCCTTATCTGGCTATTCCATCATGAAGATGCCACAATTGTGCATTTTCTTGGGCTCCTGCACACTTTATGCTATATATTTCACCTGTATACTTCCACTGGTACTGGAACCATCTTGTATAATAGTGTACAACTTGGAGGTACCAGAAGCAGTGTAACTGCAGCACCACAGAAATCATTGCAGACTGCAAAGGTATCCAAACAAACTAGAGAGATAAATACACAGAAGTTTTCCTTCAGAAGATGTGCATGTTATTCAATCTTCTCAATGTCAAGATAGGTATCTTGAGCTTATATATGTTCTCAAATACAGTGTTAAAATTGCCATATCCTGCCAGGAATTGATGTGCTATATTCTTTTTGTCCACAAGATGTCGATGTACCCTAAGAATTCTCGGGTATGTAGCTTTGTTTCTTTATAACATAAAGCCGGCCTATGCTAGGGCCATGATTCTTAGTGGGTCTAGCAAACCTTACTGCAAAATCAGCAATAACAACAAGAATAACAACAACAACAACAACAACGATCATTCTTTCCAACAGAAAAAGTGCTTGGTGAAGGTGCAAAGCTTTATGAATTTCTTACACCACACAAACTCCTGCTTGTTCAGGATAAACACCTAAAGGGGGTGGGGAAAATACATCAGGATGTGGTAGTGAGGAGAGCATACATGCCAGAAAGAGAAGCAAAGTTTGTTAACTTAGGCATTGTGCCTGTTAGCTTGAACTCCCAAATGGGAGCTACTCAACATCTGATTTGCTCAGAGTGTGGGTGGAATGAGTCTATATGTATCAACAGCTGTCCATGTTTACTGATACATTAGAGTACTAGAAAGGATTAGAATTAGGTTTATGGAAATTCACATTATTGCCTGTCTTTACTAAAGCTTTAAATTTGCTGTAATTTACATGAGCATATGATTGGAATAACACGAATGCATTGAAGTAAAATTAACTAGTTAAGGAATAGAGGCTGTTCCCCCTGATTGTAAAGAAATACTGAGCTCTTCAGATGATATGCATTTGACAAATGCTAGTGTTTACTGTGCTTTACTGCCTTGTGCTTTTTTAATATATGCTGCAAAGATAGCCGAAGACCAAAATATATCTGTCCGATACCTTAAGCCACAGATACAAGCTAGATGGACTGGTGTGGTCCTTACTTGCCCTGTTTTAGAGTTAGTTGAAGTGGCACAAAAGGCCTACTTTAGAATGAATTTTGATGCATGTCAGCAAGACTTAAGAGTACGGATTGGTGTATCTGGAAAGAGAGACACCAGGGTGGGTAATTCCCTGGCATTCTTCCAGGGAAGAAGCAGCCAGCATTTATGAATGGGTTTCAGTAATGCAATAACTGCTGCCAGTTAGAAGGCAGGTTTTGCCAAATGCCTGTTCATTTTTTCCATAGACCTTTAATATTTTCTTTCAAAAGAGTAGCATGGAAAATTAATTGACTTTCTTTTTTTTTTTACAACAGAGAAGCTAAACTTGTCCTTTCTTGCATATTTTAGAAAAGTATATAGTTGTTTATGGTTAATTTTAAGTAGTGCAAATTACAATTCATGCACTGTTATTTTCTCACATTTTAAGGAGAAGACTGATCCTCTTCCCTTCTACCTCCATGAATATTTTCTGGAGTCAGAAAAATTAAAACAACAAAAAATAAGTTCATGTCAGTTTTATGTAATCTCTTTGGGTTTTAGGTGCCTAATATATGATGTCTAGATTCTACTTTCACTGGGATAAATCTGAGGAAAAATTAATTAATATTTCATTTTCTGCTAACCAGCAAAGAAAGATAGGGGGGCCTTTTTTCTTAGTCTGAAGTAAATTTAACCAACTGAATGGAGATACCAACAAAAGCTTAAAAATGTTCTCCATTTTACTGTATAACTACATTGTCAATTAAGGAGGAAGAGTTAATATCCTTTCCTACAAACGTAAGCTGGATGTGATATGTAGTAAAATGCATCTTCTTTTCCTTATTTCAAAAACATGGCATCTTCTAGGAAGAGTTCAACAAAGAGTTCACAGGACCTGGTGTTCTAAATGCCAGGCTCCCACCTTTGGGCCTGAGACCCCTTCAGGTGTTTGAGTCAAACATTTAACTGTTCTCTACAAGCTGGTAGCTGCAATCTTTAGGGTGTTATAAAGGGTGAAAGCCCTTCTTTTACCTTACAATCCTGCAATGTTTAGTTATTGGCTTTATTTTTTTTCTGGCCTTTTTACAATTACCTGTAATAGATATAGGGCTGCCTATGAGCTCATATCCAACTGCACCTTCCTGGCTCTTCATGGTTGTGCCAAAGGTTGTGCCAAAGCCAAAAGGGCCTAAAAGTCCAGGTGAAGTTGTTTTCTTTAGGGCTGAACTCGTAGAAGATCCACAGAACACAATGGAAAACTAGCTGAATGAGAATTAGAAACTATGAAATAGGAATCAAACTGATTTTCTTTTGACTGTTTCATAACATTTAAGTCAGCAATACATTGATCTCTCCTAACTAGGAACATGCTGAGATCCAGCTCTGGCAATCTGTCTTTGTACTCTATCTCAGTCTCAGCTCTTCCTCCTTCCCACTCTTGGTGCCCAGGAATATTTCTGACATGTCACCACAGTAATAAATTATTCCTTTTCTTTTTCTTTCTTTTGTTGTTGTTGCTATTGTTGCTTTTGTTACTTTGATAAGTGATGAAATAACAATCCTTTAAAAACCTTTTCTTCAGCATGAGGCAAGAGCAAATGGGACAGTTAATCTCTCAGAGCTGGAGCTCCAGGCTTTAAGTAAATACAAGCATTTCTGCATCTGTAACACTCCCTTCACATTTTGATGATCTTCCTCAAGACCACAGCTTTTGGAGGATTATTTTCTTCTTTAAGTGAAAACTGAGTGTCTAAATAGCAGTTTAAATTTTTTCTTTTTTCCTTATGTCATAAAAGTATTTTTTTCCTTGTTTCTTGTGTATGTGCCTTCCTTGCACCTTTGCAAATAAAAAAAAAAAAGGAGGTAAGGTAGTTTATGAGCTTCAAGTGGAAAAACTCTATGTTCAATGGGGAAGACATCTGAGATGCCACATAACAACCCAATGAAATCCCCATTTCAAACAAAGCATAATATACACAAAATGAGAAGCGGAGTAAAACCTACATTTGTGTCTCCACTAGCCTACATATGGCCTCCTCTCATTAGGAGAGTAATCTTTAAGGAAGTTTTAAAGATGTTTTCATAGGACAGTGAAACACAAGGATAGCTCAAACTCTTTTCAGACTGCTCCATAGGGTAGAGACATGCATGATTTCATTTCCTTCCTGCAATTAATCATTAAGACATTTTTTATTGAACAAAAAGACTTTCTATATACAACTTTTGAATTTGTGGCCATTATAATGGTTATTCATTTCCACCCGACTGGTAAGACAAATCAATAGACAACATTTTGATCTGAGGCTTGTGAGATGCAGACTTTGTGTCTGTACTGTGTGAGACCTCAAACAAATCACTTTGACATAGATACCTTCACAAATACCTAGGCATACCTACTGACTGTAGTTTACTTCAGGTGACTGACAACCTCAGTGGATCTTGCGATGACAGTTTTCATGACCAGATTAGGGCATGAGAATGTCTGAACAAATGTAGAGTTCTCTATCCCAATAATTGTCTGGATTTTCTATGGCAAATGAAGAGACACGGGCACTGAAGAGCGTGATTCATCTGTTCTTCAAGTAGATGATTCATGTCCTAAAATTGTCTATGACTCTCCATTGTCTAGTAAGGAACTCCAGTCTTCAGTATAGTCACCTCTAGCTGGATAAGAGGCTGTGGGCAGCAGGTCTGAAAGTGTGGCTCCTGGAATACCTGGGTAGTCCCTTTAAAAGTACACTGTGTGTCACCTAACTGCTTTAATTCTGTGGCTTGTTACAGTCAACAAAGCTGTCAGCAGCTGCCTGAAGCTTCACAGCTTTACAAGTTAGCTCTGAAGATATGAGAAAAGGGTGAGTGTCATGTTCATAGCAATGCTTGAGACCATTCTTATAGAACATGCAGAAGATAGCACTTTCTGTGTTTCATTAAAGCATTAAGGAGAAATACCCGAAAGATTGTGAGGAGCTTAGCTACTATAGTGTGACGGGTCATATAAGGGCCAGCTGAGATAGATAAAGCCTGCTGTTTGGAATTAATATGGTTTTGTACATCATGATCTTCTCGTAGGATTGCTTGCCAAATGTACTACAAAATCATTTCAAGTACTGGGGCATTAAGAAAGTCACTCTGGAAGCAGCTAAATTGTTGCTGATCAGATATATACATCCTGAGAAATAAAATATTTTTTATATTTTTGGGGTTCCTCTTGTTTGTTTTGTTGGGGTTTTTTTCCAACCACCTCCCCAACATAGTCTTTTTTCACTAAAAATTTTTCAGATTAACAGAAAACTGTTCAGCATGTAAATAGTGATCCAGAACCATTATTAAACATCTGTTAAATCGGGCAAGAGCCAGGAAAAACTTCAGCTGGATTACAATTGTTCTTGAGAGAGTTTGCAGGGAGTGAGAAAGCACACAGAGCACAGGAGCCAGCCAGAGTCTGTTCACATTTGGTTTCTTTCTCCTCCCCCACCCCTGGAACATTACTGATAGAAGGAAGCAAATGGCTGAGGCTCTCATATCCCAAAGGATGTAATGCCCTACGGGTTGGGTAAGACAATTGACTTGTGTTCCACCCCTCCCATATTTTGCTGGTTTGTGTAGTGCACAGATATGAAGAGTGTTATGGAGAACATAGCAGCTGATGCTTCTGCATCTTTTGACAAGGTGCCCCATTAACATATTTCCCTCTCCAAAGTGGCAGCACTACATTAGCTGTCCACTGACCTAGAAACTGCTCTTATCTCAGTAGAAGGAAGCTATTAACATTTAGAATTTTGAGAAGCAGGTTCTGGCAAATCCTTCCTCTGAAATTAAAGATGTTTCTGCCTCCAGCTGTCCATCCCATTTCTCTGCCAGGAGTTACCACAGAGTCAGTAGAGGGGAACATGTGTAGCACTTCCACTGAGAACGCCTGGTGTCCTAGGATAAACCACTGTGGAAGACAGATGTCAGCTGGCACCATCTAGATGGAGTAGTTAAGATTTAGATATGTTATTTCTGCTAACTTCGAGCCAGGAACTGTAACCTGCGGTGGTCGATTGACCTGTGGTACAAGAGACAGAGAGAGTTCTTGGTAAGAGTCTCTGGTGCCAAAGACTTACTGGTTATGGTGAGGGACAGAAGCCTCTCTCAGGATGCCTTGTTCGGTTATGGTAATGTACCCCAGTTCTGATTCCCCGGTTGGCTCCTGGTGTTAGCCACACCCCTGTACTTAAGCTCGAGCTGTCATGTGGTCGGGGTCATTTGCCTCTAGAACTCTTTGCCAGTTGCAGCAATAAACTGCTTTCTGTGGAACTCTAAGCAAGGACCCTTCTCAAATCCTTGCTGTCGGCTTAATATTACTGAAGCCATCCCTGTGTCTGTGTGCTCATGCATGTGAGCCACGGAGCCAGCAGGGAACCCAGTAATAGTAACCTTTGGCCAGGGGTAGACAGATACCAGTCATGTCTTAACTATTACAGCTCCAACCAACTTGAAATTTCAGTAATGGAAGCTACCGTGAAATCTCCATACACTAATGCATAGAGCCTTAAATGGTATTTGCTTTCATAATGGCACAGTGTCTATGCAAGTGTGAAATCTGAATGAAGCTATTGCAAAATAAACTGGAAGCACATAGCTGTTCATTCAGAGGAGCTGGGGCAGAATGCTATCAGTCTGGCTGAATCTGTTCACATGGAGTTGCCATCTGTTATCACAATACCATGTTGCCCAATTAAAACAATATGACTGGATTACAGCATTTTGAGTAGTATTATTTGCTAGATTGTCTCTGATTCTAAAAAATCTACCATTCCATCTGACTCCCTCTGCATCTGCTAATTCAGACAGTGTAAAGAAATTGCAAGCTTCTCGTTTATTAACTGCATGGCTGTAAGCTACTTCTGAGCCTGAAAATATTTCTGCATTTTAAACTTTTTCTGACTTCTATCAGTAGTCATTTCTCCATTTTTTGAGGAAGTGTGTATATTTGGTATGGGAAAAGTTACTGCAGAGCTTCTGTATACATGTGGCCGGTGGCTACTAAGGGTGTAAGTTAATGAGGGTAGATGAAAATAGGTTTTTTAAAAATAATTACTTTTAAATAAAAGTTTTAGATGCAATGTTTTTCATTTCTTTCCTTGTTTGGACTTCTAAACTGATAATTATTAATATCTTTTATTTATACCTTTAAGTGATTATGGAAGAATTTCTGACTTTACAGATTTCTACATATATAATCTTTTCTGTAGCATGCAGATGAGCATGCAGATGAACGTGCATTTTGGGGCTGGTTGAGCTTCCATTTTTATGTTATATTCTGTAAAAGACAAGTAATATCAAATGCAAAATGGATACCATTAACTAAAATCACTGTTTCTAGGAATAAAAACAACTATTGACAGGAGAGTTAACATGATGAGTAAGAGAGTCAGGGAAGCCTATTAAGCAAGTACTCTATTATTTTAGATCTCTGAAGCACATTCGTTTTACTTAAATAAAATGTTCAGTTTGATAACTTGAAAACTTAAATCAGTGCTGGACAAAAAACTTCTCAAAATGTGCTTTATATCTTCACATTTTTCCGTACAAAAATTTTAATTTAAGGAAGCTAGAACACTTTATCAAGTTGGATTTCTAAGTTGCTGTCTGTTCCTGAATGGCACCATGAACCATAGAAGCCAACTTGAGTTTTCACCCAGTTTAAGCACATTTGCTCATTGTAGTGTAGTCTGTGGCTACTGGTGGGTCCCTATAGTACTGAAATAGTCACTCTTGGGCCGAGCACAGGGATGGATTGCATACCCATAAAAACCCTCTTCTGTGATTCTGAAGATATATACCATGTCATACATAATGTGTCGATACTGGTGTTGTAATTAATGGAGTTAGCCATGGCATTCACTTTTCACAGAATCACAGTATCACAGAATATCACATGTGCCTGAGAATATTCTCCAAAGGCTTCTTGAGCTCTGTCAGGCTTGGGGCTGTGACCACTTCCCCGGGGAGCTTGTTCCAGTGCCCAACCACCCTCTGGGTGGAAAAGCTTTTTCTAATATCCAAACAAAACGTTCCTTGACACAACTTCATGCCATTCCCTTGGATACTGTCACTGGTTACCACAGTGAAGAGATCAGTGCCTGCCCTTCCTGTTCCCCTCATGAAGAAGTTGTAGACAGCAATGAAGTCTCCTCTCAGTCTCCTCTTTTCCAGGCTGAACAGACCTCAGCTGCTCCTCATACAGGTGCCCCTCAAGGCCCATCACCATCTTTGTTGCTCTCCTTTGGACAGTCCCTAATAGTTTAATATCTTTCTTATACTATGGCATTCAAAACTGCCCCCAGTATTCAAGTTGAGGCTGCCCAAGTGCAGAGCAGAGTGGGACAATCCCCTCCCTTGCCCGGCTGGTGAAGCTGTGCCCAATGCCTCCCAGGACACGGTTGTCCCCCCTGGCTGCCAGAGCACTGCTGATTCATTTTCAACTTTCTGTCTGCCAGGATCCCCAGGTCCCTTTCCATGTCAGTGTTTCCCAGCCTCTCATCCCCCAGTCTGTCCGTACATCCAGGGTTGCCCATCCCAGGTGCAGAATCCAACACTTTCCCTTGGTGAATTTCATACCACTGGTGATTGCCGAGCCTCAATTTGTTGAGGTCTCTCTGTAGGGCCTCCAGGCCTTTGAGGGAGCCAGCAGCTCCTCCCAGTTTTGTATCATCCATTAATTTGCTTAGTATCCCTTCTAGTCCTGCATCCAGGTCATTAAGGAAGGTGTTGAAGAGCACAGGGCCTAGGATAGAGCCCTACAGAACCCCAGTAATGACTGGTCCCCAGTCTGATGTCACCACATTCACTATAACCCTTTGCAGCCAACCCATGAACCAGCTGCTCACCCGTCATTTGATGTGTTTATGCAGCTGTGTGCTGGACATTCTATCCAAAAGGATACTGTGAGAGACAGTATTGAAAGCTTTACTTAAATCTAAAAAGATTACATCAGCTGGCATCCCTTGATCAGCTAGGTGGGTTGTCTTGTCATAAAAAGAAATCAGGTTTGATAAGCAGGACTTTCTTCTCATGAAGCTGTGCTGGCTGTGACCGATGACCGCTTTGTCTTTCAGGTGTTTTTCAATACCTCCCAGAATAATCTTCTTCGTAACTTCTTCAGGCACTGAAGTGAGACTGGCAGGTCTGTAGTTTCTGGGCTTCTTATTCTTGCCCTTCTTGAACATCAGGATGTTTGCCAGCTTCCAGTTACCTGGGACAACTCCGAATTCCCAAGGCTGCTAAAAAAATCATCAAGAGAAGTTTTGCAATGACATCAGCTAGCTCTTTGAGGACTCTTGGATGAACCCCATTAGGCCCCATAGATTTGTCGGGATCTAGCTGGAGCAGCAGATCCCACACAATTTCAGGGTTGACTGGGAATTAATGATTCTTGTGGTCATGGTCAGCCAGTTCAGGGCTCTGAGAGCCCTTTGGTCCATCATCCATGTTGAAGACAAAGGCAAAGAATGTGTTAAACACCTCTGCCTTGTTCAAGTCCCTGTTTGTGAGGTGACCATCGTCATCCTGTAATGGGACAATACTATTTTTACACTGCCTATTGCCATTAATATACTTGAAAATACCTCATTTTATTGTCCCCCACAATTCTGGCCAGCTTCAACTTCAGTTGAGCTTTAGCCATGTGAATTTTCTCCCCACAGTGGCAAGCAGTGAATCTACTCTGCACACTGCTCTAATTCTGTTTTTGTTCTCTGTCACATCCAGAGATCCCCAATGTTACTCATGTGGTTTTATAGCACTGAGATGGAAAGGAACCAGTTTGGTCATGCTCTGTTTCCCTTCCTCTGTCAATCAGCACTCCTTTAGAGTTGCCACATATATGGGATATGTGAGTCACAGACAAGGACTGAATGAGGAAGAGGGACTGGATAAAGTACTCCTCTGCTTCCAGTGCCATGTAGCACCCACTTTGCTCCGAAACCATCCCCAGACAGTTTTTGACCTCCAACAAAGTACTAATATTCTCAGATTAGTAAGGCATGAGAAAGATCCCCATTCATATGTTTTTTTCTAAACCCCACTGACCTTTTATTCAAAACATTTAGGATTTAAATACTCAGTGGTAATACAAACTTTGTATTCTGAAAGGATTCACATGGTGTCACCAACCACTAGCCTATGACAGTATTTAAGCCTTGTTTACCTATGCTTTATTTTTAGGATGCAACCTTTTTGTGGTTTCTTTCCACTAGTATTTTCTCAGTATCCCATCAGCACAGACCTGCAATTTGGTTTTGAGGATTCTAAACAAAAAAATAAGTAATGAGTCTCTGAATGACAAGTCTGGAGTGAAACCTGAGTCCTGGACTTCATGCCCCTTGCAGAGGCCTTGGTTAATTTTTGCCTCAAGATTTTTCTTTTAATTTGTATTTTGTATCCTAGCTTACAACTAGACCATTGCATTTTAGTGAAAACTGAAGCCTCACAGGGGCTTTTAAACCTGTGTGTAAAATGATATAATATTTTGTAATTACATACCGTTTTTGCAGAAAAGCACCCTGTATTTGCTCAACCTTCATGAAATTACTTTTTGTTCCAGGAAAGGGTTGACAAAAAGCTAATCTCTAGATCCAAAAACAAAGAACAAAACCAATAATGTACTTTTTTATAATATGCAGCTTTGTTTTAGTTTTGGATCCTGATTGTGTTTCATTCAGCCAGAAGATACTGGGCATGAAAAGCAGGAGTGGCAACACCATTTTCATGACCAACAGACCTCTGGCATCCTGGACACATCTTTTAAGCACACTGTCTCTAAACAAAAATCCCAATTTGAGATAAAGCTTTTCATCTGGTATCTCCTATTTTCTGTGGGTCCTGTTTTATTCATCGGTACTCTTAAATATTTTCTGAGACCCTCAGTCTTATTAACTTGAAATGGCTTGGTTGATGATGTTGATTGCTACATTAATGTTTGAAACATAAAAGTGTTTTGAAAAGTCCATGATGGGCCATCTAAACAAAGTTATCACCTGCCTTGTCAATAAACATGGACTCAGAAGGTGTCAGTCCAGTCCTTTATGACAAAGTGGTAAGGCTTTGAATATTCCTTAAGGGCAAATTCAAGTTTGATTTCAGGACATACTTTCCATAGCCTATGAATAGCTGCTCATAGAGCTGCTTATAAGAGTTACTTATTTGAATAATGAAAAAGACTGTAGGTCTTAATGACTTTCAGTAGAGTAAACATTACATAATAAGTCAAATTGAAGGACAGTAAGCTTTAAGCTTGGTTAGTTTTGGATTCTGGTCAGACTGTCCTACCCACACATGAGGTAATTTGCCCTGTCACCTACATAAGCTTCCTGGACATCCTGGCATTCTGTGAAACCCATAGAAATTGCCTTCTAACCACTTCTACTCCACAGAGATCATCTGCTTTTTATATGTCCCATTTACCTTTTTTGAATTCTTACCTCAAATCTGCTTTCTTTCATCTAAGCAAAAATACTATTATATACTTGAATTTTCCTCAGAAAATTTTAAAAGTTCTTGATCATCTCCTGTCCATCATTTTGCTTCTTCATTTAAAAAAAGAATTATGTATTAACTGAAAATGCAAAAGCACTGAAGAAAAATAGCAGTTGTATGATGAGGTAAATCTGAACTGCTTCATATGCTTCCAAATTATCTACTTGACACCAGGTATGGTTTACAGCATTTTAGAAGTCTGCCTTCTCTATTCTAATCACCAGAATTGAAAAATGTTTTAATTACAGTGCTATACATGCACCTGAAGTGCATTTGACCTCTTTCCTTATTGTCCCCACTAACCATGAGGAGATATAATTGCTTATAATGCGTACGCAAATATATCAAATGACATTTCTCTTGTAGTAAGTCAAGATAGCACAAGCTGCAAAGAAATCAATTTTCAGTAGTCTACAAAAATGACAAGGATTTGACGAGTGATTAGAGACTTCAGTAGCTCACTTTCTATGAATTAGACACTATTTTTAAAACACATGTCAATGATGTCACTGACTCATCACTTTACTGTAAAGTTACATAATATCTGGCATTTGTACAAAACCCATACCTTCTGGATTTAAATGTCTTCAGTGAGAACCTCACTTTCCTATTGAAAATAAGGAGCTCTGAGCTTGCCCGTCTACATGGAAAACTCCATAGAAGCTAAATGGCAAAAATTTATTTATTCATTTGCTTCGGAATGCCATAATAATTATGCTAATGTCAAGGTGTCTGTCAATCTCTGTCTTGATTTTTCAGTGATCTGTGACTTTTAAATGTTCTTCTAGAGAAGGAATCTTCAAGTCTCTCTGGTGGGCAACAGTGGGCTTAATGTTCCTCCCTAATTCCTATGCTCACTGGTGACATGAGAATTAAATACACTCTTTAGGCCTACCAGCAAAATCCGAAATTTGGTGTTAGCAAAGGATTGGAACAAAAACAGGAAAAGTCATAAACCCCTGGCTTAAACCCATAGATTACAATCAAATGCATTGCATATATAGGAAAAAAATGTTTTCTTCTTATTTCAATTTTCTTCCAAATTTGTAATTCTCCCCCAAAATATGATGAGATTTTCTCAGTGAAAAGCAATCTATAAAATATGGCTGGCTAACAAATCTATCTTAAAACCTCTAAGAAAATTGATGTATTGCTACTGTAAATGGAAAGCAGTAATAACAGTTTAAAACTGTTTAAAACTATTCAGTTGCCAAATCTTGAAAGTATACCAACAAGATCATCATGTCCTGGAGAATTTTAGTGAAAATCAGATAGCTTAAGAAAAAGATATTAAAACTGGTTTTGCTTATTTAAGCAGCTTTAAAGCCTCTGTGAAAAATGTTTAGGCTTCTTGTTCTCTGTCAGGCAGTAGCATAACCTTTTTTCCCAGGGCAAGAGCAAACAGCAGTTTAAAAGTTGTTTTGTCTATTTACTATTTTGAAATCTAAGCTTAGGGCAAGAGCTATGTAAGCGTAACATACAATAAGGAACAACAACAAAATCTCTTTTTATTTTAAGAATAGCTTAATGACAGACATGGGCTTCTACAGTGGCTCTCTGGCAGACCAGTCACTGCTGCCAGTCACTGAGCACAGTCTCAGCAGGATGGGATGACTCATTAGAGAGCTGAAGGAGTGGAGGGAATACACCTAGTGGTACAGGTCGCTAGTAGGATTTTGGCTGACTCTTGTGAAAGAGGAGCTTTCTACATATGTTAATTCCATGTTGGGCAGTTTGGAGTAGGTTTGTGAGAGGGAAGGAGGAAGGGAAGCTATAACTGAAACACTAAAACAAATATAATTTAAGAGTACTAGTAAACAGGGCACTTACAATCCCTATCATCATTCTTCCTCAACGTAGGAGGGAAAAGTAATCCTTTCAGGTGTTTATTTGCATCCCTCTGCAGTCTATCCTGAGCTGTCCTCTACCCTCCCTTACCGAAACAGCATCAGAGGTCACTCCTAAGCATAATTGCTCTATAATGGATGAAATTAACACCTCAAGTCTAAACCATAATCCAGTTTTGGGAGAGATAGAGAAAGGAACTGATAAGGAGAGACAGAAACCAAGACTAAAACTACTTTCACATATAGGTACAGACTGACCTGAGTTTAGATAAAATCATCAATCAGATAGCTGCTTGTCTCATGAGAAAGTTGGCTCATTAATTAAAGCAGTCTCTCCACCTGTGACTGCACAAAGTCAAAACAGAGCTGTCCACCTCAGCAGGTAGGGAGAACTGTTCAGTATCAGCCTATTTCTGTACAGGAAGCATCAAGACAGAAGTGAAAGGAAGGATGTGCTAAGTTGCAAAATGGGACTGAAAATGCACTTTTGACCAACAGCACATTCTGCAAAACAGCAGCCTCTTCTCTGTATTGAAACCTTATCCACAACTGACCATTGCCACTGTCATCAGTTTTCTCATAATAAATTAACAGAGATTGGAATCACAGCTTCAGAAAATTTCTTTGCAGACTCTAAGCATCTGTGAAACTAGGTTGGCCTTGAATTAGTCATGAATTCAAAACTCAGCTGCCATTAGAAAAACCTTAAGGAAAATCCTTGTGTAAGTTTTGAGTAAGCCTGGTCCTGTTGAGAGAGTTTTATCAAAACCACATGAAACCATGTGACACTCGATGTCTTTCTTAGTGTTTTGCTTGAATATTGAGCTCATTTAAACTCCAAGTTAAAAAGGAACCACAAGATTTGGAGTCCATACAAGTGACATTGACTCTTGTGGGCCCTAGAGTCAAAATGGGTGAGTCCCATGCTCAACCAAGTTCAGTAATTCTGCTGATTCAGTTTGCATGCAAACAAGCAAAAGCCCCCATGGTATTTCACTGTCAGGAATCAGAGTCATATTCGTGTGTATTTTGCTAGTACAGCCAGACTCTATGTGCACAAGAAACTAGAAATACACGGCAGGAACTAGCCCAGCCTAGCTGGGGGCTGGCTGCATCAGCCTGGTGCCCCACCTAAGCTGGCAAACCTTGACCAGACCCATCTGGTTTGTACAAAATAAATGTGTCTCAGGCATTTCTTCATCTTAGCACACTTGCCCCTGGCAAAAGGAAATGAGCTTTGTGTTCTCCTAGACATGTCACAAAGACACTCTTGTCTTAAACCATCTCTGTGAAATGAAAATAATTGTCTTTATCAAAGCCAAAGTGCTTTGAGATCTGTGAGTGAGCAGTGTTATATCACTGAAATGCATCATTGATGATTAGATTAAAAAATAAATCTGCAGTGCTGCTAATTGAAACACTGTTTATAATTAGAAGGGCTTTTAAAAGTCTGTTTACCCTTCAAATGAATATAGAACTTCTGTATGTTATGAATAGTTCATAGTTAATAAGATTTTTGCTATTTTATGTCTTGATGATGCTTTAAATTTACATTTTGACAAAAAACAATACTCTCATTAACTGCTCAGATTTTAACCTCTTTCCAGATTTGTATTAACCTTGTTGCCTTTCCTTTTTAGTTTAAGTCTCTCATACAGAAACTTTATAGCAATTGCAGCAGTTGCAGTTTTACTAAAACTCAGCACACAGCCATTTCCAGTGTCAGAAACTGACTCTGATGAAAGACTTTGGGCAAGACTTTGGCCCAAGGTGTCCACCCAGCTGGTACCAGGACCCTGCAAGGTCCCTTCATACAGAAATGCCACCATTCCAGCTGAGGACAGCCTGTGGCCGAGAAGGCTCCATATTCCAGAGAGCTGGCAAGGACACACCTCCCAGGGAAGGCCCTGCTTCCTCTCCTTCCTCCCCATGGCCATCCAGCGTGGCTGCCCAGGGGCCAGGAGTGAGTGCAGGGCCAGGGGTGTGGAGGCTACACCATGAGGAGGCCCCCCCTGCCCGCTTGGCCTCGCCTGGACAGGCCCAGCCTTAGCCCCGCAGGTCTAGTGGCACCTGCACACAAGGTCAGCAGTGAATTGCAGTAGGTCCTTTGACCTTTTTCTGTTATTCTCAGTGAAAAAAAACCACAAACCAGTGTTACTACTTTAGACTCCTTCTGCTTGCCCTTGGGCTAACACCAGAGGTTCCCTCAGAGCACCAGTGCATCACCAGTGTGAGTCCACACCAACATTGTGAGATGCCGTTTCTGGCCCCAGTCCAGGGAAACACTCAGGCACACGCTTCCCTTTGAGACTGGCTGTATGCAAGGACCAGATCATATGATTGGTTCCCAAGAACACAGCAAGCAAAGCAGTAAAAGGAAAAATGTACATAAAAGTCAGGGCTCTGCAGCTTCCAGCACTGAGCTGTAGAGGCTGGGCGCCATCATGGGGGGAAATCCAGCTCAGTAAGGGGACTGCATGGATGTCAGTGTGGGTCTAGGGAGAAGACATTGAAATTCAGCACATCCCTCTGCAGCCTGGCTGTGTGACGCACTGGGGATATTTGGCAGATCCTCCTGTGTTAGCCCCTTTCTCTTCCTGTTGTGGTCTGAATGAATAGCCATTCTGCTTAATTTAACCTATTTTTTCTTAAGTACATACACTGACTATTTACTCTAAAGCAAGATCTGAATAGTATTTGTATAACTACAATTTTTCAGTATGTTCCAGCAATGTTGATTCATTGTGAATTCTTGGCAAGATTCTATTCAAGAAAAATCCCCAGTGTAATTATAGTTGTACAACATTAATGTGTTTTTTGCCATCGTCACAACTTATTTTGCTCCACCTGGCAATATGAATGTGAAAAGTCATGTTTTGTTGTTATAAATTATATCTGCACCAAGACGAATTACTGCAATAGTTTCATTCATATAGGTACAGGCAAGCATTAAAGAGTAGACAAATTGCTAAAAGACTCATAATATAGCCTCTTCTATATACAAATCAGTGTAGTAAACAGTTTAGGCTAGCATATCAGCAGAAGTCTGTTGCTGAAACCTGTATTGCATGTTTTTCTAGCATGGTAACAGATCAGTTCCCAATTACCCATACTTTGCACTGCAATCCTTAACACAGTACATTCCGTAATGAACAGCATAGTACAGTAGCTCAATGCCAGATTCCACTAGCAGGCGCCACCCTAAATAGAATTAAAATACCACAAATTAAAAGGAACCTTGGAACAATTTAACAGTAAATACAATTCCAGTAAGTGCTTCTCTTCTCTGTCTTGCAAATATGTTACTTTTACAGTCTTTTCTTTAATTGAAACACAGGAATGTGACAACATTCAGTGTGACAAATGGCTTCAAGATATCACATATATAAGAAATCTTGTCAGCGTTTCTTTTGAATTGCATGCTTTTGAAACATAGTTTAATATTGTTTTTCACAATACAGTGTGTCTCAAGCTCCATGTGTCATTTCATTGTCATCTGCTACTTCAGAACTTTGGCCAGGACAGCCTGAATAAAACAAAATTAATGCCTTTCCCCATCTAAATCTGAACAGGTCCTTCTGCAGATAAGTCTTATTAACTTAAGTGCTCCCTTTTACACTAGATTTTCTGATTGCAATCAAAACCAAAAGTGGAACTTTGAGGAAAAAAATAATGTATTCCAGAGAAATGTCACTATGTCAAGGCACTTTATGAATTAAGTAACTTATTAATTTTTTTGAGATAGCAAAGTATTACTATTCTTATTATTGGACCTCAGATGACATTGTGATCTAACAAGTCAGCAATTCAATCCACACCCTTAGACTTCTCTTGGTTATAAGTCTTTCTTCTTCAAGAAAATTTTTGTCTGCTTTTGAAGACCAGGTATATTCAGATATTCAACAGAAGATAAAGATCAATATATTAGATGCTTACTAAATCATATACTTTGGGGAGGAAATTATGTATTTTTTATTTTTATATAAAAATTAATTGATGAAACATTGGAGCATTGGTATTGACAGAATATATAATGCATTTATAATTATCAATGTGGTCTAGTTAATTTTTATTTTCTGATCATCCAGACAACCTGGAATGCCTTCCTCCACATATGAAGAATACACCAAGATACAGCTTTCTTTTTTAAAGCCAGCAGTACTTTCTCTGAAAAAATGTGCCTGCTCTACACAGTCTTATGTCCAATTGGTTAGTTCAAAAACCTTCAAAATCTTATTTTCTTTGCTATAAGGGAAAACTTTTATTGACGTATTTATAAAATAAAATAAGCATTTCACCAGATTTTTTGCTGAACAATGTTGGACTTCTTGTTGTAGCTGGTGAAGAAAATCTCACTGCTGTCCCACCAGGAATCTTGTAATGTAAAGTGTAAAATACTCTTGTTATTAAAAAAAAATATATTAATGATTGCTAGAGTTCAGTCTCCTTCATTAATGCAAAAATCTCCTTCCCAAGGAGTGGAGTAATTTCATTAATTATTGTCACTATGGTCTCACTGTTGCCCTATGTAGAGACATATTTTTCAGGACGGGGTGGTGTGGTGTTACTTTTATTGAACATTCCATTGCCAGTTAGTGTCCCTTGAGTTGTTTTTTAAAGTTATGTTTCTATTTTTAAAAAACTAAAACAACCAGCCAAACGAACAAAAATCCCTGTGCTTCCTTTGGATCTGATTGTCATTTCCTGCCAATACTACGCCAGAGTTTTGGAACGTTTCATGGTACCCTATGCTTTCTCCGGGGTTATCTATAGAGGGAACGATAAGGTTTTGTCACTAGGTGGAGCTTGAAGCTTCAGTCCTCAAGCGCTCATCTGCCTCATTTCCTGCCTTTAGCAGGGAGTTCCTCAACCTTTCCAATCCCGTAGCTAGGCAACTTTAAAACCTTTGGAGGTAAATTTGGTTGTATAATCTGTTGTCTGTTATAAGTATTCCTATTAGAAGCAGTTTTTTTACATATTGAGTCATGTTTGCTGTGACTGAAGTTGGTTAGTAATCAAAGGGAGAGAATAAAGGCTTTCCACATGTGGGCCTGCAGTATAACTTCTGGAGCAAATTGCTCCATGTTTGGCTCTTCTAATGCTCTACCAGAAAAAGAAGACTAATTGCAGGGTAAATATGACAGTGCTGCTAACAAAATGCTTTTTTATATTATTGTTGGGCTCTGATTGTTAATCACCAAAATCAGTGCTCTCATATGCTGGTAGACTGATAGATAAAGTAACTGTGCATCAACACCCAGCAGCCCACAGCTGGGGGTTCATCAAATCAACACAAACAGTCCTTATGTCCTAATATATTTCATGTGCATTTAAAAAATACTTCCCTTATGCTACAAGCTGTGCCAGTTCAGAAAGCTCTTGGAAACATGCAGTCTTACATATGGTTTTACATTTACTCTTCTGGTACCACATGGAGTGGAGGAGGAGCTGCCTCGTGCTAGTGGACTGCTCTGGTGTGGGAATAGCTTGACCTCACTTGGGGATCAAGAAATCTCCCCTGATTAAACCCCAAGGTTATCTCCATTGGTTAGAGCATGGTGCTAGTGGTGCCAAGGTCACAAGTTTGATCCAGGTATGGGCCATTCACTTTAGAGTTGGGTTCAATGATCCTCTGGGTCCCTTCCAACTCAGACTATTCTGTGATTACTGCTCTTAATTTGTGCCTCTTAGAGGTAGGCTGAATTTTCTTCTATCTTAGGATTACTGGAAAGATAAAGAAAACTTTCCGTAAGAACAAATTATATTTATGGCAGTAAATAATGTGCAGTGGTAAGATTAGGACTTTAACCTAGAAAGTCCTGCCTGCACACTATTGCAGGGAAAGCTTCTCCAGGCAGGCTTCAGAAGAAGGAACACATTCAATGCAAAAGGCAGAAGGCTGACTGGCACAGAGCAGAAAGCATCCCATGAACAGGGAGATGGTCAGAATATATTCTCAGAAAAAAGCATGAATGTTTAACTATTTGTGTCAAAATTGATACTTTAGCCTAACAAATAGATTGAACTATTCAGAAAATCCTGACAATAAGTAGGTGTAGAGATAGCAGTGGGAAAGCAGTGCCAGGAATTACACATGGTTTATGTAGGTATTTGGGGTCATGTTTTTGTACAACAAAAATATTGCAGCAGTCAAGCTTGTAATTAAAAGGTTTTCAACTAATAAAAACTGACCTAAAAGGGAAGCAGCTCAAGTTACCCGGCAACAATTTGCAATGGATCAAGGTAAAACTAGATAGTGCCTATCTCTAGGGAGGAAGCTCTGCTGATCTGGCAACAGATAAATTGTTCTCAGTGCTCTTTTATAATATTTGACCACTCCCTGCATCCTGTCAACCATTATTTCAATTAAAGTAAGAAGTGCTTCTTGCAGTCAGAATAAGGCGTATGTTCTCCAGAACCTTCAGTCTGTTCTTGAAACATCAATGTTCACATGCTCTTTTCTGCACATGCATTTTTGAAACTTTAGAGAAGTTAGTGTGATTGCAGAGGAAAATCTCACCATGACTAATTTCTCTAATTTACTAGTTAAAATGATGTAAATTTTGCATAAAAAATGAGGCCTGTACTGCATGAGTTTGTTCCTTTGGCATATAGTGTACTTACATACAGGTTTTCCTTTGATATCAAAGGCCCATGGGTGACAGTGCTCTCAAGATTGTACTTATGAATTGGACTTCCATCTTTCTGTACTCTCTACTCTCATATGATATCAACAACAGCTCTGACCCTAACAGGGCTGCTACTAATTATGACAAGGACAGCGCATATCGAATCATTAAGCAGTAGATGTTCTCACATTTTAAAAAATAAATATCCTGGGTTTTAGGAAACATTTTGATTGTGAAAATCCAAAGGCATCAGTACATTTGAGTGCCTAAAACTCTCCCACTTTGAAAAAGAACAATTACTTTTGAAGTTAGTTTGAAGACTTAATGTAGCTGGTCCCATATAGAAGTCAATAATAATACATACAGCAAAATTCAGGCACATTAAATTATGTTTAGAGAGGGTAGATTTTCCTAAGGCTAGTCGTGACTTATAAATAAAGTCAAAAGTCTTTCAAACATTTCTTTATAACTCCATGGGTTTCTCCACTTCTGCTTTCAGCATTTTTCCTATCTCCCTGCAGAAAGGTTAGATCATCTTTGCATTTGACCACAGAAGAAGGTATGTATAGGTGCTTAACATAAACTTAATACCTTCTCTTCCTTTATCACTTGACACTTGGCAGCTGAGGTTCTGGTTTTTCTTGAATCTGTTGAAAGACTCTTAATGTAATTTATTGGTAAGTGTGTGCCTGAATTGCTTGAATATATAGTACACTGATTTGAATCAGGTATGAATATAGCTGTACTAGAATGCTGGTCACTAAATTTGGGAAAACAATTCTCAGCACTTCACAGTTAAGTATGAAAACATTTATTGTTCAGATAGTAAATGGAAGTTGATGCATTTTATTCATGCTGCTAATAAAGTCACTTATTAAATACGTTGAAGAGATGTCTTAGCAAAGATATGAAAATATCTCTTTAAAAAAGACAGAATTTGATAACATAGCAGTGCATGTGTTTCAGATCCTGCTGGAGGGCTGGTGGAGGCAACTCTTCCCTCTAGTCTTGGTCCTCAGATTTTGATTGAGTTGTTTTTGTATAAACTTTGTACACTTCATGCAGAGACTAAGGTGAGACCTTCATTTCTTGTGTCTTTTGTTGTCTTTCCCCTATTCTGAGATTTTCTGTAAACTAACACTTTAGTAGGAGTTGGAAGCCTTTAAGATTAGAAAAGGAGTTTCAGTAGCTCCAGTCAGAAGCCCTAAGATCTCTGCTTACTACCCAGACTTCCTCTTATTTCACAGTTATTTAATCTTTGCTAATTTTCCTTTATAAAGACTGACCACTTTTTCAGTTTCATTAATTGACAAATCTACAAGTTTAGCTCTAGTTTTCACATGTCCACTTACTGTCTTAATTTTCTCCCTGTTGCCTTTACAACCCCTCACATAAAAAATGAGGACAAGAACAAAATGCAAAATTACCTTCTCACTTGGCCTAGCTTCTCACCATAGTCTTTCTACACTTCAATCTTTTGTCTCTCTTGTGAAGAAATACAAGTCTGATACCTGATTGTCTTTCAGTTTCTCCATGCAGCCCACTGCATGCATCCCATCTCCTTCCCATCCTATTTCTCCATTTCTCAGTCTCATTCAGTTCCTCATACACAATATAGTTATATGTATGTTTTCCATCCAAAGAACTGTTTTGTTTCTAGTTGCCTCTACAACTGCCTGCTGTCTTTCATCCCTTATTGCTAAGATCAACAAATATTCATGTACTGTATCTAAACAATTGAGGCCTTATACTTTTTCTTCCAGTTCTGTGCTAGATGTTCTCCAGTTTCTTGCCATGTTCTGGTATAAGTGCATGCTTGCAAGGCATACTTCACATGCTCTCACCAACAGCCTTTTAAGAACTCCATTTCTTTTCTCACTTTGGACATTGACTAATGGCAGTCTAATGCATAAGCACAAAATCAGTTAATTTGTTTCACTGATGCTTCATACTGATTATCTGCATTTAGTTTACTACAAATTAATTTCATATGCAAACTAAAATTTCTGTATCTGTGGAGGGTCAGCTCAAGCTCAACATGATCAAACCAGAGCTTATTAGTCCTTCCCCAAAGCCTCCCTCACTTCATAATTCATCCTGAGCAATACCGCATCCTGCCTGTTCAAGCTGTTAGCCTGAGCATTTTTTGCAATTCTTACCTCTTATAAGTTTTCACATTAGTTCAGTGCTAGCTTTTATTTTTTTCTGCAGAATTAAAATAATTCTGTCCATTCACACAGCAAAAGCCCCTCTTCCCATCTTGTTGTATTCATTTTTTGCTTTCAGCTGTCTCTTCCCTAGGCAGGTTTTTTCAGGTGAGCACCTACAAAGAATGTTTCTGCAAAATTGTTTCCCTGGTTCAGTACTTGGACATGTCTAAGCTTCTGTACTAACTCAAATAATTTGCATGCAGTTTCCAAGCTCTTTATAAGCTCTCCCTCACTACCTGATAATATGGGATCCTGCCTTTAACTGGTCCACAACAATAGCTTCCATTTGACTGAGAACCATTTATAACATTTTTGCATCTTTTACCTCATGCTGTTTCTCATGCTTGAGAGGCAGTCCCTATGGCCATCCAAATATGGTCATATATGCTAATATATCATCCTCTTCCAAAACTAGAAAATGTGGGGTGTGATTCAGTGGCTGAAACTACCATCTGTCTTGCTGAAGAATATTGTCTCCTTGTTTCACTAATGTTATCTCCTTTTCATCTTTTCATTCTGAGCTGGAGAAAGGTATTGTTTTGAGCTTGTGTTTGAACAGCATCAAGCACAACTGGGATATGATCTTGGGCCAGGACTCTTACAATACAAAAAAAAAAAAATAGTTGTGGTAATATATTTTTATGCCAGAAAGTAATCTCAAGCCTAATTCCTTGTCCTTGTGGGGAACTGTGTGCCATAAATAGACATGTGAAAACTGGAGAGTTTTAAAAAGAAATGGCTTAGGAAATAGATTTTGTCCTGAGAAATCAAAGGGAGAAGCATCGATTTTGTTTTGTTGTTATATCTGCATTCTGCATGTTTGAAATTGCAAGGCTGCAGAGGAAGTCTAGCTTCCTTTATATTTCCTGTTTTGCTGATATCTCAAATTGCGTAGAGTAGCAGACCTGACCAAGCAAAATGTAATGAGAAGATCCCCTTTCTGGTGATAAACATTATAAGCTTTATCCTTTCCATGAGAAAAACTAATATTTAGATGATTTATTGTCTTCTGAAGGTTTTTTTGTATATACCATGTTATTCACATTACTATGATTATTAAATCATTGTGTTGAAAGTTAATTTCATTTTCACCAAATTTTGTATTTACATTGGTAAATGTTAGCTACACACATCTGATTCTAAAATGGAGGAAAACTAACTAGCTTATATAGACTGACTATCCTATAGTGGGTAGAATCAATAATTTTGAATATATCAAATACTCAATGAGCTACGTATGAATTATAGATCACCAACTATTCATAAAAATGCATCCAGAGTAAAATTTCAAATTATGAACACCATCTAAAGTTGCAACTTATCTACAAGAAAATCTGAGACTGAATGTGTGCCTATCTGCATGTTTTTATCATTTACATAAATCCTTGCTAATGAGGTTGCATTTATGAGTAACAAGAATAATCTCAACACTACTTTCCAGGTGTATTTAAGCATGCCATCTTGTGTTATGACATGTTAAAGACTTCTATTTTAATGGTTCTAAATATGGAAAATTAATATTTAATTCTTTTATATGTATATATTTATCTGTGGTTATGGGGAAGTCTAAATTAATTTACTTTTTTCCAGAAAGGGGCAAAAATACAAAGTGCTCATATCATCCTCTTGACAAGTTTCTGTGTGTCAGAGCTGCCCAAAATACATACTGCATTCACCATGATTTATGCTATTAGCGTATTTATACAGAGAAAACTTTACATTTAGTCACATCTTGCGCCACCAGGACAACCCTTGGGAAAGACATATGTCATTTAAGTAAAACCTTATAAAATGAAGGCCTTGTTGCCTTTGTAAAATTATGGCTCAGGCCTGTTACTTTGGCTAGAGAAGGACTGTGAGAAAAGTCCATGAGAAGAAAAAAAATTAGTTTTTACCCATGGGAACATAGTATCAACAGAAGCATGAAAGTTAAACAGTAGAAGGAGAAAACAGCAACGTATCTGCACCTGTTATTTTTCTGAATGCTTGAATGCTTATGCTATAGGTAGCCAATGGTAGTATATTGAAGTTAATAATAGCCAATGAGTCTATTGTAGTAGTTTAGGAGCCAATGAGTCTGTAACACGAATGATAACAAACAAAAGGTGTATAAAAGAAGCTGCTTTGTTTAATAAATGGCTTTTTGGCCCTTGAAAGAGGCACCGTCCGTGTGTGTCGTGACTGCCCCAACAGCAACAAAGACATTTTTTACAGATACTGTGGAACTGTCAAGCATCATGACAGAGAGGCATAGGTTATAATCAATTGCTTTTGAATTGCTCCTCTATCTTCTTTATTCACTGTTTTCCCTAGAACTGAGTGCAGGAGTGAGTGGAAAAGAGGATTGTAGCTTCCCTTTGTTTGTGACTCAGAAGCGCAGCTAGTGTTTAGCTGTCATATTTCCCTCATATTCCCTGCTTTCTTATTAAATATCTTCAAATGGTAGATTTTGAAAATATATAAACAGATGATATCATGCCCAGAAATTACCAAGCTCGACAATTTTAGGCATAGCAACCTTTAATGATTCCTGGACAGACAACTTGGCAGAAAATAGTAGCTGGTTTGGATGTTTCAGAAATAGAACCAGTTTGTAGGTCATTACTCAATCAGAAAAGTTGAAAGGGTTTAGTAGAAAGGACAGATGCCATGAAAATAAAGGACACATGTATTTATCATTTTAATGTTTTTATTATGGTGAAAGAAGTTTGTGTCATCATCTTTCCTGTGTGAGAAGACACTTAATCTAAAATTTTAGAGGAAACTTTCTAAATCCACAAGAATAAATGTAAAGATTATGTGGGATATTTCTAAAAAGATTTTCAGTAACTTAGGTGTGCTATAGCAAAAAAACCAAAAATTGAACAATTGTGCATCTTCCTCCGTATAGAAATCTGGAAAAAAATTTCACCTTCCTACCACTTGACATTCAAATTTATGAGAGTCTTGAAAGCATGAGTGAAGTTAAATTTTTCTTTTCTGTCAATGAAAGACAAAATGCTTACTCATTAATCAGTATAAGCAATTTTTCCAAGATTGTCTCAAGTGCTTATCAAAACATTAAGGTTTGACAGTGCTAACTAATTCTCAAATGTTTTGTCTCAAGTCAGATAATTTCTAGAAACCAGAATATATTTATCAGAAGTTTTTTCAGTTCTCCTATTCAGCCAGTTTTCACTATCACTGACTAAAAGGACAAGAAGATCACATGTCCTAGTATGAGTTATGAACTTGGTTGATGTTTCAACCAGAGAAGCTTTTGTCTGCTAGACCTTTGCTTTTACCAGGAGATCATATGGCATATGATGCATATACAATTTATTTAACAAGGAGCTCTCACACTACAGGAATCCTCTCATCTGAGGAACAATTGTAAAAAATAAACAGAGATTCTTTAGCCTAAATGCCATCTGAAAAATCATCTACATTTTTGGTTATCTGAGCAAATTCATTCAAGGTTCCTGTATACATTATAATGCCCTCACTATGATTTAAAAATATCCTAGCAAGTTTGGAAGGAGATTAAAAAGGGATAAAAGTGATAATTAATAAATATTAGAATAGATAAATAAAAATTAATCTTGTGGTGAAGTGAGAAATATGTCTAAATTGTGTTAGTTTAACTGCATTTGTTTTTGCCATTATATGAATTTATTGTAGACGTACAGCGATGATGAGAGATGTGTACCATATTCCCCATACAGTGATATTAGACCAGCTGATGAATATACTTTTTACCACACTAATCTTGTAATACTTTCATGTTATTTCCTGCAAATATAGCAGTGGAATAGCCCCTTTTTTCAGTATTACAAGTACTCTAATAAAAGGGCAAATATAATAACACAGTATTTAAAGTATGACTGGCACACTTAACCTTCATTCAGTCTATAACCAGTACAGCTGTTACAGGTGGAGGGGAGGGGTTAAAATGTGGATCACTAATGTGTGTGTCCTTGACATTAAGTAAGGAAAATGGCTCCCTGTTCAGGAGTGTTGGCAGGCACTAAAGATCTTGAATGAAAATTAATCTTTTCTTAAGGCAAATTGAAAGCTTGTTTTAAGGAGGTGACGGAGGACAGAAAGACTGTTGTAGAATTATGGTGGAATGTGATCCTCTCCAAATGTCTCTATACCTGAAGTAGATGCCAAAACAGAAAATAAGTCAGTGCTTTACAGTTTTAGAAGATCAGGTCTGAGCTGATCTGGTCTGAGCTAGTCTGACCACATCTACCACATCTGACAGCAACTCACTGCTGTTAAGGTTCATGTTATATAACTTAGAACTGCATAGAGTGATGGGGAAGGTGGGCAGTGCATCATTAACGGTGGATCATTTGGATTTTCTTTGACATCCATATAATATAACAAGTCCTACATTTGATTTTAGTGGTATATAATTTTGGGGCTACCATTAGATCGTCACGTTCGAGTTCTTATAATCAAGACATCATAATTCTTAATTTTTATGCATGTATTTTCACTCTCATAGTTAAAATGTGTAAGTGCACTTCTAGCTTAATAGTCCATTTTTAAATCTAGAAATTATTTAGTTTTCTTCCTCAGATTAAATAACTGTTTAAAGTTAGTATTGTCTATCAATGTACTTTTTTCACATCACAGCCATCTCTTTTCTCCAGCTTCTAAGTTAAATTGATTGATAGATTAAATGTATTATTTTCAGTCATGTCTCTTACAGCTCAGCTAATTTTTCATGGATTTTTCTTTGTACTCTTTCCAATTTGAAAATATATATCCCACAATATACTACGCATGGGCAAACAGAGCAATCAGATGTGGCCCAAAAAGGCTTATCTGTGAGTAAGTAAGAGCTAGGTATAAAAAAGATGCAGTGTAAAATTAGTGTACCTTTCTGATTTCAGACGTCTCAGCACTAAGGAAATCTTTTTCTATTTATTCATTTGAATTTTTGTTTATTTATTTAAATGGCTCTTTTGGAAGAAAAATGCTGCAGTTAGCCATTGTAGATAGACAAGAACAAACCAAGATCTAATAGTGAAGCCTAAAGCTTGGTTGCAGAAGTTGTAAATCCCTAGATACCACAGTCAACTTGGTATCGCAATATTTGCACTGCAAGTAGTAGTCGAAAAGGGATTGTTAATTTGGAGCGGAACACAGGTCCCCCACTGCCCATGGTAAGGGTGTAAGGGGTTTCAGCAGTCCAGGTTCCTAGGAAACTATGTAGATCTCAGAACATTCAGATCTGCCAAAACGGAGCCAATAGTACTATAATATGGTGAGAAGAGACAAGGTGAAAGAGTTGGTTTCTTTTTCTGTTCAGTTCATCCTGCATAACTGAATTCGGTTGGAAATTCATTATCTAGTTATTTACTTTATCATTGGTGGATTAATTTCTTCCAATACTGCAATTATATATATATATATATATGCACACCTTTACAGGGAAATTTAATAACCCTGCTAAATATCCCCAGTAAGTGGTTCCTTTGCAGACTGCTTTAACCTAAAGTGCAGAGTTTATCCAGGATTGTTCACTCTCACTGAAGCCTTCCATGTTTGACACATGTAAAAATTGCTTTTGATGGATGATCTAAGGTAGTTCTCTTGATAACATTTGAGGAGACATTTTACTGGCATCTGAGAGGTATTGCTTACTGTGTGTTCAGTGTTAGTGAAAGCAAGGACAAATTGAGAAAGAGTATCTCAGAGTCTATCAAGGCCTTATTGGTACAAAGATGGCTTTACAGTTTTCATATGTCTGACTGCATAAACTGGGCCCTCCAAGCAAAAGAAGAAAAACAGATGCTCCATTCTGAAATGTAAAATTGCTACCACATTGTGAAAACATAAGGAATAATATTTTATTCAACTACACAATTTTATACATTAACATATCAGAAATGTTTAAAAAATTAAGGTGCGTACTTAAGTTAATTCAAGGCTAAAAGAGGTACAGAGAAGATCCTATGCTTCCATGTTTGACTTGAACAAGAAACAGCACTGCATCTTTGAGAGTACAGATGTTCATTCTATTTCATTTTGAGGGCAAAGATCATGAGGCTAGAAAATACACAGAGTATTTGTGGCATCTCTGTTAGAAAACCAGCTGTGTGTGGTAATAAAGATGCAGGAAAAAAAAAAAGATTAACGAAGAACAAATAAATGGGAGACAATATCATTAGCTAGATTGCCTATGTAGTGAAGAATAAATACCAAGTATAAGGACCACTAGCATAACCAGGCACAAATACAGTCCTATTATGATTACATCTATTTATCACTGTGATTAATGTGTTCTAACCAGTTTTTGAGTAACAGTAGGCCTTCTTGGCCAAGTTGATTGTTATCAGATGGTCTTCAAGATAGCAGCATGTAATAGATTTGCCAAAAGATTGCCTATGGCTCTGTTGTAAATGTGTTTTAATGCCACTCTGCAAAAGATTCAGTGGTTTACACAAGCTGTCTGCCAAATTGCAACTCTTTTTTCTACCTTATGCATTCTGAATATTTGGATATCCATTGACAATCCAAACAAAAGGTTCAGACTGGAAAGATACACCATGCCATTGTCATGTTGCTACTCTTGATTTAAGCAAATTGTTTGACATACTGGTAGAAGAGGCTCTGGATATCAAACAAGAAAAAATAATGTGGATTTTTACAGAGAAATTCAGCCCATAACATATTTCTAACATTACGCTAACCAACAGAGAAATGTTATCATGTATTGTAATGCAGCTCCCATAAAAAATCTCTGATAATCCCCATTTGCTCTTAAAATCAGGCATTAATGCAATCTTTCCATATGATGGTATTTTCATAATCCATACAAGTTATGCTTCCCGTGAACAATTCAAGGATTAAAATTAAACAGAACAGGTTGTAAAATTGTGTATTTGAGGAGAAAAACATTTCATTTTTATGACTTTTCACCAATATAGCATGCAGCAGCCTTGTTAATATGGTGTGCAGCAGACCAAATTAAAGATGCAGATGAGTAAGGCAAAAATGTCTCACACACATGTTAATTACCTTTATTAAGTTGAATATTCCACAAATGCTCCAAAATATTTTCTACATAGAATAACAGGAAAATGTCTGGCACTCTTCTCTCCACTCCTGAAAGGAATCAAGTTCTCCTGTGCTTAGTGTAGTTACTAACTGAACTTGGAATTGGCATCTACATTTGGCATAAAGAACATGCATTTATATACATGTGTATGTACACTTACACACAAACTCATATGTACACACACAAAAAAATGGAGGAATGGGGCAGGTATTATAAATCATAATCAGTCTGGAGTGGGACTGTGGCAGTGCAGTACTTTTAGGATTTGTTGTAAATCTCCCATTTGACCCAAAAGGCCTTACTTCATTTAATATCAAAATCTTTATTTAATTTGTTACCTTAACATTGTTCTGTATTAATAACTGGAAAAATGATCCTTAAAAGCACGAAATACTTATTAAAATGGGGTAATTTGGACTATTTCCAAATGTATTCCAATAAACATTATTGCTCTAATAGGTATAGTCTTGTTCTATAGGACTTTATTATATTATGAATTTACCAGACATTTTCTCAAGGGGTAATAAATAAGATTCAGGAAGGCATTTTCTCTGTGTTAAATTGTTCTGATTAATAACATCTATCCATTGCCAAAGGTTAAATGTAAAACATAGTAAGATAACTCTCTTTTTTCAAATCTGAAAGTATAATACCATGTTTTCCAAAGCCATGAAAAAGGCTGTTTTGTTTCTTGGTGGTTTTTTGCCACATGTAGCTTTGGAATAATTACAGATTAATCTGTAGCAATTTTTGGTTCTGGAAATACAACATGGTGTCATCAGACTTCTAGCATGTTGGTGGGGGATCACATAGGCGGACTGTAGCTCTTCCAGTGAATGCCGAGAGATTAGTTACCATTTAGATAGGTCTGGTCCAAGCCATTCGAGGTATGTTTAAAAGAGAACAGCACTTTTACCTTATGTATTATATCTATTTGTGAAAAAAAATACAAGGGCTCTCTTGAAGAACTAACTAACATTTTTTGCGCTGCCTAACAGGCTATCACTGTCTTTTTACTCTGACACAAAGTTTAAGTGCAAGTTAGAGTGATTCACATTGTCTTTCTGCATCCTGAATTCCCTCTATGTAAAATGGTGATGATACTTCATTTCACCCACACATAACTTAAACTCCAGGCTGTTCTAGGCAGGACAGTATTATTACAGCTTTCAACAAAATTGCACCACTTTTTTTTTTTCCAGTATAACTGATAGATCATTTTTTTTAACTGGATTAATTAAATAAATGAATGAAAATAGAATGCATCCCATCTAATTTTAGTAATCTAAATTTAGGCATCGAGTCTAAGCAAGTCATCTTCATTTCTGTCATAAATGAAGAGAGGTAGAGACCCCCAAAGGGTGATTCATCCCATCCAAAGATAAGTGTCTAGCATAGGTGGAATGAATCGCCATCTCGCCCTTTCCCTGCCCCTACCATGAGCAGAGACAGCTTGTTGACTACGTATGTACCTCTTCACAGCTTAAAGTAGTTGAAAGAACTGCATTTTTTAATATATTTTTTTAAATACCATGATTAATCTTTCTCAGAGTCATTTCTAGTAAATATAAACCCAAAGAAGAGGTTCACCAGCTTCATGTTTCAGATGACACATGGTTAACATTTAAGTGTATCAAGTGTTGACATGAGAAATGTGTACTGCTTTGTGGAAATGGAATACAATTCTTTGAGGGACAGCATTAACTGTGATGGATATCCGAGTTTAGACCCACTTTATCTTCACTTGCGTTTTTGAAGAACAGAGGTCAATACAGCCAAGTATATTTTAGACCTTTATTTCTTTTCAGATTCATTTAAAACTCATCCTAGTTGTAAAGGATTAAACTACTAGCATTACTGAAAATCTTCACCTACTGTGTTAGTCAGTAAACTATGCTTATAAAAATTAGTTGATGCATCCACCTAAGGTACAAAATTTGGAGCTGCATTTTCAAGATGTCTGCTGGCAGGATTTCTTAGGTATAATAATTTTGGCTGAGTTGTTGCTCAGTGGTAATTTTATGTTAACAGCAAGTATCATGATAAAAATGTTTTTGCATTATAAGAAATAAAGAACTAAAATATTTTTATTGTTTAACTGTATCAAAAACTATAAATAAGTAATGCTATATTATCCAATCGTAAAAGCATATTCAATACACTAGAGGACAGTTTACAGCAATTGGTGTGCTGGGTGTATGAGCATTTATATTTTTGGCACTGGTATGTTAGCAGTTTTAAGCTCATACTTTTTTGTATATCTCAGTCTGTTACTAAAACATAGAAATGTATTTCTTTGAAAGGAATGGACACAGTTGCATTTCTAAGCTTCAGGCTTCTGTTGGGTACTGAAAATGCAGTCACTGCCACAATACTGAAATTCACTTTTGCTTGAGTTATCCAGCCATAACTTGTGTGTATCACTCCAAAGTTTGCCTCCAAATTCCTATCTGAGCTCTTGCGTAAGTGCATCATGAAATAGAGTTTTTGCTTAGTGATAATTATGTGGAATCAGTTTCATATCTGCTAATAATAGCTAATAAAAGTATACGTTTAGTCAGTTGTCAAATCTCTACAGACATACTGAAATCATGGCAATGCCTGCCATTTCTAGAAGAGATGTAATAGCTCCTATTGCCCAGACTCTAAAGTATGGAATCTGCTCCCTTTGCATGAACATCTTTGACCTACAAAAGATCTAAAAAATTTATAGTTCAAAACCTAAAGAAAAGAAAACTAAACAGAGTTACAAGAAACAAACCCCTAATGAAAAACACCATACCATAATACAAAGGCCATACAGTCCAAGTCAGTGCTCTCTGACCCTGAAGACATCATACTAATTTCTGTGTGTGAGCCTTGCCTTGTTCAGTTCTTTCTCATAGACTGGGTAAGACTTTTCATTGTCAAACCTAAGACAGCACACAAGGAATACAGAATCACAGAATATTCTGAGTTGGAATGGACTACAAGGATCGAGTCTAGCTCTTAAGTGAATGGCCTGTAAAGGGTTCAAACCCACAACCTTGGAGTTACTACCATGCTATAAGTGTAACTTACATTTAATTTCAAACATGAGAATATGTGCAGCCATAGATAGCAAAAGCTTGTGCATGAGGATTTTGTATCCCACAAAACTGTTTCTAGTTAGCTTAAAGCACGTTACATAGAAACTTACTTCCTGTGTACAGAACTGTCATGTACTCTGTGTTAATATTCTTTTTTCATTCTTTAAATATTTATTTGGAGAGGCTTCTCACCACTGCTGGGTTTTTTGATCTACTGCTACATTCCTGAAGCAAATATGATGTGAGGTCTTGCAGCTCTTTTTCCTGTAAATATCAAACACAGCCCAAGTTCCATGGCTTCCTGTACCTTTAAACAGTACTAAATGCCAAACAAATGCTTCATATTATCCAGATGTGTCATGAACACTCTTCCCTCTCTGATCCAGACTCATTCCATCAAGAAAACAAATAGCATGGGGAGACTTCTAATGACACTGCTGTACTCTTTCTCTACTTATGCTTGCTTTGTTTACTCTTTTTATTAATTCATATATTTCTAGCAGCAGGTAGAGGATTGGTAGCGGATACCAGTAATTCCCTAATGTCCAAGTCTGAGCTTTGAACAGCAATTACCATGTTTTCAAGTGAATTGCTGTCTGCTTTGAATATGCTGTTTTCTTTCCTCACGTGAGATTGTTTGGCCATCTGTTGCTTTTGATTTATCTTTTTTCAACTCTCTCTTTAATGCTGTGAGAAGATATTTATGGAAAGTTTATTCATCAACATGTTTTTCTGTATACGTTTCAGTATGTGTTTCAGTATGTGTTTCCCTTGCACCATCAACACTAAGTGCTCCTCCAAATTCAGATTTCAGCTTGCAGCAAGTAATTCTTTTTCATAAATTTTATGTGTTGAGTTTTATGGATGTTTAACATGCAGCTTGTTTCTCTAAGAGTTAAATCAGTACTATCACCTACAGATTACCAAAAAGGGTGATGCAGGAGGAGTGGTGTTATTCATGCAAATACTTAATGGTATACAGTAATGTCAGTCTATTGAGAATCTTCACTGTCTTCTCCCATGTTGTTTTTGTTCTCTCATCTTGGTGTACAAAACCATGATAAGGATCTAGCCATCAGTTTCTTTGGTGTGGCTTTTTGTACTTGTGCATTTCCACAGTGTACTCTGCTTAACTATCTCACCATGAGTTCTTCTTCCCTTCCTTCCAGAAAAAAACATAAAAACATTTAATCCCACTTGCTGTTGAACTGGTTGGAGCCTTTCATTGTCTGTGTCTAGCCTAAAATATGCTCCAAAGCTTGCCCAACAAAATCCTGGACCTGCAGCTATTCAGATCAAAGGCTGGAATGTGCTGTGGTTTCTAGTGTATACACCTGTTTCTTTCCTAAGGAAACCAAAGTATGGACAAAATGGAAAGAGAAAGGAAGGGTTATTGTTGTTGAACTCATATTTGTGAACTGAGTCATGAATTTTACGTGTCTTTTGTGAACGTGTATCTGCTAACCCCACCTTTGCTGTTCAACTCTATAATCATGGTACAAATTACGTATATTTTATGCTCTTCAAAAATAATGAAACAACAATTAAGAGAATGAATACTGGCAAAGTTGTATTATGGGATCAAGTTACCATTTTCCACCTTGGAAAATCTGTGTACAGGCTTTACATATAAGAAGCCTCCCCTACACTATGCTATTAACTGGACTTTATCACTGTCAATATTACTAATTGCCTGTCCAGTTCCTGAACTATGTGAGATTTATAAATTCAGTTCTCTAGTGTATTTTCTCACCTTTTACTCCATCTCAATTTCCAAAGGATATTTGCTGATCAATGGAACAAAGGTAACATTTCCTTTTATGACAAAAGTGAATAGGCAAGTATCAATTCTGAGTCACTGTTACGTATTCCTAGAAATAATTAAATGATATAAATTTGTGTTCTAAATTAAAGGTTTGCATCCTTGTGAATTCTCCTTTACCAGGTATTCAATAAATATATGTGTTCTCATTCTGCGAGGAGCAGCACCTTTATAAAGCTCTGGCATAAGCCATTGAGAATGGATTGTTTTGCAGAGATGCAAATTATACAATATACACTAGTAAGAACTGAGTCAGTTAATGAAGCAAACATCCTTCAGTTCCTTGGTTCTTAGTAATTTCTGAACAGGATGTCATTAAAAAAAAAGTATTCTGAATGCAAAAGTAGACCAGTTGAAAGACCTAACATAACAAGGAAAACAGATTTCTTGGGATGATGAAACATGAAGCAGTAAGTTGTGCCTAGTCAAAGTCACCAAATGAGCAACCTTGGAGTATTAGTATACAGAAATATTCAATAGACATGGGGAGTTAGTTGTAACAAAAATGCTGTCTTGAAGCACTCAGAGGCAATAAAGTAATGCTAATGTACTGGACTGTACAAAATGAAATTGTCCATGATTAACTTCAAATTCAGGCTGTAGTATCTTCCTTTCATCAGAAGTGGGGACCAGTATTTTATGCACGTAGGCATTCTTAGTAATTAATTGTCAATGTACTCACAGAAGAAGCCAATGACTTTGGCCTTAATCCCTGACGCTGGAAAGTTTCTCTATTTATTGTTCCTATTCCTCTTTAATTTATAAGAGGGCGGTGTATTTATAGAAAAATGCTAGCCCAATTACCAAATGGTAAACTGTGTCCAAAAAAGATTCTTCTTCTAACCTGAAAAAGAAAGGTGTGATTTGCAAATTTAATACAAGGATGGGAGAGATTTTATTATTCCGGGTGGCCATTCTGGAGTATAATAAAAAATCTAATTTTAAATAAGTCTATAAAGTTTGTTGAAGCATGGACTGTGACCACAAGAGAGGCTGTTGAGAAAAGGTTTCTGGAGTTAGTAGCTAAGATTATTCATACCTGGTAGTTGTGCAGTATATTTCTATCCCCTTCAGGCTGTTTAAAAATAATCTGAATATTGTGAACCGTTCTTTAAATGTATCAGATTACGGTTTCTTGAAACAATGAAAAAACACTCAAATGTAGAAAGTACATAAATTCAGATTCAACCTGGACAGAAAATGGTATCTTGTTCACCATGGCTATGGACACATATAAAACAAAAAAAAAATCTAATGGTTTCTTGTGATCCCAAGGGTTGACCCTACAGGAGCATGTTATGTGTATTGGTTGGATGCTGTAATTACAAACAGCAACAGCATCCCAAGAGGTAATGACAGGTTTCCACGTGGCTGTTGCTTCAACATAACATGTTTTAAGACATGTTCTCTTAGAAATAGGAGACAGTGAAGGGGAGAAACTCATAGTTTCTTAAGTAGGATTTTAAGCAGGCAGCCTCCAAAAGCAGGCTGAGATACCTGTAGATCAGGACATCATACTGTTAAAATTAATGACTTTACCAACATCTTGAAAATTATTCTTGGATGTGTAGTGACCTTAATATATGTCCTGTATTGTGATCTTCTGTGTTATTGTAGATTTGACGATACAGGATATTTCTCATGGTGACGGAAGGGAGGTGCAAAAGAGAGTTGTTTACTGTAGCTACTTTATACCAGCTTTGCCAAAATATTCTTTCTAAAATCTTTTCAAACACCACACCTGTCTGCTAGGAAACAGAGCAGAGATTCCTTTTTTTTCCTTCACTATGAATAAGCACAATGGGGATTTTAAAAAATAAATTATGTCATGACTTCCTGCTTTAGATGATGACTATTAAATTTTCCTTTTTTCTTGCAAGTGTCATAATTCCTTTGGAATAGATCAGCTGTGCAATGAAACTATTTTATCTGAAGGACATGAGACATTCAGAGCTGTAGTAACTTACTTCAAAGACTCAGGCCTTATGATCATAACTAATACTTACAGTATTTAAAATTGTTTATTATTCCTCAAAGCATTTGAAAATTCTTCTCATTGTAAACAATATGACAACCTTCCTTCGTTAAAGTTCACAGCAGCTAAACTCCTGCTCAATCAAATTTTCCCTTAAGTTATTAAGCTGCAATTTTAAACACACATTGCAGCAAAGACTGCATTACATAATGTCTCCCTCAATCTTACTACTGTAACTATGAGACAACACCTATTCAAAATATGAAGCAGGAAACTTTGGGGTTTTTCTCTGACAATGTAGCAGACTGGAGAGAGAAGTCTAAAGTTTGTCTGTTTAAGGGTGTGATCTGCATCTCTAGTTACTAATTTAGCATCAAACAAGATGATGGTTTAATTAGAAGCAGCACATTGCCTTTGATAAACAGATGTTCCCTTTATTTAACTGCTGCCCACAAAGTTAGCACAAACAGATTTTTTTTCTTTGTTACAGACTGTTAATTTCCGGCCCTTGGTCATTGTGTTCCCATAATCAAAACATTCCCAATTAATATGTATTGCCATAAATTTATTAATTCATCCCTGCATGTCTCCATAATTTCCTTAAAGCACTTCAGCTAAGAAGCTGAGCTTCTCTGTCAAAGCTGTGTGAGTAACCGTCCAATAAAGCCACACCTAATTGTCAGTGGACCAGGATTTGGGTAAACATGGGCCAACCCAGCACTCATGTGTCTGGTGACTTGGTAAACAATGAAGCATTCAGAATTTTAGGGTCCTACCTACTGTGTGAATACAACCCCACCTTGCTATTATTGCTGTAACAGCAAGGTAAACAAAAACTCAACATGCAATTCAAAAGAGCTGCCATTGGACCTACTTAAAAATAATTCTGTGCAATTCTCAACAGGTTGCTAAGCAAATAAAGGCTCGGCTTTGTTCTACTTCTCTAGCCTCTAGGTAAATAACAAGTGTAGAAAAGCACCCACAAGTTAATAAGCAAATAAAGCTTTTAACTTTTCAAAAATTATCTGGTTTAGATACTGTAGCAGATGTTATCTTGAATGTGTTACTGATTGCACCAGTTTATGAAGAATGCTTTGCTTTATTCTATCAGGTTATATTTTATCTTTATGTATCTTTGAGAGCTAAAGATGTTTAACTTTGAACTTAAGCTGAAAGAATTACTAGATGTACCCTTAAAAATGGATATTTACCATTTCTTTATTTTTTCATTTCACTTCAACTGCTATCCATGTATAGCCACAACATTCATGTAGGTCAGGTTGTTAACACTTCCTAGGCATGGATATGAACAAATGTCCTTAAAATGTAGTTTGTTGATCACTACCTCCGTGGATTTGGTTAAACATACCTTTGTGATTGCTGTGTTCCAGATTTTCAAGCCTCAGCATCTAGCACACAAGTTATGTTTGAATAAGCTCTCTTTTCAATTATAGCTTTAAGGCTTCACAAAACCTCATTGGAAATTCTGCCATCCCAGGTTCAAATTCTTTATTCACATTCACTGACAATGCTTATATCTAGTGGGCAGAAAGATTTCCTCTCAAGCACTCCATCCACCCCTAACTAAGAGCATTCATTTTAATAGCATTTCTTGTAGGTACATAATAGTATAGTTTTGGTTATTTTGTGCTCGTGAATGGTTAAATATTTATGACCTGATCTTTTCAGCAGCTGAGCATCTCCTTGAAGGTGATGAATGCCATTGCTTTGATCAACGTGCTACTTAAAACTTGCAAAGATGAACTGCTGCTGTAGTTGTGCTTGCTTTCACAAAATACTTAGGCCATGCAAGGGACTATAAGAGTTTCTTACTTTGCCTTTATTTCCCTGAAAAAACACACAGCTGGAGCCTATGAGTGAACTGTTACAAATGAAGAGTTCTACCTATCCTAAATCCTGTATTTATTTACACCAATGGGACTTCTTGTTTGAAAAAGGGCTGGTAACAGAAGCATTTCCAAAATTAAATTGTAAGATTTTCCACATGACTGTAAGAGGTTTTTTTCATGAGTTCCCTTAACTAAAAGTATTAGAAAGGAAATCATACAGGCTGTAGGAACCACTGTGAGTCAAAAAAACTACTGGGAGTCTTAGAACTATAATACACACATTAGAATCAAGCAATCACAGCTATATGGTAAGAAAACCAATGATCACAATAGCAAATAGCTCTGCTACTGCAAACAAACTGCCCTTTCATTACATAAAATTGTATAGATAAGTAAATTAGGCCACAAGTAATAACATAGTTCAGTTGTAATACATGATACATTTCCTGCACCACTTTTGCTATACAGCTCTAGTTTCTCTGAGAAGACTATTCCAAAGTCTCATTTTAAAGAAATGTTGATATTTTATATATATAGAGATATTTTTATACATTTATATAAGCTTTGAATATAAGCAAGGTCTGTTTGGAAGCAGACAATTAAGGAAAAAAGCTCTCAATGTTGCCTTTCTAATATTAATTATGAAAACAGAGTAGAGAATTCTCTATTAATAGGCTGATTCCCACTAGACAGTAGCCAAAGAAGGAGACTCCTTTCCTCTAGTTGGAAAAGACAATATGACACCCCATAGCTTGCTGGCAGTTTACCCCTGCATGGAAGAACTCAATCTATGGTCATTTTAAAATGGCCTTCTTTCTTAACAGACAGGGAGTTTGGCCCAGAAAAAGACTGAAAAAGGTGCACAGATCAAGGGCTAAACTATTTACCTTTTCAACTAGTACATACTAAAGAACTTGTTTAGCGAACAGATCAGTCCTAGGTGCATTGCAGTTCTACTGTCATTTAGGGCTTAAGTGAATGTATGGATTTACAGATGGTTTGCATCCACTATATGATTTTTGTCTTTAATTTGCCAGCAAGCCTTGGTTCTGTTTTGGAAGGTGACCAACTTATAAAATGTTCAACCTATAATATGCCCATCTAGGCCGTATTTTAGCTTCACTTTATGCTTTTGGCTCCTTTGGCTTTTAGAGGCAGGAAAATATTGCTCGATAGGAAGGGTTATTTTTCGGTTGCCAGAATTCCTTTGCAGTTTTAATGGAAAGAAGCAGAACTTTTTGGGGGGAGCCAAAATCTCATTTCCATTCCACTCTCATACAGCCACTGTTGTATCTGCAGGGCCTGCAGAATGTAACTGCTGCGGCAGGGCAAACAAAGGCGCCATTCAGCGTGGAGAGCAGCTTCCCTTCCGCACCGCGCTCTGGCCACGGCGAGCTTGGCTAGAGCACGCTATCTGACCGACACAGGATTCTCTGCCTGAACAAAACTCCCCAAGGACACCCCTTTGGCATCCTGAATTAGTCCAGTGGGATGAAGACTTCCTTTTTAGCACTGGCGTGAGCGCTGAAACACAGCTGTGCCTTGCTTTTGTTTCCCCGCTCTTTACATACAGACGTATTCTTTGGGATCATACTTCACAAAAATATTGCTCATTGGAGCTCAGGTGGCTGGTTCCACTACCCCAACTGTGTGCTGGGATGGTACGTTCCGAAGTTACAGAAGCTGTAAGAGGACATTGTTTCTAATCTGCCGCCTCTGGGATCCCATCGCAGGGGTCATTTCCTGACTTTTATCTCATTTCAATCCAGTCCCTTGAAAGTTCCCACCCCCTGTAACTTTGTAAACTAAGTAAATAAGTGATGTATTTTCCCATATTCCTCGGTTATGCACATAAAAGAAATTACTTTAGTTTACCATTTTGCTTAAGAAAATTAATACAGAGGCAATTGCTGATTTAAATAGTTAAACTAGGATTAAGTTATAAACTGTCTGCAAGGAAAGGAACACCTTATTCATAGTGTTGGTTCATTTTCAGACTTCAGGCTGATGAAAAGTACACAAAAAATGTTAAAGTTTCATAAAAAGCTTAACACTTCTTAGGAAGAGTTCTATCAATCTTCAACACATCTTTTTTTTAAAGAGCAAAACCAGGTCACAACTTTCATTTTCAAGCCCTAGATTACATAGTACCCATACTAGATTCAAAAGGCAGGCTTTTCTTCATAGATAAACAACAGATATGGCTGACAGAGGTTAGGCCACCATGACTACTAGCACCATTTCAACACAGTCACCATTATGAGCTTTGCCAGTAGAACATTGAAAGCCAGTGATTAAAGAGAAACAAGCTAAGATTAGTTCATCAACTTTATTCCTAATGAAATAGCATTGAAGCAGTGGAAGTTTATATCATGGATTAATAAGGCCCACTATATCTGCAGTTTACTTCTGTATGTCATGAACAGATATGGCAGAAATATTTTCCCAGATAAACCAGTTTAGCACCAATGACTTCAGGGACGTACCCTTTATTTAAATCACTATGATCAGTACAATTGAATGTACAGTACAGTTCTAATTTGAGGATAATGCAGGCAAACCTCTGATTTCTGTAGTATGTTGTGTTTCCTCCTTTCTTTCTCAAAGTAAAACTATTTTATTTATAGTCATCCACAAAATGTGGACTTCGGTAACAGATGAGTCACAAAGGATTGGTAGTTCAGTTCAGATACACATCCAGAAGTTTAGCAGTTTCCAGAGTTTACCTGATCTCATCCAAACTTCTCCAGCTGGGAAATTAGATGGCAATTTCCTAAAAACAGTCTGTCTTGTGACTTTGTAGTGCTTCCTTGTTTCATTCAGGTCAGCTGTAGTTCAAACTATATTTTGGCATTTCCGATTTCAGTTCTGGCTGAAACAGAGAAGTGCCAAGACATAACTTCGCAATAGCTTAAAAAAATTTTTTAAGAGATTAGATATGCCCCCTGTTGGTTTGAATTTCACGTTAATTTTATTCTAGATAGGCTGATCTAGCCATTTCCACACAATAATATCCCTAGTTTCTTCACTGACCAAATATATTTTGTCCAGCAGCATTTTTCAGAAACAAAGCGATTTGAATTGAGTGTGAAAACTGGCTGGCACATAATTACATAGAAAGATTCCTGGACTGTTGGCAATACTGGCAAGTATTTTTCCCAGCACTTTTTAACCTAGCTCTAAGTTGTTGTATACTTAGACTAAGTGGCATGGATAGATTTATTTAGAGTATTGTTACTAATGGAGTCATTTATACTACAGCAAATGAGGCTGTTACATCTTAACTGGCATATTCTCTTATATTAGGAAGTCCTATAGTTGTGTGAATGAGGATTTTTTGAATAATTGCATCAGGATTCCAGTCCAAAATTGGAGAATAATCTTTAGCAGTGATATTGCCTAAAACTTCTGACTTTTGATTTATTTTTATTATATTTCTTGTATTCACTACAGGGAAATAAATGGTCCTCATCTGCAATTTAAATGGATTGGTCATTTGCATAAACTTATTTGAGTAATCAGTTTTTAAACCTTTAAGAACCAGCTTCCAGAAGAATGAAGATAAATTGCAGAGAAAGCAGTTGAATAAAACAACCCATGGATGTGTGATGTACTTTGCATTATTTCATTGTAATACTCCTGTTTCCTCCATTTTAACATAAACACATACACACATGTATCTGGACTTTCATTCCTGAAATGCAATTTTTGCAGCCTTCACTGGTAAGTCACACACCTACACTGCTCTTAAGCACTGGTATCTCACACAAGTGTCCAAACAAAATTCACATATAACACTTTCTGCTAAAAAAACCTGATGATATGGCAGCCTTACACTTGTAGGATGTCAGTGAATTCTAATGGAATTTAGTAGAGGCAGGGTTTCCCAGCTATACAAGTACCTTTGAATTTTGTTGGCTGCAAAGCTGGCTGATTGTTCTGATTTTTGTCTTCTTCTCTCATACTTTTGAATGATGAACACAATTTGGTTTAGGTGTTTGTACTGAAGAGGTCTAGGAAGGAGAGTAGAGTTTGAATAAGAAAAAAGAACTAAGATATAGATAGCATTTAGGAAACCAAATAATGCAGCCAGTATTATGCTACTACAGTAAAGAATTCTTAAATTCTTAAATTGGCCTAAGCAGCGGCAAATGGCAAAGAATTAGTCTTCCCTATTTCACCAAGGTATAGAGCATAACCTAATGAAAAGTCCATCCATTCAGTTTTATTCTCTTCTGCACTTTCAGATTATCTATAAATATATTTAATGCTAGTGGTTTACAATCTTTGGGACACAAATTCTTTTGTTAGATATTAAATAAATGAAGGAAAACAGTAATCATGGAGATGTAAGCTTTTGCTCTGTTGTCTACTAATTACTTTTAAATATTTACTTTAGGACCTTGTACCATAGAAAGGTCTCCAAGTCAGTGGCTCTTCATCTAACACTTCTAAAAAAAAAAAAGTGCTAATTAATTTCGGTTTTTCTATTTTTCTTATTTCATAAAAATTCTTGGACATTAAGAGGAAGTTCCTGGCAGATGTTATCTTGCCCACACTAAAGCAAGAAGCCGTGAAATAAAATCAACCTTGCGTCTTTGTTAGCCTGGTGAAAACTTTTAAAGAGCAGTCAAGAAGCAACTTCTTTTGTCTTTCATTACCAGTAGGTGTGGCCTGCAGAACTATCATGGGGTTTCATAAACCTCAGAGCTAGCTGAAGATTTTATATCAAAATGTTTTGGGCTACTTTTTTTCCTTATAGAAAACATGGTGTAATATCTTTTTTTTTTTTTTTTTCCCCACAGGAGAAAAGCCTTTGTGTAGAATTCCTTCCCTTTCCCATTAGGAAAATCAAGAAAAAGATTCTTTCCAGTTGACTGAATATGAAACCAAATATTCTGGTTTGCTGAACTAATCTGAAATGTTTCATTTGAAGTCGGCACATACTGAAATCAATATTCCTCTGCAGCTGCTTTGCTATATGTCTCATACTCCTATTTCCTCTTGCAGACTAGTGTTTCTTGGTCAAACTCTCTTTTCCAATTAGATGGACGGTACTTCATCAAAGACACATGACCTGTGTATTAAGCAAAAGACTTTGGTTTGGCCATATGAAAATATTTCATTGGGAAAACCTTGAAACCAAGTATTTCCTTATTTCTGCACTGAAATTGTTCAAAATAACACAATAAATAGGAATGTCAGCTCTTGTTTCGCTCTGAGATGAAAGGATGTATAGCAATATTATTAGTCTCAAACAGATGACGGTCTGATTTTCATTCAGATCAAGCACGATTAGAAAGAGCTTCCCATTCTACTAGTACAAACTAAATCACTTCAGTTTGCATACTTTGGTCCCATGTTTGCTCAAGAATCCCATAGGTTTCCATGAGGTTTCCAGAACCTGAAGAAGACAGCATTTTATGTGTTTCTTGCATTAAGGCATGAGTCTGCTCCCACTGAACAGTGTGTGTTTTGTCACCAACTTCAATGAGAGGATCATCTTAAGTGAGTATTTATGGGTATAACAGCAAAGCCATGGGGTATATGGTTATCTCTCAATAAGCCACATCCTCCTGTGATTTTTTTGCTTATACAAATCATAAATGGACACTTTGTAATAGAATTAAGTTATCCAGATTCATAAGAAAAGAACCTTTTAAAGTGGAAGTACTGTTACTCACTTGTTTTTGAAGTTGCTTGCTAACATGGCTTTGATAGGGAGAACAAGTAGATCAGTAAAAACCTGGCTTGTTTTAGGGTCTAGTCCATCTTCTGATCAGAGAAACAGCATCCACAAGGCTGTTCTTTAGCTATCTTGGATGAGGTGTTTATAAGTAAAAGAAAATACTGAATGTCCATCGATCACAAGCAGTACCACATGAACTGTCATTGAGTTGATTTTGGTTTTTTCATTCAAAACAGTTTCTGTGTGAGAAACTCAGTAACATCCCTAGCTTTAAATATTTGGGACTTAGTGCATCTCACATATCCCTTCCCTTCCCTTCCCTTCCCTTCCCTTCCCTTCCCTTCCCTTCCCTTCCCTTCCCTTCCCGTTCTGTAGTTATTCCCAGAAAAACTATTAAGAACTTTGTGAAGATAATCTAAGTAAGTAGTACTAGCACTACAGTACTAGTATTGAAAACTGCTCTGAGTGAACTTCTGGGTACAGGATTTAAATTTTTTCACATGTGCCCCTACTTTCGTGTATCAAGAAAGATCTCTTTCACAGCATTGCCAGCTTCACTGAAAAGTACTTCATGTTTACCATTATTTATTCTTGTCAGGTAATCTTTAAGTTCTCCTGCGGCAGAACTTACCCAAGAAGTAGGACTTGAGATTCCATTGTGCCATTCCACAGCAGCAAAATGCCATCTTTTCATTCTATAATAACAGCAAAACCTGAATTTCTGACAAGCTGAATTCCCATGGCTAATATTGTGACCGAAAACACCAAGAACAGCAGCTTTATTTTTTTCATGTTTGGCAGGATGCTTTTGGATAGTTTACATGACTTAGAACAGACACTTCTGTTTTCTTCATGGAACCCTGGAAGTAAAAATGGAAAATCATAAGGTTTCCTTTATCCATTCTGTGATAAACTGGTAATCACATAAAAGAAGGATACTCGCACACATTAGAAATAAGATCAATGCAATAATATCCTGTATTCATCTTGTAACGTATTGCTGTAATTATGTCAGACCAAAACATCTCTTACTGAAGTCACCTTGAACCCCCCCCCCGAGATACAAAATCCTTTGAATTTTCCTTTTAAAGGAGCAAGATATTCAAGACTTTCAGCTCAGATTACCTTTAGCTACAGTGTGCTATGAGCACCCCTTAAAAAGTTTGGATAATTGGTAAAGAAAGCTACCTATCAGTTTGTGACTGGTGGAGCTCTTTTACAACCCATTCGACACTATCCTTGTTTTCTTTTCTACTCTGGCTTTTTTAGACTACTACACTGTTTGATTTCATCACCATGTAGCATCAAATAAAACCTGGATAATATTTTTATCAGTTATTTTCTCTTTCTTCTATACCTGTTTTCTGTCTCTTTTCTCTGTAAGAAAAGCAGCCAAAACAACCACAACCAACAACATAATTCCAAATCTGTTAAATTGCTGATTTCATGTTTTTCGGCATCTGCAGTGATTTCTACACACATTTCTGTCAGTATTTATAATAATGGAAGACATTTTTGCTTTTCAAAACTACAAATTTCAGTCTAAAACATCTTTTGCTAATACATGAGAAGACAGAAATCTGAGTTTAATGAAATCAATTTCATGTTACCTAAAGCTTCTCAGTACAAGCCTGCTGAGTCCCCAGTTTCAGGGCAGAAACTATGGTTCCACAAATTGTTGGCCTAATCATTCCCATAGAAGCTGCAGTTGTTTCCAGCAGAAGCCAATCCCCACACCACTAAAATAAAGGATTGAGGAGACAAAAGAAAAGATGTTGCAGATGGTCATTCTGATTCTTATCCCCATTTGATGAAACACAGAGCACAGCTGCACTCATCTAGTGACAATTTCAGCTCAGACATGTTATGCTTCCCCAGCTTCGATGGGAGTGCACCTTCCCTGATTGTGTCTCTTGGTTGGTACTCAGACAGTATGTGCTGATAGAAACCGTGGCTGGGAAGGCTCATGTCAGACTGTGGCAAGCAAGGAGGCAACACAACAAGCAGAAACCACTAAAGGAGAACTCAGCTGGAGCCCTGGTTTTCAGTTCTGCATTCTTAATACCACATGTTGTTTGCCCTTAACTCTGAAGTTGCCATGTCGATTGCTTTTGTCTTCTGTTCTTTGTTGTTGGCAATTACTGGATTATACAGGATGAATTACAGGAGCATCTGAAATCTAGTTAAAGATACACTTACTGAAGGGGAAAATGCTGGTGTGATTACAGACCTTGTACTTGCTCAAGAATATCATTAGCATTCATTTTGATAACAACAAGGACTGCACTTGTCCAGTGAAAGTACCTGTATTTATTCATTGCTATTAAAATATCAAATCAGCATTTCCTTTAGCTGTTTATCTACAGTTTACAAATTGATTTAGACTGTGAAGTGCAGACTTTAAAAGGAATTGAAGTCTTTTACATTTCAGTTGCTGCTTTTGGCAACACCATACACCGTTAACAGTTTACCATAACCTCTGTGCACAAAAAGTATTTAACAGTTGTAGTGTCATGCAACATACTTCGAAACTAAAATATTTGTGACAGATACCCTAACACTGTCAGAATTATTAATATCAACACTTAATTAAGGATCAAATTTCGGATGCTCTTTTAACTGGACAATTAATTTAACAAGTTGGTGTTACAAGTTGAAGTAATTTACACTGCCTTAAATTGACAGAATTAGGTAGATTTTTTCAGAATACACTCACTACCTGCACAATTTCTTTTTTATTTTAAATATTTCTGGCACCTGTAATTTTATTTTGCATATCCATGGTATGTAAAGTTCACCGTTATTTTTTATGCTGGTGCATCAGTGTAGCAGAGGTTTTCTCATTTCATAAAGCTTACATGTATGACTAGATTTAGTTCAGCAGTTCTATAAAGCCAATTCCGTTGAGTTGATTACTTATCTAAATGAAGTGTGGCTTTAAAATAATCATAATCATGTGCCCCATGGTAACTTAGTGAACAAAAATGGGCAATATTTTCACCTAATGGGGCTCTGTTACTTTTCTGACTATGATTTGCTTTTATCCCATGAAGGACAGTTTACTTTGTAGAGTCTAATGACCAGTCAAGGAAATAATGCCTACAACATTTTTATCCCACATTCTGTTAAGGAGCAGTTTTAAAAGACACCTGGGAAAAGAAATGTAAATCTACAGGTAACTTAAAGCAATGCAATATGCTTATATGACTGTGGCATTTGTAAAAGTTGACACTACAGGGGTAATACTGTATCATCTAACAAAAAAATAAAAAAAGAAAGGGAGTATATTTTTCCTGTCTGTGTCTTGCTAAAATTAAATGCAGCACCAAATGCTAGCCATGGACTTAGATTCACTTGGCTAGTGACCTTCAGGTCTCTCAAATTCCTTAAGCAGCTTTCTCCTCAAACTTCCAGAAACCTGGTCTCTCTCTAGGATATGCAGTAAGACTGTATGTTAAAATTCAGTCTCTACCCATTAGCACCCATAGAAACATGAGCCTTCTATAAAAGAGATTATCCCATGCTTGTTCTTACACAGAAAACAGAAGTTGATTTGCTGTCAGTTGTGTTTGGGATAATGGTTAGTGACATTATTTAGGACATGGGAGATGGAGAACTAATGTCATTCTCAGCCTGAGGGTTTTTTAATCTACCTCTCTCTCCTCTTTGTGGCAATTCTGTAATCATCCACTGACGAAGCAGGGTGGGTGAGATGTGGTGATACTGAATTACCACAGAACCACGTGACAGAAAAAAAAAGGTTACTCTACTCTCACTATGTAAAACTCAAACAAGTTATTTTACAGCACTGAATTAGCTGAATCTATAAGTAAACACAGACATTAAAAAGTCATTTTGTGACTGTTGTGGCAACATCATAAAACCAGTTTACAATAATTACCTGTTCGTATAATTCCCAGAAAAAATTCTATACTATTTAGACATACAAAGCATCTGGCAGCTTTGTATATTAGGCCTTCATCAATATAACATGGTAATTGTTTAAGTATTTTGTTGCATTAAGAGCTGTGCAGCATCTGCTTCCCATCAGACATGGTAGTTAGATGAAGAAAGTATTTTATAAAAACTTAACTAAATTGTTCTCTCCTTATACTTGTGAAGTAAGAACAGAATTGTCATCCTCAGTTGTAAATGGAAAAACTTAATAATTTTTTTTTCAAGTGGTTTATACAGCTATGGTGGCTGTTTGAAGTTAGGCTCTTCTGACTGCAGAATCAGCGTGTCTTCCTTAGCAGCACAGAATGGTCCTGCAGTTAGTTTCATCTGTAGAGAGTTGTGTTCAAAATCTCATCCATTATTTTTTATTCTATTTAACATTCTAGAATACACTTCTACCTAAACACCTTACTCTTTTTCAGTAAGACTCTCTAGTTCTGCCTCTGCCATATGTGCAGGAGTATGAAAGGATGACAATGCTCCAACTTTAATGTCTAAAGTGTATTACAATTCCTGCCATAAATTGGAGAATACCTAGTCAGTTAACTGAAATTTTGTACTGCAGTGGCCTGTGAATTATGATGCAGTGCTGCAAAGTTGTCTTAATTCTTCTTGTACCCTCATGGAGTCCAGAAAATGGAGCACCCAAAGGATTTTTATCTTTTAAAGCAGTTATACGATCCTTAATTTTAGGGGATTACCAGCATTCATCTACTTTGGTCCAAGTAAGAAATCAATGCGACTGCCTATGGAGTACTCTGAATTTTATAATAAAGTGAAATTACAAGTAGAAAACTGTAACAAATACATGCATACAGGAATACCAGTCCCTTTCAACTCAGGTTCGCAAATAAATCAGGTATCAGTCACAGGCATTATGGTTTCATTGAGTTTTAGACACCTTCTGTGTACATCATCAGAATAAATACCATCTTCATCTGTGCAAGATCCTGATGTTATTTGCCTCACATGTCTTCAAAACTTACAAGCAGAGAAGTACAGTAATAAAAAAATCAAAATTTCACTAGCCAAAAAAAAAAAAGTCATTGACAGCTATTTTTTATCAATCTTACCTGAATCATTGCAACACCTTCAGGCATCAGTTAGAGATCCATGCTCCTTTCTCCTCAGTGTTGCATTCTCATAAACTTAAAACTGTACAAAGCTTCTTCCTGTTTTTCCATCTGATATTAATATTTTGAAGGGGATTTTTTCTCTCTTTGTTAGATTCCTGTAAACAGATCCTTACTTCTGCGAAGTGAGTGAATTTCTATACAGGAAAAAGAATTAGATTAAAAGTTCAAGGTTGATAAGAGCGTCACCACCAATCTGTGGCACAGAGCACTGTTGCTGTATGCAGGGGGACATGGTAAAATTAGTCTGCTTGAGACAGAAAAATCCTGAGAACTCTTTTCTTTCCCCTCTAGTTTCAGCTTCTGTTACCTGATCACACACATATTAGTTTTGGGGGGATTTATGTTGGTTGTTTTCTTTTCGTTTGGGCTAATTATTGTGTCAGAAAAGCCTGCCCCAGGCAAGATTTAGTCCAAGTCCTGCCTGTTAGATCCAGGTAATTACTACAAGAACTGAACTTCAAATTCTACTTTTTTTCCAGGTAACAGGTAGGTCAGTTTAATTGGTATTTGGTTGCTTCTCTGTAGTTAAAAGGATTCCTGATGGGAATTTGCATTTAAAATAAATCCAGTCTCTGTAGTAGGCTACATCCTGGTCAGGTCATTGTTGGGAAGGGGGAATGGAAGAAGGTCTAAAATGTCCAGGGCATTTAAATGAGGAAAAAAATTAATGGGCTCTGTAAGAAGTTCAGTGTTGTAATACACTTGTAGGCCTAAAATCCAGAGAATTTTCCTAAGTCTGAGAATTTAATTAAATCTGTTGTAGGCTTGAATAAAATATTTCTTGACCCTTATTTTCCTACGGTGGGAGAAAGAAACAGCAATATTGACTGATCTCACAGGTGAGCATTCCAGGTGAATAAGCACGTGTTTATATCAGGCTCTGAATATGTAAATTGATTTAGTAGAATGAGAATAAGGAAAAGCCAGGCACAATGTATAATTCTGGTAGTGTATGCGCATATAAAGTTACTATTTTTTACATAAAGTATCAGAGTTATTGAAATCTCAAATCTTTAAAAAGAAAATTAAGATATTTCAAGCTGGAGTGTGACTCAGAACCATGTCCTTAAGATCTTTTGTGCCATCTGAGAGATCCACAAAGCAACAGGGGGGACAGACTTTATATGAGAAGCAGCAAAAATGCTGTCAAAAGCTAATATAAACAAATATAAAATATAGAGAAAAATAAATGTGTTTTGCCATTTTGTATGACTCAGTGATGCATTATGTTTAGTAGTGTCAACCGTATGTGTTTAAGGCAAAAATGTGATTGTATTTCAGCTGATGCTTTTTCTTTGATTTTACAATATACCTGAATTCTGCGCAGCTTTGTATTATTCACTGAGAGAAAGGTTGACAGCAAATTGATTCAATACATCAATAAATTACATTTCAATAAAATTCATTCAATATATTTACTGTTAAAGACAGTAAGAACAAGATAATCAAGCTCCTTTCTGCTTTCCTTGTTTGTCTCTTTGGCCCAGTTTTAAACACTTCAATTTTTTTTCTAATGGGGTTAAAGGAGAGCTAGCAGGAAGTGTAGTACCATTTTTACTGTATTTCTCTGAGTCACTAAGTGTCCCCAAGAGATGATGGTATCTGAATTCCTCAGCTTGGTCCTCCTCCTTGCATCTGACATAGTTTCAGTGTCAGAAACAGGAACAAAGACTTGTTTAAAACAAAAAGAAGCAAGCAGCAGGACCCAAAATTATATATGCATATTAAGAATGTGCACGGCTTGGGAAAATAGTTTCTTCTCCCCTACATTCACCAGTTCCTCTGTTTCTTAGAAAATCACAGCTATTCAAGTGTACAGTGATCACTTTATAAGTTGGACATTCAGAGATCTATGGAAAGATGACTAATTTGACAAATAGCATTTATAGTGAGATGAGACCAGCTACTTTTACAGATTTTGGTTTACTAAAAAATAATGCTGCAAGTGTTTCTCAGTATACAATCATCTAAATAACTAGTATGTTATTAAGGAAGAAGCAATAAAAAAGGAGTTGCTATTTAATCCATTAGTGAATATTGTTGCTCCTGCGGTAGTTTCTGCATTGCGCCTCAGAGATGGCTGTACTGAAGTGATAGATATGTAAGTTTTGGTATTGAAGTATCTGAGCCCTTCCAAAAGAGGATACAAACATTACTGCAACAAATAAAGAAAATGCTCTGGAACAAATGCCATTTAGAAAAGTGGCTTTCAAAAATATTTCTTCAGAAAACAGAACAAAAACAAACAAACAAAAAAAGAAGAAAATAAGTAAGCAACAAATAGTCAATAGATTTATTTTTTTCAAAAGCAGAATACTGTGCCCTAGAATGATTCTTAAAAATTTTTTTGTTTTCCTGGTGTTTGTAAAACTTTCTTTAATAATTGAAAAGTGAGGTCCTATGCTATCACTTCATACTGATTATAAAGGATAAAAAAATGTGTTTTCTGAGATGAGGTCTTTACAGAAGGTTGCTTACAAGATAATTTATTTACTGGTTTAAATTCTATAAAGGGAAGAGTTATTCCCAATAGTCTATAAGGTTTAGTGAGGTTTTTTAATAAAGCATGATAACATAGTCAAAATTCTAAAATGAATATACAAACAAAGAGGGCAAGGAGATAAAAATTAAATATAAAGGCTTTAAATCTGAGCTTTATGATTCAGTGTTTCTCATGCAGTAATTTACTATAACTGAAATGAGGACACTGTGTCCTTACATGACTGATGTAAATTTGGGTCTAAAACATAGGACATCCCTCATAATGAAGTATGGGTTTGGGTGTGTCAGATATATGTGTGGCTTCATTTGAAATTAGCTCCACAGCTGAACATTACTGGAGAAGAATATGCTGAAGTTTCTTCCCATACCATGGCAGAGAATGTCACAAACGAGTGACTCATTGCCTGAGCTATATTTCCAGTTTCTGTTATGTTTGGTCATCTTTCTCCTGTGTGGGAAGATGGCATGTCTGGTCTCCTAAGCCCCACTTTATGTGCAGTAGCTGAGACATGGCCAGCTGCAAGGGTGAAACAATTGTAAAATGTATCTTGTCCTCTTATTTTTCCAGTCGACCTATGTCAGACAGCTGGAAAACCTACAGTGAAATCTCATTGACTCTTCCACACATGGTCTGTAACACACAGAGGAGGTTCAACCCTACAATATATACTGCGCTTCCTATGTGGCTCTCAAGCCCCATAATGTGGCACTTTGGGATATGGTTTAGTGGTGAACAAGCCAATGCTGGGTTACCAGTTGGACTTGATGATATTAGAGGTCTTTTCCAACTTGAGTTTATGATTCTAGAGGTTGCAACAGGGCAGGGGTCAGTCTGTTCTCCCAGGTGAAAAGCAACAGGACAAGAGGAAATGGCTTCAAGTTGTACCAGGGGAGGTTTAGATCAGATAGTAGGAAAAAATTCTGTACTGAAAGGGTGGTTATACATTGTAACAGGCTGCCCAGAGCAGTGGTGAAATCACCATCCCTGGAAGTGTTCAAAAGGCATGTAGGTGTGGCACTTGGGGATATGGTTTCATGGTGAATACGGCAGTGGTTAAGTTGGACTTCATGATCTTAGGGGTCTTGTCCAATCTTAACAATTCTATGATACTAATGAGAAGACCTCCATTATCCATGCACATCTGTGACAATCAGTATCTCATCTTTTTTGTTTTTGAAGATATCCTATTTATGTAATTTCAAGCAGAAACATCCTTGATTTAATATAAATAACTATACTTTCACATACAGAGAGGACAGCTGGTGCTGTTTCTGGGGGGAAAAAAAGAAAATATTAATATATAGGACCTTTTCAGGACCCTTCACAGTAAATGGAAAACATCAAAATTGACATGACTGCACTGTGGATTTGACAGGCTGCATTCTCTCTAGTATCTACTTTTACCAGCATACAAAAGTCACTGAATTGCATGGAATACAACCTGAGACAGAACTTCTGTCCAGTCCTTTCAAAAAACTTTATTTAGCCAGCTTCAGTTCCTAACCAGAGCCCTCACTGTATGGAAGCTACATATGGCTCCTGTGTATCTGTGAGTCTTTCTTGTCTGATACTTATATTTTGTTATTTCAATGGTAGCGCAACCAAATCAGTTTCAAGCAAGCCTGCCACAGAAGATGCAAAGGTTGTCATGTCAAAATGACACCATGGATTCTCATGTACCACACTACCCACAGTGTAGTATGCCAGGGTGTGGAAGATGAGCTCATTTATGTAGATAGTACTTGGTGAAAAATATCATTCCTCCTAAAATAATAGAAGTTAGAAATAAGTGAACACAGTTCAACAATACAAATAAGTCTGCAGATGATTTGCATGTGAAACAAGAAAGAATACTTCCATTTGCATGACAGACTACTGTCTGCTTGCTCTGAACTAGCTCACTCTTTTTATTCCTCCCTTTTTTTTTTTCTTCAAGTTATCATTCAAGTTGGCTGAGTGTTCTACCATGCTAAATTCTGATATTTATGCAAGTGAAATGAGTACTTGCTATACATCTTTGTGCACCAGAAGCTGAACTTCAACTCCCCTTTTGACTGTTGAAAAGATGTATTGTGTATATATATGGAGAAGGAATAATTATGGGGCTTCCTTGCTATTTATACTTGTTTTCCTCTTTTCAGTTCTATGCATCCACTGATTGTTGTCACAATCATATTTCTTCTATGTGATAAAAAGTATAATAGCACAAAGAGCTATATTTCATATCTCCTTCAGCACCTCATCTTACAGCCTTACGTGTTTTACATCTTTCAAATACTTAACACAAAGTGCACAATTCTCATATCCTCTCTGCCCCACTGAGATTTGGTTGATGTCATATATACACCCATTTCCACTGCACTTCACAAGCATCACGATAGATAGCAGGACAATTTGGAGTATGATGATCTTTCTGGCTTATTCCATTACTTTTCCTTGATGATCATTTTAAGAGACACGCATTTCTTCCTCTGTGCTCGCCAAACTCATTATTTCTTTGTATGGAGAAGTTGCCTTGTGTGCTCAATCACTTCCTTTCTATGAGAAATTCATTAGACACAGATACAGTCACTCATGGTATTTCTTGAATTCTGTTGAACATGTATTTCTGACAAATGCTACGTGTTCACTCCAAGGCATGATGCAGTGTTAGTCATCTCTATGTGTTCATACTAAAAATAGTCAACCCCACAGCCAACTACCTCTGTGTTAGTGGAAGCCAGCTCTGTGACTGTGGAAGGGTGACTAACTCCTAGAGCAAACATTCTCCAGAATGCCTCTGCTTAGTCAGTTTAGCTAGGACATTTCCTCCACTACATGATTAATGTTCTAACCATTGTCTTCAACATTAGCTTTGTATTGACAATGGTAATGAGAAACATTTAGTGTGAAACTTCATTCCAAATTTAAAAGATGCTCTTTAGTAAGTTAAAGGGGATATCTTTGTTGTTTGTACTGCCTCGTGTTCCATTTTTGCTAAAGCACATGAGATCAAAGTATGCCCTGAGGCATCTTACATCACCGCTACAGTTTAAAAACTGTGTTGGCCAATAACTAACAACAGCTGATTGCTGTCAGATTTCACCAGGCACCACAGAAGGGGTCAAACTGATAGAAAATTTTAGTATCTTACAAGAGAATGTGAGAATCTTCCTGGTAGCAGAGAAGAAAATCGTTACAGACTTTTTTTGTTCTGGACTAAGCCAGATCTCTACAATGCCAAATAATGGTTACAGTTAGTAACAAAGTGTACATTGTCATGCCTCTTATATGTATATGCATGTTTGTATACATACACAGATATGTTTGTGTGTGTGTAAAATATTTCAATATCTATATACACATTTTATTGATAAATAAAAGAATGTATGGACAAAAACTGACACGCGTGATTTCCAGCTCTTGTTTTCACAAACTAAATTCCAAGTCCTAGTTCTGAACTCAGCACTATAGGTCACTCTTTAACTGAAAAGTATTTTCAGAAACCAGGCAAACATATGTCAAGACAAACTATTAACACCAGTTAGAAAGAAAACACCAGTCTGAACTTTCATCTGGAACTCGAAGCAGTACTGTGTCCAGTTCTGGGTCTCTCGCTTCAAGAAAGTCATTGAGGAGCTGAAGCGTGTCTAGAGAAGGGTAATGAAGGCAGTGAAGGGTCTAGAGAGTAAGTCCTATGAGGGGCAATTGGGGGAGCTGAGATTGTTTAGCCTGGAGAAAAGGAGGCTCAGGGGAGACCTTACTGCTCTCTACAACTCCCTGAAAGGTGGTTGTAGTGAAGTGGGACACAGCCTCTTCTGCCAGGCAGCAAGTGACAGGACAAGACAACATGGTCTCAAGCTGTGCCAGGGGAGGTTCAGGATGGCTATCAGGCTGGAAGAAATCCATCATAAAAAGGGTTGTCAAGCATTGGAACAGACTCCCCAGAGAGGTGGTGGAGCCACCATCCCTGGAAGTGTTCAAGAAACAACTGGACATGGCACTTAGTCCTGTGGTCTAGTTGACAAGTTGGTGACTGGTCAAAGATTAGACTCGATGATCTTGGTCTTTTCCAACCTAAATGATTCTGTGATTCTGTAATACATAAAAATAAGAAGTTCAGAGGAAATGTTTCAGACATTGTCCTACAGAATTGTTTTGAAGTGTGGTTAAAAAGATGAAAGGACTGAAATTTCAATCCTTATGTTTAAAGCTAAGTATTTGTATTGCTATTATATTACTATTTGATGAAAAATTGGACATGAGCCAACAGTGTGTGCTTGCTGCCCCAAAAGCAGCATGGCCAGCAGGGTGAGGGAGGGAATTCTGCACCTCTACTCTGCCCTTGTGAGAGTGCAGAGTGCCCTAGCTGGAGTGCTGCATCCAGCTCTGGGGTCCTCGGCATAAGAATGATGTGGACCTGTTGGAGAGACTTCAGATTAGGGCCACGAAGATGACCAAGGGCTGGAGCACCTCTCCTGTGAAGACAGGCTGAGGGATCTGGGATTGTTCAGCCTGGAGAAAAGACTTCAAGGAGACCTTACAGCACCTTGCAGCACCTAAAAAGGGATTATAAAAAGCAGAGAGACGTTTTATACAGGCAGATAGAGACAGGACAAGCATTTTAAACTGAAAGAGGGAAAATTTAGATAAGATGTTAGGAAGAAATTCTTTACTCAGAGGATGGTGAAGCACTTGAACGGGTTGCCTGGAGGGATTGTGGGTGCCTCATCCCTGGAGGTGTTTTGTGGCAGGTTAGATGGGGCTCTAAGCAGCCAGGTATAGAGGGTGGCATCCCTGTCCATGGCAGGGGGCTTGGAATGAGATGCTCTTTAAGGGCTCTTTCAACCCAAACCATTTTCTTGTTCAATGATTCTATGATTCTGTTGGAAATGAAGGCTTGCCTACTCCATGAATCTTGGACATTTTCCTTCCAGAATTTAAACAGAGGAGACAAGAAACTGTAGTTAGTTAATTTTGTTTCAACGCTAGCCATTCTAAAAACAGCTATCTCCACAAGGACCTCAGAAATTAACAATTAATGCACTTACTGTGTTTGAATGTTCAAAGTAATTATTTTTTATTGTTTCTAAATGTACTTTTTGTCAAGGACACACCACTCTTGGCTTGTTTCCTGTCTGCACTTGACACAGCAGAGATCTAGAACAATATTAGCATGACAAACAAAAATAACATCAAGGGGCATTATATAAAAAACAAATTACTTGCTTTTACCTCACTGACTGCCCAGACTGTCTTAATAAATAATACCCTGGCTCCCATTCAACTCCCTGCTTGCAGTCTTAAAAATTATGGCAGAGACTGTGTTTCAATGTGTGTACTGAAAGAGAGATAGAAGCTCAAGGGAAAAAAAAAAAAAAAAAATATATATATATATATATATAATTTGAGATCAGTCTTTAGCTATCTAAACAGAAATAATTTCATTTCTAATCTGGCCTTGGAAAAGAGGTGCAAAAATATCTCTCATCTGGTGTGTGCAACAGTTTTAAAGTAGTATACTCCAGAGGATCGAATTATTCAGGCAGCAGAATGAGAGGCAAAACAAGAGCCAAGGATTTTGAATAAATACTACAGCTGTGGGAAATGAGTTGCAGAAATAAAAGGAGGAGGGACCAGCTAGTTATGAGGGTAATAAGCATATGAAATCTAAAGGAAACAGAGCAAAACTGACTCTGATTTATACCCTAAATAACTTCATTGAGTTCATTAGAGTTCCATAGGATACTGAATACATCATCTCACAAATTGGTTGGTGTGAATAAGAGAGAGGGAATTCTGCAGAAATACCGGTCCTTTTGTCTTAAGGTTTTTCTATTACACTTTTTCAGAAAACTTGGAAAGTGACAGTCTCAGTGGTAGCTAGCGCCAACAGTACTGCAAGCAGGTGTTACACAACTCCCCAGCTCCCCCAGCTTGAGTGCTCTGCCTTCATCCACAATTCCTCTGCTGCTCTCAGCTTGGATCACTCTATGCTGTTAACTTTGTGACGAGCTGGGTAGCACTTTTGTTATGCATACAGATGTGCAGCACTGACTAGAAACAGATCTCAAGATTGTTTCCACCTTAGGTATCTTGGCCTTTTGTCTAAGCTTTTCTGTTTTTCCATGCGTTTTAGTCCTCTGTGTTTGTAAGGTGACAAACAAAATGGTCTGAGCCACCCAAAAGTGATTCTCCACTAGGGACTGTTTCTGCTTCTGCAGTTCTGTTGTGTGCACCCTTCCTTCCCATTGATTTTGTTGCTTTGGACCTCCCAAGCTAGGTCTCTTATTGCCAGGGAAAAGACTTTGTTGTCCTCCATCAGTCTTTCCTCCCACCATCCCCATATATGTTTGGCCATGACTAGGAGATGAGTGTGGCTTCAAACAGAATCTTGCCTCCTGTCTCTCAGAAAAAGAATGCATTTCTGTCTTCAGCCAACAGGCAGAGAAAAAATAGTGAACAGTTATGCACAAGGAAACTGTGTTTTATGTAAGATACATTGTGTCTGAAAATATACTCACAGCAGCAACTGTGACTTTCTGTATCAGGCCTAAATGTCTCTATGCCTGAGCCATCCATCTGAACTGGTCCTTTAAAGTTTCATCGGTTTTAATTATTTCCTATAAGCTTCTCCAATTTTTCCTAGCTTTTCTGGAGATGGAAGACAGAAACCTAAGATTAACCCAAAGAAGGAGGCCTACCACTAAGAGATATCAAGAACTACATAGGCTTATTTTCAGCATTCCTTTACCTAACTGTTAAATCAAAAAGGTGGAATCTCTGCCAATCCCACCCCCCTTTCCTGTTCAAAGGATCTCTTGGTCACAATCTTGAAGTTCTTAGATACATGGTATTTTCTTTTTGCATACAGCTCAAACCAAGTCCACCTCTCCATCTAACATCAGGCAATACTGATGGTCAGCTTAAACTGTTATCATTTAGAGTACCATTATTCCGTGCAGGAGACTGACTCAGCTTCACGTGCTGGGTGCATTGCAAGAAGAACCCAAGTCATGTAAAAATGTGTTGCATTCAGTTTCTCCAGAACGAAATCAATTCTATAAGTGATACTTCAGTCCCAGCCCTAAACACTGAGAGTCCAATGCATTTGGCACTCAGGGGAGGGGTTAGCATTGTGGTGGGGTGCCCAGCAAAGCCACTCTGTCATTCACCTCCTCAGCTGGATAGGGAAGAGCAAATACAGTGGAAGTCTCATGGGTTGAGATAAGGACAGAGACAGATCACTCACCAATTACTGTCATAGGCAAAGCAGACTCAGCTTGGGGAAATTAGTTGGATTTATTAACAAGCAGATCAGAGGAGGGTAGTGATATATAAAACCAAATCTTAAACCATGTTCCCTCTCCCCTCCCTTCTTCCAGGGCTTAACTTCACTTCCAAATTCTCTACCTCCTCCACACTAGCAGGACAGGGGGATGAGAAATGGAGGCTGCAGTCAGTTCATCACACATTGCCACTGCCACATCTTCCTCCACAGCGGGGACTCCTCACACTCTTCCCCTGCTTCACCATGGGGTCCTTCCTCCAGGAGACAGTTCTCCATAATCTCCTCTAATGTGAACCCTTCCTCCAGTCTGCAGTTCTTCACAAACCATGCTGCAGAACTTCTCCAGCATGGGCTTCCCACAGGATCGCAGTCCCCTTCAGGCATCCACCTGCACCATTATGGTGTTCTCCACGTGCTGCAGGTGGATATGTGCTCCACTGTGGCCTCCAAGGGCTGCAGGGGCAAAGCTGCCACACCATGGTCTTCTCCATGGGCTGCAGGAGAATCTCTGCTCTGGCACCTCCTCCCCCTCCTTCTTCACTGATCTTGGTGTCTGTGAAGTTGTTCCTCTCACATATTCTCACTCCTTTCTCCTGACAGCTGCTGGTGTTGTGCAACAGAGTTCTTAACTCTGTAATGCCCAAGGTGCTAACACTGTTGCTGATGGGCTCAGCCTTGGCCAGCAGTGGGTCCATCCTGGAGCCACCTGGCATGACATGGGGGAAACTTCTGGAAGTTTCTCATAGAAGACACCCCAGTAGACCCCTGCTACCAAAATCTTGCCACGCAAACCAAATACAAGCACAAAGAACAAATTAAACTAGAGGAAAGGATAAAGCAAGAAATGTTTTCTACATATCACCCACATTTATAGAAGAACAAAATGCTGGGAAAACATGATCTGAAAGGAACTTTTTTACTCACCTGAGCTGTTTATTTTCTGCAGTAAACTCGTAGATGTGGTAGCAGTAGTATTAGGATCCTAGGCAGTAGGCAAAAGAAGCAGTTGTAAAGTAAGCTATTTAGGTGGGAAGATCTTTTCAAGAAGAACCAGGAATCCAAGATGTTTGTCATAAAGGGTGTGAAAAAACATGAAGGAAGCAAAACAGTATTTGGTGTAGTATCCCTCCAAAGCATATCATTGTAGTTACTTACTCTCATGAAATCAAGACTAAATCCATTGGAACAATGAACATACAGAGCTTTTAGGTCCTTACTTACATGCTTAAATGCAGAAATACAGTTGTGGAAACTTCATCGTTTTTACTATGGTTAATTGAAAAAAATTGTGGCTATACTTGGAAAGCCAACAGATGGCTCTATGCCACTGGATTCTTCCACACATCCTGTGACACTGATCATCTTTAACTACAGGTGTCTTTATAAAGCTTCCCATCATGACTTTGAGAGAAGGACAAATTATCAATTTTACCTTTTCTTCCTTCTAGGGGCTTCTCTCCCAAAGCTGGAGGTGGTCAGTATTTTGGTAGACATTATCAATCCTGCCTGGCAGGAAGGAAGGAGGAGTGTGTATCATATGTATGAAAGATAATTATAAGAGCTTTATTTTTTTAAGAGCAATAAATGTAGGACTTCTTTTATTATTCTTTCTTATGCTGCCATTTCAAATATTTTCTACGGAGTTATTCTTAGAGCACAGACACATACATACAGTGAGGAAGTTCACAGTCCACACACGAGAATTTGTTCATGGATGTCAATAAAAAAGGGAAAATACTACTCTCACATCTGGCAGTCATTTGTTCATCACAGAACTGTGCATCTGAAAGTATTGCATAATAGATATGCAGGGCCAAAATCATCCTGGGTGTAACAGTACTGACGTCAATTCCCTTATACCACGGAAGAATTTTTTGTGTAGAATGCAAACTGTTTTCATGAAAGACAGAGAAACACTTCAGTATGGATTCTTCTTCACTTTATTTTCTTTAAACAGCTGGCAGCTGGTAGACATTGGCTTGCTGGCCAATTGCAATAAATGAGATGCACAATGAAAAGGCACAAAGGAGCAGGGGTATGGAGACTAAAACAATTGGTATTGAGGATTTGAAATGCTGTGTGCTGTATGTAAGGAATGCTATATCAGACTATCTCTAGAATGGTCACTTGATTGTAGTACATATTATAAGCTGGAAAATACAGGGTGTGCTCCTGAAATGCCTAGGATTTTCTCATAACTAACATGCTTGGATCTCCTAGAAGTATGAATCATTTCCTACTAACAAAGGGTACAATTTTTAGGCATACCTATGTGACTTAAAAAGCAGATGAACTCTTGAAAAAAGACAGGTGCAATTTGCAATTCTTGTGTTGTCACTTAAATTTTAAATCTCCAAGTACATTTCCTCTCTTGTTTTCAAGGTGGCTGGTCCTTGGAGCACTCCCTAACTCATGTTAAAAACTGGCAGACTTCTTTAGTTGAGGCTTGAATTTACCTCCTGGTTTCATCTGTTGTGGATTAGGAACCATTCTATTAGCAAAGAAGCAGGAAGGGAAATTTCCTGCAGAAACGTAATTAGAAATGGGAAAATTAATATCTGGAAGCACTGACTGATGGCTGCCAAATTAATATTTCTCAAAATTTTGTGATGTTGAATTTTGTTTTTGAAAGCCAGAGGATTTTTTGGGTGATCTTTGTGTCCCAAGAAAGGCACATGTTGTATATCTTCCTAAAAGCAACAATGCAGATTATTAAAAATATTACTGTTGAAACCTAACAGTAAACATTATAAAGGTTTAGGCTCTGCATATTAAGACATTATAAAGATTTAGGGTCTGCATATATAATAAAATTATATAAACACTTTTTAATCACACATCTCTGTAAACCTTAGCCACAAAATTTCAGGGTACCTTTGTAGCTTCAGTGCAATAAATTGAATCTTTGATATAAACAGAAATTTACCCTTAGCTCAAAATCAATTAAAATTGTTTCACACATCACCTACACTTTTTGCAAGTAATGTCTGTAATCTACTAACTGTATATGTCTGCATTTTGCTAGCTGCATTGTCCTGCACAGAGGAAACAGTATGACATGGCTCCCTCCCTTATTCCTCCACATCTCTGGGCTCCTGACCCTGTTCAAAAGGAATTCCTGATCTTCTCTGAACAGAGGCTGCATTTGCTGCTGGTACTTACAGTAGCCACAAAATTACGAGGAGATTATGCCAGCCACAGCTTAACCTAAAATGCTAAATCAGATCCTTGCAGCTAGGAATACTACCAATTGAAAAAGGGGGTTTTTTTAAGTTGTTCAGCTCTTTTTTAGAGAATTATCATATTAAATGTACTGCTGAATAACTTTTGTGTATGTTTTTCTTAAACTTCTGCTCCTTTACAGTGTTCTGTCTTTGATTCTATTTAGTGGAAACAAGATCAGGATACAGGATCTGTTTATGAATACAAACATTTGAAAAATATATTACAGATATATCCCTTATAAATTTTACATTGGAGTTGGGTGTGAATTTTTATTTTTATATTGTTCAGCTAGTTTGCTTCAAGAGAAACTTAGCTGAATCAAATTGAACTACAGCAGTGTAAACTAGTCACTAGCAAGCAAAAGGAAAAATCTGTGTGCGCGCATAGGCACAGCTTTAAATTAAAACTATTATTATTTCTTTAATTGAGCAATTTCAGATTGCAAAAGTCAACATTTGCAGCTTCAAACACAAAACAAAATAACATCCTTAGTCTAGTCACAGTTAACCACATAGTGACTCAATATAGCATCAGCTAGTCTTCAGGATATGTCCACAATAACAGATTACTCAAAATGTTCTGCTTCTATTCCCTACCTAATATTATGTCTACAACAAAATGTGGAAGTTTAAAATATCTCTGTAATTATAGTAAACAGATAACAATCACTAAAATTGCAGAGTACTGTCCACTGTTCCTAACCTACAGGCTGTACATAGAAAACTAATTTAAACTATTCTGCCCACCACTGGTAGTCAAATGCATACTGAATTCCAGGTGTTGGTGAAGCACAGGGAAATCATATTTTGAGTGAGATATAAACTCCAATCCTGATCTTTGTTAAGATTTTTAGATGATTTCTAATTCTGAACAACTAGTGTATGTTTCCTTACTAACTATGTTGGTAATTTTCACAGACGTTTTAAAACGTAGAAGTCATTAGAAAAATGACGCTATTTCCTCTTGCTACCTTACTTTGAAATGAGGATATTACTCAATGTCCAAAACCCTTTATTCAGGTTAACCTAATAACTCAAGCCAAATTCCTCTTGGAATTGAATTCAAAAAGAAGCAGGTATCTTTAACTGTCTCTCCACCCGTGTTTTGAGGAAAGCAGTCTTTATTTCTGGGCATGGCTTCCACCCCTCCCTGCCTGCGACCCCGCCGATGCCCTTCTGCTTACGTACAGCAGCCTTTGAAGGAGAACAGGAAGAGGCGAATCAAAGAAGCAGCTGTTCTCTGAATCACAATCCTCTCTGGATTTCTCTATAAAAAACCTAATAGAAAGATAAGGCAGAAGAAGTGTAATATTCCTTGAAGCCACCTCTGCAGCTGCTACTAAGAAGCTCAGCAGCACGGTGATAGAGACGGATGCAAGTGCACACGAAGTTTTGTCTTTACAGATTGAGGGTGTATTTCACTTTGGCTTGCACAATCTATGGGGCTGGATAGCTACAAATTCAGACTCATCTGTACAGGTGGTCTGTTAGAAGCTGCCTTAGTTTGGCTCCAGAAGTTTTCCTTCTATCACTCCCTGAAGAAAGACTTGCCAAGCCTGCTTTTAATATTTTCAAAGCTTGTATTTAAGAATCACCTCTGTCTTTGCTATTCAAATGTATCCATTTTCAGTCTAGTCGCTTCCTGGTCTAAGTGAGCATGCAGAGACCAAAATCTAATAACAACACCCTGTAAACAGTTTTCTATCAAGACACCTATAAAAAATTTAGACTTGAATAATGATTATTTTGCAAATTCAAGAAAATCTTTCCTTTATTCATTTTAGAAAGACCAACTTGCATTGTATTTTTCTGAATGCAGATTATCTGTTCCTTAATTACTTCAGATCCTTTTTCCATTAATAGGGCTGTAAGATATCCTGAATTTCAAAATAAACTTTCTTTTGTCTTTCATATAACAGATGAATTAGATGGTTTCTGTACAAAATACTCTTAAGATATTTGTAAAATAGCCAAAAAATCAGAGCCATATATTCTGAAATGCTTAGAAACATGACTGAAACCATAAGCTATAAAAATGGTTCAAGCTTTCTGGCCTGAGACTTGACCTTTTGTTCAGGTTTTGCTAGAAATTTTATCAGCAATTAGAGGTAACTAGCCAGAGCAAAGATCATAAAATCATAGAATATCCTGAATTGGAAGGGACCCACAAGAGTCATTAAGTCCAACTCCTGGCCGTGCACAGGACACCCCAAGAGTCACACGCTGTGCCTGAGAGCATTGTACAGACATTTCTTGAACTCTGTCAGGTTGGTGCTGTGACCACTTCCCTGTTCCAGTGCCCAACCACCTTCTGTGTGAAGAACTTTTTCATTATATCCAACCTGAATCTCTCCTAGTACAGCTTCATGTCATCCCTTGTGTCCTGTCACTGGTCACCAGAGAGAAGAAATCAGTGTCTGCCGCTCCACTTCCCCTTGTGAGGAAGTTGTAGACAGCCATGAAATCTCCCCATAGTCTCTTTTTCTCCAGGCTGAACAAGCTAAGTTGTTCAGATGCTCCACATATGTCTTCCTCTCTAGACCCTTCAGCAGCTTCACAGCCCTCCTTTGGACACTCTCTAATAGCTCTATATTCTTCTTATACTGTAGTGCCCAAAGATGCACACAGCAAAATTAATGTAAGCATTTCTACATTATTAGAATTATAAATGACTGTGCTTTTACTTCTTCCTCCATTAAATTGTACCAAAAATTGAAAAGTACATTCATTCACAACTGATCAATTTCCATGCCAATTCCTGAAAGCTTCTTAGACTTAATTCTTTCTCTCAGCTGCTATTTCCCTTGTGCTATTTTGAGAAACAACAAAAAAACCCCAAACAAACGACAACCAAAAAAACCCAACAACAACAACAACAAAACAACCCAAACAAGCAAAAAAACCAACCCAAAAAACCCTATTAATGGCTCTCCTTCCTGGCTCATAGTTCCTTTCTTTCTGCCTTTACTGAGAAATTGTATTCTGTGTGATCCTCTTTAAAAACTAGGCATTGGGTCATTCCATAATTTATGTATCAAATCAGATACAGACTTACTTAGATTAATAGATATTAATGTTCCCTAGAATGCCACTTGTTAAGCTCTTCCACTGTACAGCCATATGGTTCTAAAGTTTTACCTACGCTCTCCCATTTTCCCATTCAAATCCAGATTTTTTTCATAGTCTAGTATCTTTTCATTAAAGGCACCCAGGAACTCCTTTCAGTGGGTCTGTATGAAAAGAATTTCTAGAAAGAATGTACTCAAACTACAGGAGCAAGCTAGTGAGCACTATACATTTAGTATAATAAATCCCTGCCACTTAATTTAGCAACCTCTGTGGTAAAATTACATGACCCACCCCTGGCAGTGTTCTAGGCCAGGTTGGATGGTCCTTTGAGCAACCTGGTCTAATGAAAGGTGTCCCTGGTCATGGTAGGGGGGTTGGAACTGGATGCTCTTTAAGGTCTCTTCCAACCCAAATCATTCTATGATTTTATGATTGTGCCTCCTTGCAAAACCTTTACATTTCTCCAATGAAATAACACATGACTAATGGAAGCAGCTACATTGCAGAATACTTGCAGTTTTGAGCATACAGAACAGGTTTTTATGTGTTGAGGACAAAGTTTGTCACTCACATTTTAGATTTCCAGTGTCTGACATGAAATCAGAAAAACGTGGCCACAACTTACTTGTGACGTTTGTGGATAACATGAAAAATGCATAGACCTCATTGGATAAGGGAACTGTCACATTCCACCGTGACTCAGTTTAAAACGAAAGCAGTGATACATAGGGAATGCTAAAATTGGATATTTGCTACCTTGTTGCTTTTGTGTCATTAAAAGTCACCACAGACCTTCAGAAACCTTTTCTCCCACTCACTGTGTTTTTAAGCATAGATGTTAATAAATTTCATGTGTAGAAGATGGTGAAAAAACAAGTCTCTCTGTTCTGACATTATTAAAATTGTGTTTCAAATTCCCATTCTGGTAATTTCTGTAGACCTTTTCCCATATATTTTGCATGTGGCACTAATATGGGCTGAGAAAAGAACTTTCCAACAAGTTTAGTTGGTGACCTTGGATGACACTTTACATTTCATAAAGTGTGAAAACAGACCTAGTTAATTACTTGAAACATTTTTTTCCTTGATTAAACATTTCATGAATACATGACTTTAATTTTCATTGTAACTTGGGCTTCTGAATGGAAAAGTCACTTTTGAAAAAGAGCTTAGATGCCTGACTTGGGTATTTTTTGATCATCCTTTGTTAGCTTTAGAATGAAAAAAAAAAATGAAGCACACATTCCTGCAATATTTCATCAAGTTCTGACTAACAGAGAATCAGAAATGTTCTAAAATGCACAATTACAAACAGGCATAAACTCTGAGACATTTTTGTGGTTTCAGAGAAAACTGACTTAAGTACATACGTCTGGAAAGTCCCACCAAGAAGCCACTTCTGTATTTTCAGGAAATTAAGCAAAAAGGCCTACTGCAATTTTTCTATTGTTATTTGTTTTTTTTTTTTTTTAAGCCACATAAAAAGCGGAAATTTGTGATCATAGGTGCAATATTTAGGCCAAAAAGAAATTTTTTGAAGATAAAAGAGTTGTTTATATAAACAACTGTTCTCAAAAATGTTGAGACCAATTCTAATGGTCTTATATTCTGTGAGACTGTGAATAGTGGGAGGGTTCAAAGCTTTGTAGCTGTGGAACCAAGTCACGATCACAGTCATTCTCTTAAGTACTTTGTTTTTACTTCCTTTTTCTGGAATGACCCACAGAGAGTACTGGACAGATGAAAAGTAGCAGGATATGCCAGAATATGCCTCTGAACAGTCTTGATAAAAAGGGTGACTGGAAAAGTACTATCCTGAATTAGACTGCTATTCTTGAGCATAAGAACTCCAGACCTAGCATACTAGCTCTGAAGGACCCTGTAGCCCCACATCCTGTCTCCAGTACTGGTCAAGAGCAGGGACCTGCAGAAGAGTATAAGAACAGGAAGACTATATTGTCAACATTCCCTGGTATTTGGAAGATCCCGATAACCAGCAGTTTGGAATTCAGAAATTTCTTTACAAAGAGCCTTGTGTTTGTCTAGGACCATATTCTATCTCCAGCAATATCCATAACTAAATGCATAAAACCCAGTAAAAGCAGATCAAACATACATTTTCCCAGTCTCTTGATTCTTTCAGATTTGAAGACTTCCTAATCCTGATACCATTTGTGCAGAAATCCACCAACACATCTCTCTCCCAGTTAGACAACCTTCTCTGAAATGTTGTAAATTGCCTAAATCCACAATGTCCTTTGGTAAAAAGTTTCACAGGCCTACTACCCCTTGTGCTTTGAATTTTACTGCAAATAGCTTAATTTGATGGTCACTACTTGCAATTGATAGACTGCAAGAAGTTGGTCCATGTTAATAAATGTGGGAACAATTAAAATTACAGTCAGTGGGTTTCTGATGTAGCTCAGAATCACATTTCCCCTTATAAAAAAGCAAATGTTTTCAACATGCCTACTATCTGTATTGACAAAAAGGAAGTCTCTTTCTTTTCTTTAGGAAAGTTTTCCAGATCAAAGGCTTTTCTTATTCTCTGAGTTTCTGGATTTCAGCAGCACTTTCTGTCTAAAGCCCCTGGCAATCCAGAAGTCAGGCAGAAGGCACTTGAAAGATTTCAAGTATGAGAAATGAATCCTCTTCTGATCCTGAGAAAACAGATAAGGAAACTTGGAAGCAAGACTTTTTGTAATGATAGGTATCAGACAGAGACTTGCAGCTGCCAAACTGAAGCCTGATCATTCAGGATACTTTGACTCTGTCCCAGCTGACCTCTCAGCGATATTGCAAAGCTGTGAGACTCAGAGTGAGCTCTAAGCTGCACAATTAGTGATCACAATGGAGGGATCACAAGCTGAAGCTTAAATAGAAAGTATCTGTTTCATATCATTGCTGTGCAGTCTTTGCACCTTTGTGCTGAGAAAAAGGTGACTTCTGTAGGACAGAAAATTGAAGGAAACAAGAATATTTTTCATATTGGCATAGTAAGTACTTTAGTTCTGTCATATTTCTGCCACTGAGAGTGATGAGCTCACATAATTCGTACAATCACAGCACATGCACACTGTGGAATGTCTAGCAGCAGCTAAAGACACCATTCCTTTGTTCAGCTGCCTCTTTGGTGTTGTGAAAGCATCTGTCTTCTGATAATGTAGGGTGCTATTTCATATTAATACCTTACACTTTGTTTTTGCTTTCTATTTCTATAAGACAAAGTCCCCAATGTCTTACCTTACTTAAGGTAAAATGTTGTATAGAATAGGCATTTTTGTAAGGGTTTAATTCTGAAAAATGTAAGCAGTGATGTGAATTTACAGAAGAACCATCCTGTCATCCTGTATCCTGCTACTCCCACATACAGCACAGTGCTGTGTGCAGTGTCACGGCCTTACCTCGCATAAGCCTCCAATCTGACAAGATCTGACAGCTGAGCTTGCACACGCCACTATGCTTTAGTGAAATACTAGGGTTTGTTATGCATAGTGACATGCCGATAAACTCTTAATTAGCTGCTGTTTATGAGTGTCTGCTTTTACAGTAGATCCTAATTCATTTGTCTCTGCCTATACTATGTCTCTATATGCCAAATATGGATTATATTGCAACTGGTACCCCCTTGTGTGTGCATATTCAAAGGATGATTCGCTGTAAAGCTTTCTGTGAGACATTTTGTATGGAAAACTACTTACAAAATATATCGGGTTGCACCAGACAGCTGCCTAAATTCTGGAATTAATATCTGCTAACCATTTATATGCCAAGATTGTCATTCAAAGTTACTTGTAACTCTATCCACTAAAGCAAAAAAACTATTTGGCAAGTAACATTTTTGTGACTCCCAGTTGCCCTGGTGCTCAGCATTATACCAGCCCAGAACAAGGGTGTCATTATGCTTTTTCTCACATTACCAATCTCTGTGGTCTACTGTGTTGTCACTCCAAATTTCAGATGTCTGTTTCTAATTGAATGCTTCCTTCTGTGATAATAAAGGTGATTAATATAGTGATACAATGTCCTAAACATTATACAGTGTTTTTCAGAACACACTAGACACTTTTGCTTTAATGCCGCTCAGTACTGTTCTGTAATTATACATGTTTTTCTCAAAAGGGGGTTAAAAAAGACAGTACTTTTCTGAGGACTGCAAATAACGTGATCTCTAAAGAGATCTATGCGAAAAAGATATAAAGATAAAAATATAAACTTTTTCTCTTTGCACTGGAATGAGTGAACACATTTCTGACACAATTTCTTTTTGACAATATGTAATATTCTGTGGTGTCTTCCCTCTTTCAAAGACACATGACTTTCTTTTAGAACATGTTCTTCAGTAAAGATGCTGGATAAAATTATGCTGTACTTAGAAGCAGATACCTGTTACATTCTGTCTTTGAGCAGCAATGAGCACAGTTGGAATCTGTGCTTCTGTTGGAGTCCCTTGTCACTCCCACAATAAAAACAACATGACTGTGTGGAGTAGATGTGACCTCAACTTTTATTTATACTGCTTTTTTTATTATTTACACCTGTATTTGTATTTCACTCTATTTTAAACTGCTCTGTCATAGGTCATAATTTATGTTTCCCCACCCTGTCTTTTAATTTGCATCCCAATCATAGAAAAGCTTGCAGAAGAGAATCCTGTAGAGAGAAATAAGGGAGAAACAGTGCAGGCTGTTTCACTAGAACAAAAGAATTTTTCCCTCTTTAGATACCAAGACGCTTCATCTGTGAACCTAAAGGGGGATGTTATCTCTAAGAATTTGCAAACACACCTGATTCCCTGCCTCTTTAGGTTTAGCAAAGTAAAAAGAGTTACAAAATGATCCTTGTGGCTTGCTACTTAATTTATCTATCCAGTGATTCCTCTCAGAACTTGAAAGAACAAGTAAAAATAATATTCACTCCACCTTGCCACCCACTTACATTGCCCTTTTTTACCTCTCTGAGCTTTTCCTTGTCTGATGGACATGGGAGTGACAGCAGAACTTCCTTAGTTCGGCTGCCAAATCCTCTTTTCTTTTGGGAGTTGGGAGACCTGCTTGTAAAGGTACCTTCTGCATATTCAAATTTGAAGGTCATTGTCTGGCTTTGTGCTACTACTTATGTAGTAAGCTCAGTGCAGATAATACAGGATCCCTTCTTTGAAGCTTTAACCCCAAAAGACACCGTTTCCATTTGGCAGTAGTTTCTGATTCACATGTTCACTGAAGTCAGGCTTCCTCTTTGCAGAACTGGAGGAAACTAGATTTGTCATTTGAAATGTCAGCAGCTTTTACATAGAAAAAAAAAAAAAAAGGATGGGAAGTAAAGCCAGTGATTTGTACTTCTATCATAACACTGGCAAGACCTCTGAAAAAAGGAACGAGAAAAGGTCTGGGGATATTTTAAGCGTGGCGCCAAATTAGTTCCAACCTGTATCTATTAAAAAGTAGAAGTCAGCAGGAACATAAAACACTGTTGATTCGTGTTCCTTAATCTCCTCCCAATGTCATATTACTCTTATTATGCAGTTGGCTTTACACATAGAGAAAAGAAACATCTTCTCCTTAAATAGCAATCTTACTTATTTCTCTCAGTGTGAGATTGGAAATGGTAACATACTCACCACTGTCAAAATACACTCTAAAAATAAACAAAATTCAACACAGAACTGTCCTTTGTAAACTATTTTACAAACAACCTAAGGGCATTATTATCATGTGGACAGAAAATCAGTTTTTGTTGGAATAAAGTTAATTACAAAATCTCAAGCAGTATTTACATATTCACAAGCACAACCCCATAACGGCAATGCAAAGAGCTTCTGTGCAGGACAGTGTCTGATCTATTGTCCATTAAAATGGGATCATTTGGCCTATTTTCAGAAAATCTACCTTGAATCAGGTCAGCAGTCTGGTGACTTCACCCATTACAATCACATTTCAGTGCATTCACCACAAGAGACTGAACACGAGACAGACAGACACGAAACTGAAGAATCAATAAAAATAAAATCTGTGGAAAATGTAGTCTGAGAGCATCACTCAAAAACCCAAGGTGAATGAAATGTTTGTAGATACAGGAGTGCCACGTTTTTGACACAGGATGACAGATGGGTAAAGGTGTGATTCACAAGCATTTACTGAACAGAGAATTAATCTCAATATTACAAGCAAATTTGTGCTGCAGAGGAAGGTCTGAGAGAGACCATATGGCTTTAAGTCAGGAAAATAACAGGTTTGCTGCCTGTAAAAAAAAAAAAAATTCTCTTACTGAGGTATGTGGTTTTGATGGCAGATTTAGCAAATGATTGGCACAATATAATAGAGTGTAATTTTAAGAACCGCAGAATTATCCTACTTTGGTGGTACATGCCTTTATTGTAAGGGCTGAAGTCTCAGCCTGGCTCTAAATTTTTGTGTCTATCTCTTTCTTTATTTTCATTATTCATTTTTTCACAAAAGATATTCCGTTTGAAGCACTGTGTAATATGTCATTCGATCTATCCACTGAATTTAGCTTTACTTATTTGGGGTTGAGTCTCTAAAAGCAATTTATTTCCATTTGAAAATGTGAACAGTTAAAGGAAAATTCTGTTAGTTTTGCAATTAATTTCTTTTTATGGATGCCCAAGTCAAAATTTGAAGAAAATGTTTGACATGCTTTGAAAAACATGTTAGACAAATTTTGTCCAGTTTTGACGATGAGATTATATTCCTACACAATACTTAAAAAAAAAAAAAAAAAGCTGAGGGAAGTCAATTATGTGTTTATTCTAAATATGTTCAAAGTATATAGAGGAAAAAATATCTAACTGTATCCTGTTAAGTATTGCTGGAAACGGGTGGTGACCTCTGTCAAACAGGAAATGCATGGCAGGGGACAGAACATGATGAAGCAGCTTCCAGAGGTTGCACCTCAGTTGCACAAATGAATTTATGCTGTGTTTGACCAGAGAACTAGTAGACAACAAGTGCACTTAGTCCTTTCCATGGAGGACATCCACGTTGCTCTCTTCTCGAGTAACAGTACCCAAAAGCCCATGGAGTCCCACTTGCCAAGGAGGTCCTGAGTCAGCTGGCTAAAAGAGCAGACCCTCGGAAGCAGTGTGGGTGGCAGAGGGGAGGAAGGAGAGCACTCAGCTTGCAGAGCTCCTTTCCAGCAGCACTGCCGTCCCTGTGCTGCCACGCTTCCTGCCCAGCTAGGAACCAGTCCCTCCCAAACAACCCTGCTCTGGCAACAGACCTGAGCAAATTACATGTGTGAAGTCCACTTTAATCACAACCCTTGCAGCCACAGAGACATAACTTGTGATGCGTCTTCTCAGTAATTCACCCAAAGCCAGACCAACCAGCTGAGGAAGAGAAATGAACAACAGTAATTCCCCTCAGAACATTTGCATCCTCTTCCCAGTACTTCCTCATGTTCCTCATTGCTGTCCTTTCTTTCTCAATATAGAACTTCAAACATATGCATGCATAATTCAATTCTGTATTACACAGCTTCTTCTGCGATTTTTCCTGTCCTTTTTCAGTTTTAGCATGATCCTTTCCATATTTCTCAAATGTGAGACTAGAAAACAATAAAAACAAAAAATAAATCTGAAGTGCTTCCCAGTAATTTTTGCATTTCCATGATGACCTTCAGTCTTCTGTGTAGCTCTGAAGAACCTTTATCTAGTTTCTCAAAATCTCTTTCCACCACTTCTATAAATCTAGCCAGGGTACCAACTCAAGCGCATAACAGCAGTCCTAAGTGCCCCTAAATTACCTTCAGAAAATACCTGAGATGCCTCTCTTCCATTTACATGCCTGATTAAGTGCTTATTTGCTATGCAGAGCAAAGCTCTTGCTTTGAAAATTCTGTTTACTTTACAATTATCTTTTTGAACTAGAGCAATGCTAGAGGTTTCTACTCTGGTATTTCCAAATCCCTTCTTGGCATGGTTAATCAATCCAAAAGCCGTTTTCTTGTTTAAACAGAAGACTGGATTTATGAAGGCCACAAATCAAGTTTCTTTACTTGATGTTATAGTTTGAGTAGTCTCTGAATTTCTCATCTGTAATATGAAGACGCTGACCTACAGGCCAGCTTAGAAGCTCTGCACTACTCCAGTGAGACAAAACAGTTTTAAGTGCTGATAGCCTTTATAGGAAGACAATTTTCTCTTTCCTTCTGAGCTACAGTGGCTACAGAATGTTTGGCTTTCCCTTTTCCAAAGATTTGGCATGAACAGCTCTCTGGGAGAAAGCGGGTGTGTTCCTGTCAGATTCATCTCTGCCTGAAATGTGGAGTTTAAGCAGTGGTCCTTTAACTTCTCTGAATGAAAAGTTTTTCCTTTGTCCACTCTTTTCCTTTTTCAGAATCAGTTCACTTAGAGGAGAACACAACCTGTCACCTTCTGATGGGACTGGATGTTATTTTAGCCCCCACATTTAGCAAACACAAAGACTTTTTTTAGATGTCTTCACATCCCTCTTAAGATAGCCTCTCTTCTTTCTGATTCCAAGCCGCTTCAGTATGAGCCAATATATAAGGCAAAATATGTATATTTTCATTCTTCCAAGAATATCCCAGTATTAAATAACCATAAATCAGTTAGAGACTGATCCCAGCTGAGATCACAACTCAAAATTCTAAAACTCAGAGCAGAGCCCAATGTTTGAATCTCTTCCATCCAAAATTATATAAATCCTTCATGAATGTGACTAAAGTACTACAACATAGACAGCTTCAATTGTTTTCCGTCTCTGCTTAGCTGTTTTCATGGCCTCAGTCTTGTCACTTTATCTTTCTCACACTCAATTTCTCCAGCTATAAAATGGTGTTAAACTGTACTTCTTTGTAAAGTATTATGAGATAAACTGGTGAAATGTTTCTGTAGTCCTGGAGTTTTATTATAGCAATCGTGATCAGAACCCTAAAGATTGCACTGAATATAAGCAAAAGATTTTTGGGCCATTCATCACAGGTACAAAACCAAAACATTTTTCTGGATATCAACCAAACCATTTTTCTGGATATCAAAAGGGACTGGACCTCAGTTGTTGCCATCCAAGTAATTAACCATTCATGAGTGACAGACACACTTACTAGGTGATGTATAGCACAGAGTATCTATCTGATGACTTCCAGTAAAATGGATACCCTTATTCACCTTTAGTCTGTGATCAGGCATATAAATGGAAAGTCAGAGGATTTAAAACGTTTCCACATTTGGTATGCATGTTGGTAGTATTAAGAGTGGAATTTGTTAAGGAAAGCATTATTTAACCAAAAAGTACCTCCACTTTTAAAAGACAACATGCAGTTCTGGCAGACAATTCTCAGTACAGGACAGCAATGATTCTGTTACTGCTTTGCACATGCAGGTCATTGCCAATTATGTAAATAGGGTAGTTAAGAAACTAAAGAATCTTAGATTGGGTAGTGTTCTTTACTAGGATAAATAATTCAACTAATATAGAAGTAATCTACCTTGGAAAGTTAGGTTTACTTAAGAAAAAAATACCACTTTTGCAGTAAACTGAGTTACCCAGTCCTTGCATCATCTTGCCTTACAAATTGGCCACATACTCATGCTGACCTAAATTACTGGTTTGTAACTGGACACAACCTTTGAAAAGTTTCTCATTTGGGATTGAACTTTTTATGACCTGCATAGAAAACTGCTATTTGAGAAGAAAAAAAAAAAAAAAAAAAAGACCGTAATTTCCATGATTTCAGCTGATGAGTTTTGCTCATAGGGAGACAACAATTGATGTGGGAATTTAATTTACATAGCGGTCATTCCAGAGAGCATTTTACAAATACAACAACCATATTTAGTTGCTTTTCTGCAACTAAAGAGTTAAATCTGACCCTTAAAAGGCATTTAAAGCAATTTCTGAACATTTTATTTTGGATTTCGTGTCCTTTCATGCTTTCATGCATGAGATGCAAAGCAAGTCCTTCACCTGGGATTTCTATGCAAAGGTTAGGTCACCAGCCTAATGGCTGAAATTGGTTGGTCGTCCAATGATAAATTAGTGATATGCTAAATAAAATCATTCTGTGCTGCAGACTTATTTGCCAGTGCTGGACTCATGTATGTGGACAACAAACCTGAAAGCATAGTTTTCATTGTAGCCAGACAAACCTGGATTTGAACAGGTCCAGTTTATAAACTGCCAGCTAGATCCAGACAAGCTGACTATAGGTGATAGTAATATGTAGTTTTTGCCTACGTAGCAGGGGTGCAATGGGTCAGTTACTTCACTTACAACTTTTCTTCAGAATGCTTTCTCATGATGGTTTAGACAGTCATTAAGATCAAAAATCTGCTCACCAAAGTAAGTGTGACTCATAAAAGCAATAGTTTGCTGAATCATCCATTTTTACAGTTGAAGAGCTTCACTCACTCTTCTTGCGTAGCTCTTGCACAAGTGCAGCCTAAACTGGGTATAAAATGCTCCTAAATGTGGAGATGTTACTTTACACTCTCTGCACTCAGTTAGTTCCAGTACAAATCATTACTCACCATAAAGAGCAATGGCTAACAGAACTTGAAGAAGAAAAGTGAGGGCATGTATTATTCTGGTTATATGACATGGTCTATGGAATAAAATGTACAAATTCACACACCAAAAAAAGGGGGTTATGCTGTTACTTATTTTGCATCCTAGTTATTTATCATGTTGCATTGGGCCAAAGATTCTATTGTTTAGGGTCTAGAAATAAACTAGGGTTTAGGAATAAACTTATGTTTATGAAAAAAAAAAAAACGAAAGGGAACTTAAATCAGTTACTAGTGCTAACTTTGCTTTAGAAATAGCTTGTTTTGAAAAAAATTTGAGCATGTTCACTTTGTTAATTTTGTGTTAGTAGCATAATATCTGAGTTGTAAGTGCTTCTGGTAGTCAGTACATAAGTCAGAACTTAGTTTCTTATTTTTAATTGACTTATAAAATAGGAAGAATTAAATAATGTTTTGCAGCATCAAAGGATCTTCATAAAAGTTTCATTACTGAACGTAACTTCTATCTCCACAATGCTTTTTGCATAAAACCCCCAAGGGACTGTACAAATAATCTAAACTAAATCTTACAACACAGCATGAAATACTGATAATAATGTGGGTTCAGGGGTACAAAAAGAGCTCTATGAGATACTGGGTTCACTGCTCTTTGTCATCATTAAAACACCCGGCACTAAGAAAAAAATAATTTGAAGAGAACCTTGCATCTGAAAGTCAGCAAGAAAAATACCAAGGAAGGTGCTGAGACCAGATTGGATGGATTCAAGCTTCCAGTCTTTTCAGACTTGTAACTCCATTCATCTCTGGAACAATTTTCAGTGCTGGAAATCTTTTGTCATAGATGTATTTTTATTTACATTTGTCTATTTCAGTAGTAGTAGTAGCAATAGTAGTATATATTATTGTTTCCTTCATGTGCAAACAACCAGTTTCTGAGCACCAAGGATATCCAAATATCTGTGATCTCAGACCTGACAAAAGTTGGGTTACTGGAAAAAAACTAACCTGTAAAGAGTTACAGCAGTGTGGATGTGCATAGATCACTGTGATCAAAGCACTACCAAAACCTAGCTTGGTTCTGTGACTTTTGTTGGAGAATATTACTGATTCAACTTTTCATTTAGAACTAAGCCCATTACCAGCAGCAGCTTCCATAGGATATATTTCTTGAATGCTTTAAAATAATGTTAGGAGACGTGCTAACACATAAGCAACTCGATGCTGCTCTTTAGGAAAGAGGAGTGACTAAGGTGGAGACTCTGACACGTCAGAGAAAGAAAAACTTTTCTCTCTGCATTTCTTTTGCTGAGGTGCAACGTGACTGTAAAACTCCGTTTTAGAAATACAGAACTGGTCAGGCATTAGTTCATAATATATATGTGTGTATTCAGTTATAAAATATGACTGTACTATGAAACTCTGAAATGGATTATGGGTTTTTTTTGATATATTACCAGCCCAAAATTGTTTTCATTCATTAATAAAACCAGTTAATCTATTTTCCATCCTTCAACCAAAACTAAGCACTTCCTGAAACCCTTAGTAACTGTGCTACAGCACACAAACTCCTTTAATGAGCTTGCCCAAATCTACCTTAAGGTGGCTTATTGGAACATTGCTGTCCTCATTGTAAAAAACACACTCAGCACAGCCTCCTCTGTTACAGCAAAGCTATAGATGCACCTATAGATTCACATAGGTACAGCTTTTGCTGCGCACTTAAGGTAGGTAACATTCTCTTTGTATGCAGGTGTCCTATCAAGTTACTCACTTACAAGTTACTTTAAAACATTCTTCTCCATCTTCTGTTCTATATCTGCATATGTGTGTACAGAAAAACACACATACATTAAGATGGAAATTGGAAAGTACCCATAAATATCCAATCCACAAATGGCTCCTTAAATTTGTAACACTTCAGTCTTATCAGTACAACCAATCTTACGGATTTTTGCTAGAAAGCAGAAGTTCCGGGATAATAATATGACACACGGAGTTGTTCCCTGCCTGCTGAATGAAATGTGGATTTAAAATTTAGGAAACATTTACTGTATATTCTAATATACTCAAATATATTTAAAGTCTTTTATACAGCAAGACAATTGTTAATTAAATGATCAGGTTTCAGTTCATTTACATGTGTAATATTTGCATGATAAGGTGTTGTGCTATGTGTTTTGTTGACATTCTTATACTCTGCCAGAGAATATGCCATGCAGAGTTAATGAAAGAAATTATATGATTTTCCTTGTAATGTTTATTTACTGTATTATCACCATATGATTTAATTATTCTGATCAGTTGAGACCTGACTCTCATTACACTCATGCAGAGCAAGGGCAAACATTTGGGACTATAATGGTAATACTTTAACCACTTTGCATAAAATTATAGGCAATATTTAAATTTCTCTCCAAACTTAGAATAATTTCAGGCTGGGAACATACCTTTTACTTCAAGTTTTGGGGGTTTATTTTTCTTTCTAATAAGCAGGGTTATTTCTGAGTTGAATTCCTTTAAAAATCAGGCTTTTGCATGCATATATATATTTGCTCTTGAATGTCTAATAAGCAGTTTCAATTTGGAAATTAAAATTGGCAATTGATTAGGCTGCTCTAGAGCACAGTATAGCTCCGCACTGATGAGAGCTACTCATATAGCTTTTACTGAAGTAAGGCAGTGCAAATTGCAGCTTCTATACAAGCACCTTTCTTAGAGAGCTAAATGACAGATAGTTGCTCTTTCATTGACTTGAACTTATTTGCAACCAATAACACAGACGTGATAAAAATCTGGGCAGTAAAAATGCATTTGCTTAGATTTCAAATGGTTTGTTTGAGACCTAATCTTGATCTTGTTAAATTTGCTGGTAAAAATTCATGTAAACTTCAATTGGAGGTTTAATCCTTCTGTGGATTAAAATGTTCTTGCCCATAAGTGGAGATGCTAGCTATTGGTCCACCTGAAAAAAAACCTGTGTAACGATCATATCCGCCTGAGTCTGAATTAGATGGCTCCTTCAATATTCATACTTGTGGTTCAGCAGAGGGGGAGGCTATCTTTCAGAACACAGAGCAGCCAATTACTGCTTTAGACTTACTGAATAATTCACGAAAAAATGAATACTGGAAGTAGTGTACTTAATGCTTTACTTGATTCTGAAAGTTTGATCAAAATGTGTGACTGGATCAAGCAGAAGCTTGGCACTAAATCTGATACATCTTTTCTAAGACTAAGATGCTCAAAAGATCTAGAGTGTTTTGATTTCTAAATTGGCAACTGTGATTGCCTGGGGGAGTGGACAGGGGTAGAAACTGTTTTATTGAACGGATGAGAATTCTGGACACAGCAGGAAACATAATCTACAATGCTTTCCAAAAATGCCAGCACTGATATTAAACATGTATGCCTCATCCCACTTGAGTAATAAGAGTACTGTGACTTAAATTTATTTCTCATAGTGGGGAAAAACACGTCCCACAGTGATAAAGCACTAGAATAACTATGAGACAGCCTGGAGGATGAGCTCTGTGCTGTTCACTGTACACCTGTGCTGTTAGTACCTGCCAGCCAGGTCCCATGGCCCCTCCATCCTATGTCCTGCAATCCTGTGCCAAATTGAATCCCAACAAAAATACTGCTGGTAATGTTGCTGTGCTGCACGATCCCAAGCTGAAGTTCTAGCTCATGAGAACTAATGGCAGTGGTATTAACTATTTAAGCACTATTTGAATGCTAAAACCATGAATTCTAGGTTGTTTTGTACTTCCTGCTCATTTTTCCTTCCTGATCCCAGAGGAACTGCACCAAATGGTCTGCCCCTGTCTTCCAATATCCTTACTTTACAATCCAAGATAATATGGGATATAGAAAACAGTTCTGGTCAGGGGGAAAATATCTCATCTGTCCCTCCATAACTGCAAGGTCCATTTCCTAGAACTTGCCTGTTCCAGATCCCTAAACATGGCAACTCCTACTACTTTCCCTGGACCAGCTCAGCACAGTCTCATGCATGTGTCCCATCAGCAGGAAGCTCACTCTGGTCCAAGGACGCTTGCACCAACAATGTGGTTTTACTACTGAATCTTTCTCAGGATCAAAAGAAAAATTATGTTGCTTAAAGCCTTCCTCTGTGTGCCACAGGCAAGCAGTCCATCTTAACTGCACAGTAAGAAACACCCCATGCTTTCTTGTCCTTCTCTCCAGGGACTCTATATTAAGCAACATTTGGAGGTGACAGGAAGTACAACTTCTACTTGAATAATAAGGAAATGTTGTATTGCAGTAGCCCTTGGTGATTTACTGTTCTTTAGAGAGAAATATGGGGAAAGCAACCATCAAAAAGTTCAACCAGGACAACATACTTCAAGTTGCATCTCCCTGTGTTTAGCAGATGACAAAGACATTGAACATCAATAGTGAAACCATATGGACTAAATTTTTTACCCACTACATTCCCAGTTCCATTTTTTCATGTGGCAGTGTCTGGTTTTGGCATTTGATCTGTTCTAGTCACCCCTCCCACCCCTTTGATTAAATTAGTTGCATATGTAGATTTGGGTTTGTGTGTTTTCTGATGTCAGATAGCATCTAATACTGCATCTCTTTCAAATGAGAGTAAGAAGAATGGGAACAGGCTACGTTTTATCAGAAGACCTACTGTTGTCTCAAAGAACGTAACACTTTTCTCCTCAGACTTCTCTCTTTTTTGGCTTATCTTCATATATCTTGAAGAGTTCTTTGTGTGTTACTTTCTGGTAGCTCGCCCTCCTCTATTGAAAATACAAGGATTGTAAATAATAAATAAATAAACAAATAAAGAAAATAAAGTTTTTTAAAAGCTGAAAAAAAATCAAATTACATTAAGAAAATAGCAACAGGCAAATGTGATCCCACTCCATTTCCTAACTTGTGGTGTATGAGGAGGCAGTGATGGGTTTCATGCTGTGAGTGCTTTATAACTATACTAAAAAAATAGCATTTTATTGTAGGTTTGTTTCAGACCTCAAAAGCCTAATGATGGTCATGCCAAAATAGTACAACATGGAAGTGGTAAAATAAACCCCAAGCAGATGTCTCATAGGAATATTCTGTACTGTATGATTGCATGGTTTTACTAGGGAAGGCTTTCTCATGCAGATAGTCCAACAGACCATTAGTGAACCTGCCAGTCTTAGTGGACATTTCTGTTCTCTGTGAAGATATAATTCCTCTTCCTGATTCTTAAGACTTGTTGACTCGTGTTTTTGCATTACAAAACCTGAGAGATTCATATATCGTGCTGAATATACTAGATCACTAATATATTGCAGAGGAAGTCTATTGAAAGTAGAAAATCAGATTTTTCAGTGATACCATTATGAAAATCTTAATATTCTGTAGCTTTTTCAGGTGCATTAACACAATTTTCACCAATTCAAGTTTCCATATAAGAGTTACCAGACATATGCGTTTGGGAGAAAGGATGTGTAGTATACATAGAAGAGTGACTCACCAAAGAGAAGGGCAGAAAAAGAAGGGAGAGAAATATCTAAAACTGGGAAATGGATAGGAAAAGAGAACACAAAATCAGAAAAGTGTGAAGCCAAATCGGGGACAGTTTTAAAATCTAAAAATAAAGCTTTCAAATTGATACAAATAGGAGTAGAATTAGTTTTATCCTCTATAGGGAATCTCTCCTTAAAATATTATTTGCAGACAGACTGAAAGGGATTCTTTTTAAATGCTGATCACATTTTGTGAGGTGCAGCCTGAGAACCATGATTTATGTAAAGAGATTCCAATGTAATATTAAAGATAAAGAGAATTTATTTGAAGCTAGCAAAAAATACTCCAGCTCAGTTCTTCATCACATTGGCTGATTAATATTGACTCTCTAGCCTTTTGTGTATTGCCTGATGCCCGCTACTGCTTTTCCCAGCTGGTGACTATTCGCTCAGCAGTAAGTAGAGAGAGCACCATTTCTGTTACCTGGGTGGTAGTTACGTGTTCGTAACAATCTTGCTTGGAAAGATTCAGTGATTCATCGAAAATGATGGAATGGGGTATCCTGATCAATCCGAAGGTGGCAGAGAACAGGCTTCTGAGTCTCTGTGGGTTTTGAGATGAAGTAGGATATATTCGTGATGGTGCAGCAAAAGAAATGTTCTCAGAACTGTTTCTAAGAATAGCAGGATGACTTCTATAGCAATCCTGTGAGTAATTTGAGAGTAGCATCTATTCTGCGTTTCTGAACCCCATGAGAGCATTTGAAACATAAATATATGTAATTGTACAACAGCTTTTTTTTTGGCATCTGACCTTTTTTTCATTTACAATAGCTTGACTTGCATAATAAATTTTCTGTGGTCTACAGTGTTTGAAGAATCTTTGTGGTATTTGGAAAGCAAGAGCGTGCACCAAATCTTGGGCTTCATATTTCATCACCTTATCTGTGAGCTAATGACAAAAGTCTATGGAAATGTAAGTGGTAGATATGAAAATGAAAGATCTGGGAGTTTCAGCAAGGCAGCTGAACCACAAGAGAATCATTCTCAGAAGATTCATTAAGATGCTGGCAAAGTTTCTTCCATGTGTTTCATTTAATAGAAGCAATCACCATACAGTAGCTAGCATATATGATCAGTGAAATATACTCATGGCCAACACAGGAGACAGTAATGGTCTCAGAGTTTAAGGTAATCCCAAAGCAAATGTCAGCCACTCACCAATCCTGAAAGCCATTGATTACAACTCCATTTCTAATGGAAAAGCAAATAAAAGCATTGACATTGTTGGAGAAAGGAAAATGAGATGTGGGAAGATTAAAGGACAGACACCCTGATCCACAGTTAAATGCAGCAGAAATGTCCAGAAGATTAGTAGTGGCAAGAGGCTGCTCCTTTAGCACTCCCAAAGTCTTGAAGTTGTCGGTCCCAAGGTCAGACTGCTTCAGGGCTGCCTTGTACCTAAATCATGAGATCTAGAGAGTGTTTGTTAGCAAATTATTGCAAAACTATATATTCCCAGTAACAGTGTCTTTCCTTTGGAGATATCCCTTGCACTGTGGGGTTGGCAGAAGATATAAAAGGGACTATTTCCTGTAATCTAGAAGGATATTATTTTTTTACATTTCATATATATTTATGGCTGCCATAAGCTTAGGTTTCTCAATAATATAATTTTACATTTTCACACCAGGCAGAAATTCAATCCCAAACCTTCTATAAGCCATACAAAACACAGTAACATTCCTAAAACTAAAACTGAAAACATATATGTAAACATACACATATTTGGAAGTTTGTAATATTTGTTAGATCAGTAATACAGCGGAGCACAGAAAATTCCTGACAATAGGATTCATATGACATAGAACTTGAAAATACATGCAGGAATAATGGCCCATAAAAAATCATTGCCTGAAAGTCCAAGTTAACTGCTACAGTCGATGTCATCTACATAAATGCTAAAGTAATAAAAACCAGTGAAAGCTTATTGCTACATATTGTAATCAAGTTCTCCACCTCAAAATTCAGCAGCTGATTTTGAAAGCTTATAAGTACTAAGAAATTTAGCACCAGACCAAGAAAAATACCCTCCTTGATTATTTCTAGTATGTCTTTATCCCATTTTGTCTATTCCTGCACTTTTAAAACCTTAAAAAAATAATTTCTCCTGTCAGATCATTAATACTGTGAAGCAAAATTTTTCTGATGGTTTCAGGAGATTGGGGAAAAAAATAGACAAATGTGCTGAATGACTGTTTTGCTTGACTCCTTCTCATTTCTGAAGATAAACTTATTTTCTTTATCTGTTTTGAAACCTTAACAGAGGTTATAGGAGTGCTTCTCAGATGCTATTTTTATTTTAACAGAGGTAATTACTATGTTGATTCAGGAGGGCATATCAGCACACAGATGGTATCTCAAGACTTCATTGATAGGAATCTAAAAGACAAGAGTCCAAAGAACATGCTCAAAATATATTTTTCACTGGATAGCCCTTTGCAGCTCACCAGGAGTCTGTGTCCTGTGCACAGCAAGTTTCTAATTAAATGACTGAAAAAAAAATTTGCTTTTACATTAACATTTGCTTTTGCACACTAGGTGGATTTCTCTATAAAATATATGTCAGTCAGCTGCTTTCTCCATTGACTTTCAAGAAAGTTTCACTCTTTGATGCTCTCTTGGGGTTTAATTTCCTAATTTCCCAAAATGCTTTACCAATCCACTTTTAGTATGCCCACTCTTACTGTTCTAAATTGATTCATAGCCAGTCAAGCTAAATAACAGTTCCCAGCAATCTCAGATACGCAGCAATTTCAGGTACACGTTTTCTAGTAACAGTAGGAGAATAATGTGCGGTTAACATATTAGAGTGAAATCAAGAGATCTAGAATCAATTCATGCTCTTACCACAGGGACTCAGTATAACCTTCCAACCCGACCCATTCTGATTCATGCCCGAGATATGTATTCATACATACATGTGTATGTATATCTGTGCACACAGTTGTGTATGTGTGCATGGCCATACATGCGTGTCCATGAATGAGAGACTGTGTGTGTGTGTGTATGAATCGATTTAAAAACGAGGGTACTTCACAAGCATTTAAATTGATTTAGCAATGGAAGAATTCAACCAAAAACCCAGAGCACATTTCCAGCCATGTGTTCTTCATTGTACTTTTCTGCATTTCCATCTAGAATGAATAACTGGAAACACTCTGTCAGTACACCAGATCACAAGAGGAGCAGGATGCTTCTTAACTACCACACATTTCATAAAGGAGAAAAGGCTGTTTGCTGTAGTGTAAGTCAGATCAGGCTGAAGAGAAGCAATTCTGTCTCTTCCTCCCACACACAGAAAATTTACACCTGCACAATTCAGCTGTGCTGAAGCATTTTAATCAATCTCAGAAAATCAAGAATAGGGTTTAAAATTCCCTTCTCAGGGAAGATCAGAGATGTAGGAATGTCATATCATATATGTTGCAGCTGATGTGTACAATGGAAAGAATTAAAAATAGTTTCTAAAACCTTACTAATTTTTTCGTATATTTGTGACTTGAATTTAGTCATTAAATTAACTGAACACAATTCTTTGTTCAGCAAATACATGTACTTTGTTATTTACAGTGGGAGATTTTTTTTATCCTTACAGAATGTGGAGGCTAAGAGGAAATATGTAAAGCATTATTATCCATGATTCATTGACAACAGGGCAGTTTTTGTCCATACTTCTTCAGAAATGGTGTTTCTTACAATAGTGCCAACTAAGAAAAAGAGCCCATTTTTCCAAGCACTATGGAAACAGAATAATCTTAAAACAAGCCCTACCTCAAACAGTTTACAACCTAAGAAATGAGAGAAAGCAGATAGGGGTTGTTACTCTTCATGTCTTGCCTTGTATAATTGAACTGTAAAGAATTAAATAAATTGTTGCTAGTCCTTATACAGCTTTGTGATTTGCAGATTAAACTGAAACTAAGTATGGTTTCTGCCTTACTGTTCCAAGACATATTTGAATTTCTGGATCTGAATCAACCTGACAACCTTCTTTCTCATAAAGGCTTTTAGTTTTACTTCCACAGTTTTTTAATCAAACTTGAATGAAAGGGGAGACATGCTGTAGGTTTTCTGATGCCTTCTAATCAGAATTATAAATCAAATGAAGCATCAAAATCAGATCACGCTTCTTTATACTTACTCTGAATATTAGTACTGTTTATTTGTCCGTTATAGTTCTGAAGTTGTTAAAATGCTCTCATGTAAACTAGTGAACTGCCTGCAAATGTTAGCAGACTGAGGTAGCAGGGGAAAATTTGATGGACAAAAATAGCTTTAAGGCCTTGAATGATGATTCTAATACCTTTGGGAAAAAAAGCAGTTATTCTGTCTCTACTTCTTCCGTTTAACAAAATGCATCTTCAAATCTCATTTAAAAATAGATGCAGGAGCAGTAGTCTCCATGCCACCTTACAAAGTGCAAATGTTTCTCATCAGTTGTTGAAAGGAAATCATCAAGCTGCAAAAAGACAGCAAGCAGAGTTCCTAAAGCACTGCTCTTGGATTAGTCCTATTTGCATCTGGATGGATGTAGATGTTACTGAAAACAGCTGTGGTCATGAGATGGACTGACAAAGCACAGTAATGGCAACAAAGGTAGATATCACACCAGAAAAACTGGGTAACTTTGAGGACTGGAATAGTAGAAATGAAGTGAAGTTCAAAGGCTAAAGTCAAGCATTTAGAAACTAAGAACAAAAGTTTTACTGTAAAATCCAAGCTTTTCAGCTAGAGGAGATCCAGGAGGAGAAGGACACGTAAACATCAACTGGATATAAAACTATTTGAGCAACCAATCTGGTATAACCAAAGAAAAAGATAAATACTTTCATAGGCTTTATCAGGGATGGGGAAGGAATAATACCATTAACACAGAGCCCTGGCAGTAACTCATATGAGCTATTCTGCACAATTGCTGTGTTTCATGTTCAAGAAGCATGAATTCAAGCTAAAGTAGTGGCAGAGAGGGGCTATTCAATTGGTCTTGGAAATGGAGAGCTTGGCATATGAGAAGAAAATGGAAGACTGTGGACTGGTTCATCTAGAGTATGGGGACCGGTATGATGGACTAAATGTATCAAGGGCGAAAATAACGATTTAATCTGGCAGACAGTGTTGTCATAAGAACACATGGGTATAATCTGATCATGAATAGATTTAGGCTGGATATTAAAACGTTTTCTCTTAATTAGGGAATGAAGAGGGAGATCAGCTTCCCACTAAGTATGGAGGAGAAATATATTGGATTGTTCTAATGCTAACAGGTCGGTGCAACAGAGAAATTATCTACCATAGGTGCTCATGTGAGCAGAGCCACATAAGTTAACTTAATGTTTTTTTTCCTTATTACTTTAGAGAATTCTTTTATCTTCCTATGCAAAATTTCATTTTTGAACAGATGTTTCACCAGGGAAACTGAACACTTTAAGTATAACCGTTTACCTATATACCCAACCCCACTGAACTAATCAAATAAAATATATGGGTTAAAATATTGGAAGTAAACTATTTTTGTCCAAATGATTTATGTGTGCCATGCTGTGCTGTGGAAGATGGGGAGTCAGTCATCCAAAAAGGTTGTGATATTATTTTAATTACAGTGTTTTCCAGGGCTCCCCAAAAGCCAGCATCTTAATTCCTTCTTACTTGGTATGTTTACCATCCGTTGTATTAAAAAATATCTGTGTAAACGTATATAAAAGTATATATCTGATATATACTTTTATACAGATTTATACAGATATAAAAGTATATATCTGTATATAAATGTATATAAAATGTATATAAAAAGAAATTTGTTAGTTTTTATTGTTTAAACCCTGGAGAGGTCAAATATTCCTAGGGAGCTGGTGAGAAGTCATTTTACTGACATGCCCATGTAACACTGAAATACACTGAAAAGAACTAATAAATTTTTTGGCACATTTGTCCCTAAACTTGTGTGTTGTGATCTCTCCACTAACAGGTACTGCCTTAACATCTGACAGACTACAGACAGCTTCAACATCTTTTCCATTTGTAGCTGTGATGTCTCAAAAGAATTAATATCACCATTGATAACTAAATTATTCTTGAGAAAGTGGAGAGAACAATGCAAAAGTACTTATTGAGTCCAGTCTTTTTTCAGAAGGATTAAGTGTGTCCTTTTTCTTTATAACTCAGCTCTCTCTGAGATCCGAGACTACCTTTTTATGGTTCACAAGTTGTTGTTGTAATCAGCTTGGCTGCAGGCCCAAAGCGAGCTGTGTGACTCAGTGACAGTTGCAATCAGTGCAACCAGGAAAAAGACAAAGAGCCAATACATTTGGAACCCACAGCAATGGATGAAAATGTTTGGAGAGCTTTTCAAGAAGTCTATTGGTTGGAGAGTTTCAGATTAATCTGGTGTTTAAAATATTAAATATCATTACCAAGGAACATGTATACAGCATCTAATGCTGCCTTTTTTTTTTTATTTAAAGAGTATCATATTTCAATTAGATACGGTTTTGTTAATGCCCCACAATAAAATGTTTCACTGTTGCTGTGCACTACAAGACTTTTGTTTAGGAAATTCTTATATGTGTTTTAATACAGACAGCAAGTTGCACTATCCTAAAGCTGCAAAGAGGTCAAGCATGTCATTAACTTTATGCATGAGCTTAACTCTTAAAAATATCAGTGAGATTTAAATACGGCCTAGACAGAAAATTGGTTGATTTTAATATTACCTGTACCATCCCAGAGCCCAATACATCCTCTTGAAAAACAACAGATTTCCTATTTGCAATTTGCAGATTGCTTTGAAATCAAAAATATTACTTCAATAGAAGGTATCTAAAATTTTTTTCTTATAAATAATAAAGTCCCTTGGTACAAATCTATTGTGTAAATTCTTTCACAAGTATTTTGGTAGCATTTATGTGGTCTGCTTGTGAGAGCAATCAGGAATCCACTAACACTGTAGGGAGGAGTTGAATCTAGGGTGAGATACAGACAATGTTGAATAGTTACACCTGTTCTGCACTTTCTGCAAGGAGAGGAAAAATGCACAAGCATATGAGAAGGAGTTAAAGATATCCTGAATAGCTCCAACTTATGTAATAGTACTCCCACTTTCTCTGCTAGCAATTCATTGCTTCTTCATGAACAGAAATGTACTTCAAAGTCACCCACAATCACACATATGAATACAGTCCCACTCGCACATTTGTACAGCGATTCCTACAATATTACCTTGTATCAAGCAGCCTAAAAATGAACTTTTAAGGAAGAACATACAATACACATTTTAAATAGCCCTGGGAACTCAGCAGATACATCAGCGAGAACTATGACACGTCCCCCTGTCACAAAGAGCCTTTGGTTACATAAAAATTGCCAGATTGGCTCAGATTAGTTGTCCATCGAGTCTTGAATCCTGTTTTTGAAGGTGACAAGTACCAGATGCTTCAGAGGCAGGTGCAAGAAACCCCCATACTGAACACTTATGTAATAGAGAGGGTTCTTCCTAAAATCAGGCAGTTGGTGGGTGGCTTGTGCTTCACAGCAGGAGAGTTTATAATGCCGTGAAATGTTTATCTTCGTTATGTAACCGTCGATGTGATTACCCATCTATAGTCAGCTCGGGCAAAAAGTGCCACAGGGCTTTTAATAAACACTGCTAATCAAGACCTTGTTTTATTTCTCAGCTGAGAGACATCAGAACAATTGAGGATTTGAAAGACCCTAGAGTCATTTTGCCAGACTGATCATCTCTTACAGTATAGAAAGCACTCATAAGTAGGGTTTGTTTGGCCATCTAAAAGGTGAGTGACTGGTCTAAGCTAGTCACTAAGCCAGAAATACATCCCAATGCTGGTAACTAGAAGCAGTGAATTTTTAGGGTTACACATGATGAGCTTGAATTGCGGAAGTAAGCAAGAGAAATTTTTCCTTCAAGTCCGTCTTGGGAAAAAAAATAATCTCTTAGGCAAATGGAATTAAAAATAGCCCAGATCTGAAGCAGACTAAAATTCTAAAATAATATTCATAATCTTCACTACTCTAGACAAAATACAGAGTTTTTTCTAAAATAAAAGGATGAACTTGCTCCATAGTAAAGTAAGAATGGAAACTTGCAGTAATAAAGTAGGAATGGAAACATGTAGTATAAGTACCAAAAAACCATCTATACTGGATGCTTGATTTTTAAATAAGTTTATATTGGTGTTTTAGATTTTTGTTATCCTTCTCAAAGTTAAAGCTTTTCTCCAAGAGGCAGCATGCATGTACAATGATTAAACTGAATTTTTTTGATGGTAAAATCATACCATTAGTTAATTTAGCACAACTCCGTATGCCTGCTAGAAATAATGGCACATACAGAGTAGTCACCACATTGGTTTGCAGCACAAGACCATTTGTAGGAAAATAAACAAGTACAGTGCAGAAAGTCTCTGGGTTTAACATTCATTTAAACTAAATTATTTTGATGAAATGGCAAAAATAAGCATGGTGGAAGAAGATATTGGAATAACTGGGCACCTGAAGTGGTGCAAGGCAAGCTCCCTCTTCGCTATTCCGTTACTGCGCAGTCTAATTTCTAAAGCAAAGACATTCACTTGCACTCGAGTTAACACTCCATTCAGACCTTGCTTATCCATTCCTGATCTCTTTCTGCTTCTATTGGACCAGAAAAGCTTGAGAAAGTTATGTATCTGTTTGCATATTTGAGGGACCCTTAAAAATAGAGTGGATATTTCCATTCTTATTTCTAGAAGTGAGAGAAATCAGGGTGGAATAAGAATTATCCTCCCATGGAAGTCAAGTGATGTAGGAACTTACTTCCTCATGACTGAACATATTAAACAGTTATGTAAATGCTCCTTGTTCATTTTACTGCAAAAGAAACAGGTCTGCTTTAACTCCCTGCAATGGCAAGTTGAAACTTACCCATCAGTGCCCTGAATGAATTAAAAGTCTGCATAAAACTGACCACAGCATCTCAGCTGAAATCTCTTCAACTACATTGCAAGCTCTTTTTCCAACACCATACCCTATAAATTTTTTAATGAATTGCCAAAGACTGCACAAAACAGGGGTGGCAGGGCCAGGAGGAGAACCAGGAGTGCTGATGGGTCATTCTGTGTTCGGCGCATTAGGCCACAGTTTCCCCTAGACAGAGCATTTCTGCATATGGTACAGAAATGTGTCTCCTGTTCCTATTTTATATGGGCTGAAAAGACTGCAATGAATCTGTCCCCAGTTGCTGGCCAGCAGGTACCACTGTAATTTCCAAATATATTTGGGGTTTTCCCTTTGGAGGATCCTGAGAAGTGCTTTTCTAGGTGACTAATGATCATAACAAGTCAAAAAGTAAAAAAAAAAAACCAAAAAAACCCACCATATGAAAGCTTGTATTAAATTGAGAACAAGATTCTAAATAAGATTTTTGCATGTTCTTCACTGAATAATTACTTCTTAGCTTAACCATTTGTGAACAAATGAGATTGCAGCCTTTTTCGGTGTACTTAGATAGTCTGTTTTCTTCCTTGGATTTACCCAGATTTTGTACCAAGCCACACTTTAGGCTGCCACAACTCACCACTGCCTCCATAAAAAGCAGTTTTGCACTGTCACCATCTTCTTGCTCCCCACTCCATGTTATTCATTCTTGGGTGAGCGTGAGTGTTTATCTAGTCGCATGTTTAGCTGGCAATACTGAAACACTAATCAGAGTGTTTTTCCCATGCTAGTTTTAATCTAGGTGAATATCTCAGTGAAGTTCATTGCCCAACACACAGATACTTGGGTCACCTAAGGTGCCAGATAGGGAAGGCAACAGAGTAGGAGGAAGGTGAGGTTGATTGTTTCAGTAGCAATGCTGCCCTGACTGGCTGTGAAGCATGTAAGGTATCACCAAAATCAACCATATACTAATCCCAAGGCATCCTGTGAGCATGCTCAAAAAGGACAGAACAAAATTCCTGAACAACTGATACCACAGATCACCACTGCAATTGCTATGCACAAAAACCACATCTGCCACATCAACATCACAAGGTGTGTTCCCCATCCTCCCACCTGGGTCTCCATCTTTCCAACACGTAGCAGTAATTTCCATCCACATAGTTGTAGGTTATTGCAAATCATTAACTGGAATAATTTATGAAACTTCAATATTCTGATGAGTTAGATCCATCTCAAATACAATAGAATCTATAAGGATTTGACTCTAACATAGTTTTGTATCTTGCTGGAAAACATTTTTTGAGACAGTAGCATCAAGTAGAACAAACAACTTTTTTCTCCCATATGCAGTAACAGGATTCCTGATTAGAACTTAACAAAGTCTGACTTTGCTGATATACTAATATAGATTTAATCAGCTCAGTTTAGCTAAATCCTTATTAAGATGTGTATAATGACCACCCAGTGTTTTAACTCACATTAGGATTGTGAAGGAAAGCTACTGCAGAAGAAATTCCCAAATGACCTCTAATAATTTTCTTCAAAACGGCAGAACATCCATCTGACCTTCATTTTTTGTAAATTTATCATTAGCATCTGGATACAAACATAAGCATAACTGTGGTTTGTGGCGGCAGAGTTCAGAACTTTCATATTTAGGGCTTAGAGCCATGAATTGGTCACTTAAGTTCTGCAATGACTGACTAATCTGGATTGCATTACTTAACTTCCACTGATCCTATTATGGATTTTAAGACGTGAATGCCATGCAGATCAGAATTATGCAACCTAACCTCCATTATACATCTATATATAATTCTTCTGCCACATACTCAGAGTCCTGCTACACTCCATGACCACTCCCGACCACCTCTTTTATCAGAGG